>NW_028270175.1:86984513-87289513 GCF_037043375.1 Chiloscyllium plagiosum | reverse complement strand
GACGAAAACGGTATATCCTAATTAAAAAAAAAAGAAAGTACGACTACTTTGATAGGGGAATGTATATTTTGTGCATGGCTTTCTTGTTTCTGAATTCTGAATCCTGCTTTGTGTGCGGTTTTACTCATTTCCAACCTCTTAAAAACACGAGGCTTGTTAAATTTTATTCCTTTTCTAGTGCTAACTTTAAATCTGGAAATTGTATCGCTTCTCCACAATCTGTGTCGCAAATGTAACCTCCATGAAATTTCCTATTCCATTTCCACGTTTTTCTGGTCGCAAGCAAAAAGAAATATCAGACATGGGATACCGGAAACAATGTTTTAAATGACATCTCTGCATTGTCTGGTTCAGTTCATCAGCAGCTATGTTCAATGCTTTATTCTATACTCCCTACAGCATGACCACCAAAACAGACAACAAAGAACTGATGCAGTCATAGCTGGAGAAAACAGATCCTGACACAATTTATGCAATGATTTAAGCATTCAATCTTCATCTGAAAACAGTAAACTGGAATTTGCTGGCAATATGTCAGAATCTGACCAAAGACCAAACGTTGATCATCACGGTATGAGCTTGGACATTGGTTTATACTCAGTTCATTTTTTGATTTTTAAAATTTTAAATAACAATACCAATAACTCCGACGTACACAATCTTTTTCCCTTAAGACGATTAAGTACTTAATCGCATCCGGTCTGCCTTGTGTGCCCCTTTCAAATAACACCAGAAAAAAATTAACAAGATCCAAACATTCATTTGCTTCGACTCTACGTCTTTGTGGTGTCATTGTGAATATTGTTTCTGGTCATTAATTGCTTTTGAAAACAATATACAAAAAATGTTGCTCCAAACCCTTTGCAAAGACGGAAACCATTCAGATTTGTCCCTGACAGAAGCCACGCAAAAGCCACCCACCCGATGATGAAGATTTTCACAGGAGGAAACCAAAACATTCTGAAACTTAATGATCTGTTCGACAGTGTCTTGAATTCCATGTTCTGTCCTGTTCAGAATTAATGCTGCCTTCTCCCATCTCTGTATTCTCGCACTCTATCTCAATTCATGAGGTGCATGAAGCCGTAGGGACGCCTTAGTTCAGCAGAGCTGAGAGGTAATGTTATTCCAATGATCTCCAAACCAAATTCCCATTAAAAATTCCGTTTATAATTGCTAAGAAATTCATATCAGTTATGAAACACGTGTTCCTTGATCGACACAGTTTTTAATCCTGATCAAACGTAATATTCAGATGCTTGTAATGACGTTTCACCTTGACATCAACTTCAGTTTGAATTCTTATGTATTCTTTTCCATGTCCATTTCACATCATATTGCATTTGAGAAGAAATTGTGGTATTACATGTTGCTTTGCACACTTAATGTCTCTCCCAAGTTATGCCAACCCGAAACAGATTTTTAACTATACTTGTTTGAAATTCGGGGGGCTTCGAAGATATTTGCAAGGGTGGAAACATTGCTTCATATGCTTTAGATCATTTATTCTACGTGGCATGACACTGATGCCCTTCAGGTCTGTCTCATATATTCTGAAGAACGGAATCGGTGTTCAAAACATTTGGGGTGGCTTCTCTCCAAAGAATTTGCTGGAACAGCTGAGTTTCATCAGGTGAACTTGTTTTTTTGTTTCGCCTATGTCTCCTACCATGCAGCAAATGCAATCAAAATCATTGCTTTCACTGTAATGTGCCACACAATTATATGAAACTGACACACCTGTGTGCGTTTGCTTACCTAATTTGATTCATTGTAAAGCAAGGTACTGTTTTAACAAGAAGTCTTCCACTTTAAAAGTACGCCATTGTCTCATTGACATCTCGACGAAGGAGAGAAGTTTTTGTTCAACCGAGTCAATGCCATTCAAATTCGTGCATGCCTCTATCAGATTCCCCACTCATGCTTCTCTGCTGCATTTCCAACCACAGATTACACAGTACAAACCTTACCTGCGTCTCATCTAGCCATACGTCTTACTTATTGCACAATATTAAATTATGTGGGAAGATCACAAGCTCAGAAAAGTTCCTTACCTTTGATGAATCAGATATGAGTGCTCGGTCCAATTTGGCAATGTCATATCCTGTCATTCCTGCATCGATTCCCATGTCGTGACCCATGCAGAGAGACTTGCAAAGTCGGAATCACATTTCGTAGATTGGTGTGTATATTCAACGATTTTTGGTTAAAGGGAGAGAATCGGAAAGCCATGCTCACTGCTCACATATCAGTTGACATGTTTCTGAGATGCATAGTGTCATGGGTAAAAGAGCAATGAAAATGAACTTCCGAAAATGTTCCTGCACTGTCCTATTGTCACTAATCCCACATTCCAACACTTGTCTGCCATCAGAGTTCAAGCGTTCATTGTTATAATTTTTAACATTGGTGAGGTTAAGCACTTTGAATGACACCCACACTTTGGGGCAGCCACTTTCAGATATCCAAAACCCTTTGGCTGCAAAAAAAAAATCCTTGATGGCCTCTAAACACTTAACGTAAAATTATGTCCTCTTCGTTATTCACCCAAAAGTTGAATAAACAGCTATTTCATTCCACCACTCCCTTGCCTCTCATAACCTCATAACCCTCAATGTGGAACCGCACAGCTCTCTCTGGTCTGAAGAAACCCCTCACGTCTATCCAAACTGTCTTCCTGGCTAACTTTCGTCTGTCGAGCTAATCCTTGGAGAATATGTGCTGCACCCCCGCCAGGGAATCCAAATCATCATAAAGCATGGCTAATGGAACTGCATACTGCAATCGAGCTCTAGTATATGCGAAGATTCGTACAATTCTAATAGAACGTCCCTGCTCACTGCGTTGACGTACACATGGCAGGAAAAAGCAGCAGCTTTATTTGTTTTCGAAATAGACTTTCAACGTTTGGTTCAACTCGGAGAAAGTGAGGGCTGCAGATGCTGGAGTACCAGAGTTGAAAAATGTGGTGAAGGAAAAAAACACAGCAAGCCAGGCAGCATCCGAGGAGCAGGAGAATCGCCTTTTCCGGTATAACCAATTCTTCAGAAATGAGGCTGGTGTGCCAGCGGGCTGAGATAAAAGTTAGGGCGTAATGAATTTGGGGGAGGGACGCTGGGAATACGATAAGTGGAAGGAGGTGAGGGTGGGCGTGATAGGCCAGAGAGGGGGTGGGGGCTGAGAGGTCGGGAAGAAGATTGCAGGTCAAGAAGGCGGTGCTGAATCCGAGGGTTGGGACTGAGATAAGGTGGCGGGAGGGGAAATGAGGAAGCTGGAGAAATCTACATTCATCCCGTATTTTTGGAGGGTTCCTCAGCGGAAGATGAGGCGCTCTTCCTCCAGGCGGGAGGTGTAGACAGTGTGAGTCGAGAGAGACGGTGGGGAAGAGGTTACAGAGGGAGAGAGTGAGGAGTAGAGAGAGCAGGTGGGTGAGAAAGATTGAGTTGGGGGGAAGAGACAAATTTGGAGAGAGATTGTGGCACGGATGTAGATAGAGAGATTGGGAATGGGGAGATAGAATGTGTAGAGAGAGTGTGTGGCAGGGGAATAGAGAGAAAGTGAATGGAAGGGGAGGAAGATACGGGAAGTGGGAGGGTGTGGAGAGAGAGAGTGTTGTAGAGAGAGAATAGGTGTGGGGTACAGAGTGATGGAGTGGACGGGGACAGAGAAAGAGTGGGAGGAATGAGAGAGAGAAAGGGGGTAGAGTGAGTGAGAGAGTTTGAGGGGGTAGACAGACAATGGGAAGGTGTAGAGAGTGAGAAATAGAGTGTGGTAGGGGATTGCGAATGAAAGGGAGAGAAAAGAGAGTGGGGATAGAGAGAAGGGAGATGGGAGTAGAGAGAGTGTGGTGGTGTGGAGGAAGAGTGTGTGAGAGAGACAGAGAAAGACTGCAAGTTGTGTAGAGATAGAATGGGAGCGATTGGAAGAGAGATACAGGGAGAGGTTGAGATAGAGTCAGAGCAGGCGCAGAAAGAGAGTGGGAAGTGGAAGACAGAGAGTGAGTGGGAGGAGTTGGAGCAAAACAGAGAGAGGGCGGGGTTCAAAGAGAGTGTGGGAGGGGTGTAGAGACAGAGAGAGAGTGGGTGGTGGTGAAGAAAGAGAGAGACAGTGGCGTGGTCGCGAGATGGAGAGAGTGAAAGAGTGGGGCGGGTTTGTGAGAGATAGAGTCTGGGAGGGCGTCGAGACAGAGAGTGGCAGGGGAGCAGAAGTTGAGACAGCGAGGAGGATGAAGGCACAAAGGCAGAGAGGGACTTTTGGGAGTTATATATAGAGAGAGATACTGGGGTTAAAGAGAGAGGTAGAGAGATAAAAGAGTGATCGGGGTATAGCGAGAGAAAAGGAGCGGGGAGAGAGATGGAGACAAATAGAGGGAGGGGGACAGACAGAGTGGAATTGGAGTAGGGAAGAGGACAGATAGAGAGCGATGGTGGTAGTGGGGGACTGATAGAGAGTGGAAGTATGGTGGAGAGACAGAGGGTGGGATAGTGTACCGAAAAAGTGAGAGGGTTGTAGATAGACAGAGATATGGAGAGGGTAGAGAGCGAGGGAGTGAGTAGGAAAGAGTAGAGAGTGTGGGAGGCTGGCAGAACGAGAGCCTGAGAGCGATAGAGAAGGAGAGGGAGAGGAGGTGGAGAGAGTGTCAGAAAGTGTGTGAGAGAGAGAGAGTGAGAAGGGGATGGAGATAGAAAGTGGCGGCAGAGAGAGTGTCAGAGAAATGCAGAGGGAAGAGAGTGGAGGGTAGAGAGAGAGTAGGTGGGGACGGAAGGACAGCAAGTTTGGGAGAGAGAATGATAGAAGGGGAGAAAAAGAAAGCGGGGCATGGATCGAGAAAGACAGTGGATGCTGACCAAAAGAGATGAGACACTCAGAGGGGATGAGAGAGAGAGAGAATTCTGAGCGGGAGAGTGGTAGATAGACAAGGGGGAGTGAGTGGAAGGTGCGTGCAGAGAGAGAGTTAGTAGCAGCAGTGGGTGGATAGATATTGGGAAGAGTAGGGAGACAGTGGGCGCAGGAGACAAAGAGAAAGATTTCTGGGAGAGCTGGAGACAGTGGGATCGGTTGGGAATGAGAGATTGGGAGGAAGAAGAGAGAGGGCAGGCATAGAGAGAGTGAGTGGGAACAGGAGAGACAGAGCGAGAGAGTGGAAGGGGAGAGCGAGTGTGGGAAAGGAGAGAGTGAGTGGGAGGGGTAGAAAGAGCGTGATCGGGTGATAGTGTTGGAGGGTGGTAGAGTGAGCAAGAAAAGGGGGAGGCATAGTTGGCGTTGTGGGAGCTAAGGAGAGAAAGTGGGATGTGTTCGAGAGGGCTACATCGCAGGACAGGGTCGGGGAAAAGAGAGAAAGTCAGGGAGTCGGGGAGATAGAGAGGAAGACCGGTAAAGATGTCGAGAAAGAGAGTGGGATGGAGTAAGAGAGAGGGATTGAAAGAATGGGAAGGGTTCAGAGCGAGGGGACAGAGAGACTGGGGGGCGGGACAGTGAAAGAGAGAGTGGAAGTGGGATAGATCGAGGGAGAGCGTGTGGGAGGATGTACACAAAGTGAAAGCGTGGAATTGGGTTAGAGAGAGGGAGTGGGAGAACGGGAGATTGAGAGAGAGTAACAGTAGGGAGAAGGAAGGTGAGCGCGAGTGGGAGTAGGGGCGCGAGAGAGTTGGGGGTTGCAGAGAGAGATGGAGAGAGTGCCAATTTATTAGAAAGAGAGGGGTGTAGTCAGAGAAAGAGAGAGTGGCAGAGGGATAGAGAGAGAGTGGCAGAATCGTCCGTGGTGCAGACAGAGAGAGGGAGTGGGAGGAGGAGGAGATCTTGAGTGTGGGAGTGAATCGAGAGAGATACAGTGGGAGAGGTTTAGAGAGTGTGAAATGATGGGAGGCGGGTAGAGAGAGAAAGGGGGTATGGGAGGGAAAGTCAGAGGGAGCGGTATAGACATAGAGAGTGGGGGAGAACGGCAGGGTGTAAATAGGGAGACAAAGTGGGATGATTTTAGAGAGACACAGACAGGGAGCGGATTTGAGAGAGACAGGGAAAGGATTTGAAAGAGAGAACGTTGGATGGGGCAGAGAGATGGAGAATGCAGATCATTAGAGAGAGAGAGAGAGTGCGATGGGCTCGAGAGTGAGAGCGAATTGGGGGATCTAGCGAAAGAGTGAGGTGTGTGAAAGAGAGAGGCAGTGTGTAGATAGAGAGTAGCATGCAGCTAGAGGTAGAGAGATTGGGAGGCCGGTAGACAGACAGAGAGAGAGGGAAAGAGAGAAGATAGAGAGCGGGAGGGAACGAGGAGGGAGGTAGCGACAGAATGGGAGGGGTGTAGAAAGAAAGAGGGAGAGAATGGCGGGAGGTAGAGAAAGAAAGGGATGGAGTAGACAGACAGAGTAGCAGGTAGGTAGAGAGAGCGAGGGGCAGTGAAAATGGTGGTGAAGAGAGAGAGTATGGGACGAGGTGCTGAGAGAGAGAATCTCTCTCACGATCCTCAAGTGCCACAGTCTGACAAATATCCCTCTGTGTCTAAATTGCTCGAATCCCTCAACTCTCCACCAATTGCTTCAGCTCCTACTGTCCCCACTATCTACATAATTTATTCAAGTCAAAAAGGCAACATGAGTCTCTGGAGGCCGTACAACCACCCCTGTCTGTAGCATCCTCTCAGGTACCTGAAACACTCTGACATGTTGAATCCTCTCCAATTCCTCTGACTCTTCCTATCCAGTTCCAAGTAGACTCTCGATCTATATAATTGTCTCCTGTAACTATTACGCAACCTATTAAGCTCCTCCCGTCTCCCCATCCATCGACTCATATCCATAATCTTCTACACCTTTTACAGCCCTATCTTTGCAAACTTAACCATTCAGACCGCAAGAATCTCCCACAGTATGTGAAATTCTCCTTTATCTGTCTAAGTGCATCCAACCAAAATCGCTGTCCCTATCTCAAAGACGATCTGCCCGATTCCACCTCCTCCATATCTAATTAGCAACCGAACCGAAACTTTACTGTATCCATAAACATCTTCAATAATGACTAGTTTCCATAGCTCTGTGTTAAAGCATGAAGTAAGCACTTCTGCTAGCAAACGAAACACATCAAAAATCTCATCTTGCCTCGTAAGCTGTTAAAGGGTGAATGACAGAGAACTACCCAAATTCCACTACTTAACAAAAAAAATCATTAACTCCAGAAGAGAACGTTAAACCACACCTGCTTGCAAACCAAAGACTCCTTTATTTTAAAGATTTGCTATGTACATCCCATTCTATAAACGTATACTGTTCCAATCAAGCCTCTATTAAGTTTACAGCACATCAGTTTTCTAAAACACATCATCCTCTCTTGTAGAACTCCCTGGTTCGTCTTCACACTTCTGCTGAAAAGTTGTTTCAAATGAAAGAAAGATACGTTTTATAGAAAGGGTTTGCGGAAAGTCTGTCGATAGCAGAAGGTGTTCTTCCTGTCGCTAACTATTAAAAATCTCTGCTTTTTATACCACAAAATATCGGATCATTTCATTGTTTAAATGTTATCAAAATAGTACAGATCAAATTAGTTTAGGTTATAGTATTTTGGGCGTAACTTAAACCGATTGGTTAATTTCGAACTGCTGTGAAAACAAGTCATGTATCGAGGTTACAGCTAAAATGTTACACCTTTACAATTTACAGCACTCTCTGTGCCATGACAGGTGTTTGCCAGCTTTCAGCCTCTCTGAAAAGGGACAGTTCACACCTTCAACTTCATATCATCGGTTTCAATTTCCATTCAATTCAGTCGCCTTTATCTCTGTAACCTGCTCCTTCCCTAAAACATTCCTTGACTGTGTCAACTACCCCTGTTCTACAAACATCCGTCCCTCTGCAAACTCCGCCATAGCTTGCAAACTCGCCATATCCGTGAACTCCTGTATGCCATACAGCTCCCCACATTTCTATAATCTCCTGTGACTCTGTGATCCTCCCTCCCTATGAAACCACCTCCAGTCCCGAATACTCTCTAAATCTGGGTCATCTGTTCCTGATCAGTCCTATCCAGCCCCTGTAAACTCCTTCATTCACGACAACTATTCCCCTTCGTGCAAGCTTGTTGAGACCCATACATTTACGTTCCTGAATCTTCTTCCTGTCATGGCAATCCCTTCATGTTCATCTGAAATCGCCCAGTGTTTGAAACCTCACCAAAACAGTAAATTCCATTAGTCCCTACAATATTCCCAAACTGAAAAACTTATCATGTTCCTGCAATCCTCCCTCCCTCTGAAATCGTTTTTCATTATAATGAACAGTCACAATTACTGGAGCGTAATTTTGCCACTGAGACCTTATAATGTATGCAAAACTCAGCCGCCCTGATATCCCTTCCTATCTCTGTAACATCCACCATCATCCAGTGTACATCTGGGAAACATTGCTGTGATAGGAAGGGTTGTAGAGTCCGGGGCACTTTACGGATGTAGGAAACGCCGCAGAACCGGGTGGATGGTAGAAATGTAGGAAGGAAGGTGGATCCAAAAGATCGTTAGTGGTGGAGGGAATTGCAGGACATGCTGGATAGGACCATGGTTGAATGGATTGTGGAAGCGGAATGATGTTGCAATTTGAATCGCAGATTTTTCTGATTGGATCATGGGATTTAACAGCAAGATAGTCTTTAACTGTAAATGCACAAGCCTAAAATCCTACTGAGCTGATTCTGGAGATATTTACTAAAATGGGTGAATACAGCTTCAGATTCCCACGGTGGGAGATGTGAGCTAAGATATGAATCTTTTTGCCCATTCTGTCTGTGTGCCTGATACTGAACTAGTGCTGCTCTGGTAGAAAGCATTCTCCATGCATCTGCTCACCGCGACATCTGTATGACTGACCAGAGCTCATCTCATCAAAACCTTCATTTGGAATATCATTTTTCACTGATGTTAAGTGACGTTTTGTGAGACGCAGGAAATGTTCTGCAAGTGGAGAGAATGAAACATTTATGACAGACTCTGGTCATGCTGTGGGCTTTCGTGGATTCTGTCATTCTGTGCAGACTGTCATACAGCGGATTTTCTAACCAGGGAATCCGAGTGCAGAATTTCTTTGCTTGTTAGATTAGTCATCATGTGAATGCAAAATAAATGGCGTATTGGTGGCTGGATTGTAACAGTGTAAACACCTATCCGATGGCATCTCAACAGCTGGTTCAGAGGTGAGTGCACTGGGACCTGCAGGTGAGGAGTTGCGAAACGTCATGCTCCTGCTATGTGGGACTTTACACCAGGCTGGGTGAGAGCGGCTGACTGAGTTAATGATGTGTACGGCACTTGGAATCTACTCTTGGGTTTTCAGTTGACATTGTGAAAGGCGTGTATTGAATAGGGATTATTGTTGGAGCTGTGGATAGTGAGAAAGAGTTGCGAAGGACGCAACAGTATGGATGTCAACTTTAACAACTTTAAAGTAAGGGGAGATAGGTATAAGACAGATGTCAGAGGTAGTTTCTTTACTCAGAGAATAGTAAAGGTATTGAATGCATTGCCTGCAACGGTAGTAGATTCGCCAAGTTTAAGTGCATTTAAGTCGTCATTTGTCAGGCAAATGGACGTACATGGAATAATGCAAGTGGGATGGGCTTCAGATTAGTATGACAGGGCGGTGCAACATCGAGGGCCGAAGGGCCTGTACTGCGCTGTACTGTTCTATATTCTATGTTCTATGGACAGATGGGCGGAGAAATGGCAAATTGAATTTATTCTCGACAAATGTAAAGTGATGTATTTTGGCAGGTGAAATGCAAGAGGAATGTATCCTGTAAACGGCTGGACTCTGAGGATCATTGATATACAGAGGGATCTTGCGGGCAAATACTTAGCTCCCTGAAACGAGGAACAGAAGGGGATAAGGTTGTAAAGAAGGCGTACAGCATGGTCTTGGAACTGAGTACAAAGTTTGCACGTTACGCTCTAACTGCACAAACTTTAGTTCAGCCACTTTGGGAGTACAGTGTGCAGCTCTAATCGCCACTCTATGGGAAAGGCAGGCTTTGAACAGCGTGTGTCACAGGTCTTCTTGAATGTTGGTCGGTCGACAATGTATAAGTTGTAAGGAGAGGTTCGACAGGCTTCATATTTTTTACAAGAGTGCCAGAGTCAGAGGGTCGACCAGCTATAGACATATAACATAAAAACTCGGGAGCACAAGTTGAAGGTGAGAAATAAATATTTATCGACGTTCCTCAAGAAAGTGGTCAAATCAGAAATGTTAGCAATGTTTTTTCAAGAAGCATTTAGACAAGGCACGTGAACAGGCAATGAATGGAGGGATGTGGATCATGTGCAGACAGATGATAATAGTTCAAAACAGCATCATGGTCGACGCAGCCATGGTCGGCCAAAAGGCCTATGCTGTGCTGTACTGTTCTATTTTCTAACTTCTCAGCACGTACTCTTTCAAACCTCCTCAGAATTTTGGATGTTTCATTCAATTTCTCTCTCATTCTTCGAAACCCCAGTGAGTCAGACCTCAATCTACTAAAACTCTTTCCATTAGAAAATCTCTCCATTCCCAAGGTCAAACTAATTAGCCATCGCTGGCCTGCCTCCATGAATACCTTTCTTTAGGGCAGACATACTCTTCATATTATTCTAAATGTGGCATGATTCATATCTTGCCAATGCAACGCCTCTGTATTTCTACATACATTCCATTTGAAATAATTGCCTACATTTGATTTTCGTCGTCAATTATCTGCTGACGCTTTAAGCCACCACCTCCAGAATAATAAACAAGGTTTCATAATCCCCTTTGTGCTGTCAGTCTGAAAAAAAGCAGTATTTGCATGACAGTAAATCGGGATCGTGCTGGAGTGTATTATAAAGGATATGACAATGAACAGTAACGGGATTCTTTGAAATAATGGGAGATATATGATTTTATAAAAGTGATTTTTTTTGATGAGCACGCTGCATCTTACGTGTTGGCGTTTCCTATGTATGGCAGAATTGAAGAAAGTGGCGGTAGAGGGATTTGATTTTTGAAATTGTAAATCCATTTCACAAATTTCAATCAGAGCAAAATAACCACTCGGCAGAGAATAGGGACACTTAAACTTCAACGAAGTTGTCTGTGTTGTCTATGCGCCACTGCTGATGAGTGAGATCGTAAACAAAGATTTCACGTCGGTATTTCCTGTGGAGAAAGATGGAAACATGGTAAAATAAATAGTGATGTTTTGCAAAGACGTAATTTTATCGAACAGGAGTGGTTAGGTTTCTTTAAAAAAAGTATAATGGTAGATAATCCCTCAGGATTTGCTAAGTTGTATCCAAGGTAATCAATTGGTGGAGGGAAAACTATAAAGGTATTCGAAGGGAGCTGTGGTGTAAAAACTGAGAATAGTTTTCCGACGGGAAATGTACTACAGAATTGTGGAGGCAGTTTAAGGAGCACTTGTTGCGACAAAAGAATGATGTTGTCGCATTCAGGCAGGCAGTGAATGGTAAGGTGAAGGAGCTTTGGATAGTAAGAGAAGAATAACTTCAAGTCAAGAGGAAGAATGATGTAAACGTAAGGTTGAGGAAGCAAGGAACTCGTATCGCTATAGAGATTACAGGCTAGCTAAGAAAGAACTCAAAACGGCCTGAGGGGAACTAGGAGGGGGACTGAAAATGTCTCGGTGGGAAGGATTAGGGAAAACGCAAAGGTGCTGTACACCTACGTGAGGAATAAGAGAAAAATCAGAAAGAGCATTGGTCCAATCGGGGATCGTGAAGCAAGCTTATGGCTCGAGTCCAAAGTAGTAGGGCCCATCATAAATGAGACATTAGCTTCAGTACTCACAAGAGAGAGATGCCTTGAATGATTATGTTATCACTGTGGACCAGGTTAATAGGTTTGAACAGATTCATATTAAGAAAGTGAATGTGCTGGAATTACTGGGAAATATCAACATAGATCAGCCACCAGTGCTGGAGCAGATATATCGAACGTCAATAGAAGAAGTGAGAAATGAGATTGCTGCGCCTCTGCTGATGATCTTTGAATCATCACTTTCCACGGGACTAGTCCCAGTAGATTGGAGTTAGTAATTGTTGCACCTCTGTTCAATAAATTGAATAAGGCTATACCTGGGAATGACAAACCAGTCAATCTTAGGTCGGTGGTAAGCATCATTCTGGAAAGGATTCTAAAAGACAGGGTTTATGACTATTTGGAAAGACATGGTTGAAAGAAAGATAGTCAACATTGCTTTGCGTGGGGCAGATCATGCCTAACAACCCTTATTGAGTGCTTTGACGATGTGACGAGAAATGTTGATGAAGGTCGAGCAGTGGATGCGCTGCATATGGATTTCAGTAAAGCATTTCAGAAGGTTCTCCATGGTAGGCTCATTCAGATAAATATAAGGTATGGAATACAGGGAGATTTGATTTTCTGGATACAGAATTGGCTAGGAGAAAGAAGAGAGTGAGCAGTAGTGAGTGGAAAGCATACTTTTTTGAATGTCAGTGAATAGTGGTGTCATTCAGTGATCTGTTCTTGGGCCTCTGTTCTTTGTAGTTTATATACACGAATTGGATAAATAAGTAGAAAGGTGGATGAGTAGTTTGGCCGATGTCCGCGGTGTTATCGATACTGTTGAGGTTTGTTACAGGCTAGAACAAGCCATTGACATGATGCATAGCTGGGGTGAGAAGTGGCAGGTGGAATTCAAACTGGATAAATGTGAGGTGATTCAGTTTGAAAGTTAGAATTTGAATGCTATCAAGGTTAAAAATCGGATTCTTGACAGTGTGGAGGGTAAGCCGGACCTTGGGGACAACGCACACAGATATATCAAAGTTGTCATACAACTTGAGAGGGTTGTTAAGAAGGGGGATAGCGTTTTGCCTTTCATTGACGGGAGGTTGAGCTTCGGAGCCGCGTAGTTTTTGCTGCAGCTCGTTCAAATACTGGAAAGACAACACTTGGAAAATTGTGTCCAGTTCTGATCGGTTCATTTTGGGAACGTTGTAGATGCTTTCAAGATGGTGAAGAGGAATTATACCAGGATACTGCCTGGATTGGATAGCTTGTCTTGTAAAGCGACGTTGAGTGAGCTAATGCTTTTCTCACTTTCGAGAATATAAGGAATAGAGATGACTTGACAGAGGTGTAGAAGCTAATGAGAGGCAAAACTTATTGTGCTGGAAAAGCACAGCCGGTCTTGCAGCATCCCAAAGAGTAGCACGGTCGACGTTTCAGCATAAGCTCGTCAACAGGAATATGCTTATGCTCGAATAGTCGACTTTCCTGCTACTCAGATCTTGCCTGACAGACTGTGCTTTCCAGTACCACACTCCTGACTCTAATCTCCAGCAACGGCAGGCATTATTTTCAATAAAAGTTATGAGATAGATGGGCAGAGTATTTTCCCCATGGCAGACATGGCTGTTACACGGGGGGGAAAGTGTACGCTGACTGGAGTAAGGTATAGTGGAGATATCAGAGTTGCGATCTTCACGTGGAAAGTGGTGGATACATGGAATGCACTGCCAGCAGTGGTCGGTGAATCAGGCACATTAGGCATATTTACACGACCGTTGGACAAGCCCATTAATTGTATTAAGTTGATTGGGGTGAAGGTTAAATTGAACATTGGTTAAGTTAAATGCTCGGCACAACATAGTGGGCCGAAGGGTCTGTACTCTGCTGTACTATTCTATGTTCTAATAATTCTAGTAACCCACAGCCGGGTTAACGAATCAAGACATGAAGATCTACAGCATGAAAACAGGCCATTGAGCCCTACTTGTACATGTTAACGACTTTTCATATATTAGAATGGTCCTATTTGCCTGGGACTGGTCCTTATCCCTCCATACATATCCAAATATGTTGTTGTCCAAACGTTCCTTAAATGTCTGAATCATATTAAGTTCCACCAATACCACTGTCAACCCATTCCAGATACTCACCACCGTCGATGTGAACAAATACCACTCTGGACCCTTCCCTATCTCCCAGCTACACCCCCCCCCCCCAGCCACCTTCAACATATACCTTTTAGTTTAGACACCCCTACTATGGGGAACAGTTGTCCACTATCCTCCGTATCGCTGCCTGTCCTGATTTTATACGCTGATGCTAAACCATCGCCCAACCTCCTACGATCCAGGGAAAAGAGTATCATCCTATCGACCTTCTCCCTTTGACACAAACCTTCCATTCCAACTAATGTCCTCATAAATCGTTGCTGCACTCTTTCTCAAATAATACTATTCTTTCCATAGTTAGAAGACCAGCAATGCACACTTTTCTCAAAATTCAGCCTCACCAAAATCTTGTATAGCTGCAATCTTGTATGACGTCCCATTTCCTTTATATGCAATGTTCTGACCGATAAAAGCTAGCATGAAGAAACGTTTCTTCATCAACCAGTCCAATTGTCACTCCATTTTCAAGAAGATTAAAAACTTGCACCCGAGATATTTCTGTTATCTAACACTCCCCAGGCACTACCAATGACTTTGGAACTCCTACCCTCGCTTGCTTCACCAAAACGCAATGCTTTGCAATTATTTAAAGGAAATTCGATCCACCATTCCTCAGCCCATTGGCCCAGTTCATCAAGGTCTCGCTGCATTTCTAGGAAACCAACTTCACTTTCCATTATACGACTAATCTTAGTGTCAATTGAAAAATTCCGAAAGATATCGCCTGAATTCTCATGCAGATCATTTATATGACAAATAGCAGCAGACCAGCACCGATCCCTGTGACATACAGTTACTAAATGGCCACCAGACTGAAAAACAGACTGCTACCACGACTCTGAGCCTTCCACTGTCAAGCTACGTTTGTGTCCAGTTTGCTAGCTCTCCCTGGAACCCGTGAGGTTTAATCATACGTGGCGACTCAACATGTGGTACCTTGTCAAAGACCTTGCTAAAGTCCATGTAGACAACATACGCCAAACATCACCTAAACCGATTTCCCTCATGTTTACTTTGTATTAATTTGTTAAATAATTCGGACTACGTATATTGGAAGTTAAGACAGGGTAGCACAAATCGGACAAATGCAAGGTGTGGTTCGTAGTTTTGGGAAGTAATCGGCCCTGTCAGCCTCCAAAATGCAGATCAGACAGTTACTGGATACTCTGTGGTACACCTGTGATGCTGTGAATTAGATAGATAGCACATACAGAGAGAGGATTCACACTGCAGCCTTAAAGGCCTGAAAGAATGAGGAGAATGGGTAAACAGTCAGTCCAAGAGAAAGATTGAGGGAATACAGGAAGAACTCAGGGTCCCACTCACAAAATCGGTTTTCCAGTTTGGAAGCTGACTGCTCACTGGTGCTGACTGCTCAGGGGTATGCAATCACAGCTATGTTTGCAGCAACACATGCACGCTGACTGTACAGGAGGGCAGGGAGAATGAATGAGGAGTAACAGTCACAGGAGATTCATTAATGAGGTGAACATGTTGATGGTGACCGAAATCTCCATGTTAAGTCCATGATGGTCTGGTCAAGCACAACGAGGCTACAGAACGTTTTTCCTTGGGGAGGGTGAACAGGGAGAGGTCCATATTGCTAGCAATGCTTCATTTGGGAAGGGTGAAGTGTTCTTTGCTCGGAATTTGGGGAGCAAGGGAGAAAGTCAGCACACAGGATCTCCAAAGTAGTTATCTCCACAAACCTCCCAGTGCCACACGCAAGGAAGGACAGTAAATGAAAGGGAAGGGAGATTAAAGTATGATGAAACAGAGTACCGGAGAACCAGCCTTAGAATTCTGGAAAATGGAGATTGATCGTGAGCAAGTTAGAAATGATACAAAGTTGATGGTGTAGCACATGAACAGAGCTGAGATTGAGTGAGTGTACTGCTCGTGCTATTGCGGGGGGGGGGGGGGGGGGAGTGCTCAACCTAACTTGGCCGGACTGTCATAATCAAAAATGGAACGATAGAGGAGATCACGAGCTTAGAACGGCAAGACAATATTGTCAATGGAGTAAGAGAGAAAGAAACGATGTGTAAGTACTCGGAACAGTTCATGTGTTTGAATGCATGGCCTACAGTAAAGAACACTAACCAGATAGACGTACAGATTGGGAAATGGAATTCTGAAGTGTGAAAAGAGAGAGCTGCCTCAAGGAATGGTAAAGCAGGGTGGTACATACGCCTGGTTGCGAAGAGAGATAATAACAAAGAGTTTGCAAATTGATTAATAATAACAACATAGAAGAAGTGATTATGGTTGATGAATTCGAAGTGTCCAAGGACAGAAACAAATTGCTTTCAGTTAATGAACAAAAGCGGAACGGTGATAATTCGAGATGTAGTCTAAAGCCTGGCAACTAATAGAAATGAAGTAAAGAATAAATCTGCAGGGAAATTACAGAGGTGCCAACATTATCGAGCCATTACATAAAGTCATTATAGAGTCCATCCCTACAATCTGGTTTCGGGATTTCTTGATTACACTATCACGATTACTTAGGTCTGTGTGTGTGTTAAGCGTAGTGAGATTGTTTTAATGCTTTGTACTTTGGTCAGTTGTCTGATTGGAGCTTTATTTTTTTATAGCTCTATGGATGGCGAACTCTCCAAGCCTGTCCTCGGATGCTGCCTGAATTGCTGTGCTCTTCCAGCACCACTAATCCAGAATCTGGTTTCCAGCATCTGCAGTCATTGTTTTTACCTTGTAAGGGAGAGGTTCTCTGTGACAGGCTTTGATCTATCCTGTCGAGTATGCGGTTACAAGTTGTGACTTGGGTATTAGCCTGTGGATTGTGGTCGGTTCCGTGTGGCGAACTAGTTTTTATTCTGTGCGTGGTTCTCATTTCTGTCTGACCAGCTGTGCTTCAGTTTAGGGACTCTGGTCAGTTATGTTCCCTAGCTGGTTTATTCCCGTGATTTCACACAGTAATTTCTTCCTGGGCAGCTGAGTTTTATCCTTGGATAGGGTGCGTGTCTCTCTGCCAGTTTATTTCATTTCTGAAGAACATACCTCGCTCTGCAGATGCTGCAGACCTGGTTATTTCTACAGCGAATGTGCTTTTGTTTCAAATGTTAAGAATACACTGTTGGTTTTATTTTTTCGATCTTTCATTTAACATTAACTACAAATAGGTATTTCTGTATGGAGGGCTGTGACAAAACTTGTGAATCCCAAATAGTGAATCCCAAATAATGATCTGTCGCGAGCTTTCATTAATCCTGTGAGGTCATGCACCTTGTTTGGAAGCAAAGAGACACCTAATACTTTCTAAATGGCAGAAAGATTGTGCATCTGAAGTGCACAGAGATTTGTACGTTCTAGTCTGGGATTCTCTCAAGGTAAACTCACAGGTTGAGACAGTAGTTAGGAAGGCAAATGCTATGTTGACATTTATATTTAGAGGAGTTGAATATTAAAGAAGGGATGTACTTCTGAAGCTCTACAAGTCTCTGGTCAGACAACTTTTGGTGTATTGAGCGCCTTTTTGGGCCCCATATCCAAGAATGCTTTTCAGCCCTGCAGTGTGTTCAATGGAGTTTCACAACAATGGTCCGAGGAATGAAATGCTTAAAATATGAAGAATATTTGAGGACTGTAGGTCTATACTAATTGGATGTTCGAAGTCTAATGGTGGATCGAATTGAAACATACAGAATACTGAATGGCTCGGACAGAGTGGATGTTGGTAAGATGTTTGTATTGATATGGGCAGAGCTTCGAGTGAAGGGAAAACCTTTTACAACGGAGATACCACAAAACCTCTTCAATGATGGAGTAGTGAATCTATGGAATATATTGCTACAGAAGGCAGTGAAGTCCAGATCACTAAGTAGATTTAAGACTAAGGGAGGTAAATTCTCGATTGTTAAGTGGATCAAGTATGATGGGGACAAAGCAGAAGAATGCGGTTGATAAAACTTTCAGCCATGATTGAATGGCGGATAAGTTTCAATGGGCTGAATGGGCAATTTCTGCTACGTTGTCTTATGATCTTTCTTGTGGACTCAAGGTGGTGGTTTTTACCAAATAATTGTAAGTGATCCACGTTGTGTCGTCAGCGGGTTTTTAGTTTGTGGAGTAAACAAGAAATGCTAGACATCACATCGGTTCAGGCAGTATCCGTGGACAGAGAGCAAGATAATCTGTTGAGTCGAAGTGCCGGTTGCCTGTTGCTCAGTGCTCATC
Source organism: Chiloscyllium plagiosum (assembly GCF_037043375.1). Lineage (NCBI taxonomy): Eukaryota > Metazoa > Chordata > Chondrichthyes > Orectolobiformes > Hemiscylliidae > Chiloscyllium > Chiloscyllium plagiosum. Next base: position 87,271,377 of record NW_028270175.1, on the reverse strand, counting down.
TTTTATTTCATGGAGTTTACAATAGCATTTCCACACACGACTGACACAAATGTGGATGTGTCAGAGAGAGCAAGAGAGAGAGAGAGAGAGAGAGACAGAGAGAGTGTGAGAGAGAATGCGCTGGTGTGAATATCCCGTCAAACCCAATTGACACTTGTTACCCTTCTAACCTGAATTGGACTCCACAGCATGCTCTGTATTTGTATGTCTTCGAATGCCCCATAACCATCGAAATCTTTTGAACCAACTTTGGGACATATTTCGCACTGTAAATCTATGACCTTCTTTTGCCCCATCAGTTCATACTGGCTTTATAATGTCGTTCAGTCCCTTATCACACTTCATATGTCTGACAACAACTGCCAGTACTTTCAAGGCTGCTTTATCATCTCATTAAGGACAAACAATATTTCCGCTTCCTACAACACTCTTCTTGCTATGAGAAACCTCGCTCTACCTTTAAAATCTGCTTCAGTATTTTGGTAGTCTTTAGTCAGTTTCTGAAACACTCTGTCTTTAGAATAGCTAGATTGTTTTTAATGACTGTTCGTGAAGCCTGTTGTAATCTAATATAATCGTTAAAATCCTGAGTGAGTCACTGATTGGCCCTTCTTGCTGAAGATTTGTCCGTGTGAATGGAATATTCTTTTATTGAATATTTTGCCATTCCATTATACCATTGTAGTCCTTTTTCTTTGTTACCTTGGACAGTACTCCTCTCATACTAATGTAATTTGCTTCGTTTGAATTTCAGATTGCTATGTGTGCTTGGAGTGGTCACCGTTAAACGTGATAATTTATTTAAATTTCATTGTATCACCCAAACGCCCAAGGCCTGCCAGCCAAGGATGGAGTGACTTTAACCAATGAAAAGTAAGCCAACAAAAAAAAAACACTTCAGAGGCCTCCTCAAACGGGTCTCTGTAATCTATCCGAGCGTTGTTGACAATACACGCTACACACCACAGGTTCAGTAATACCCCAGCCCGACAACAAGTAGAGAAGGCAATCCATCAGCTCAAGGCATTGGAGCAGACCGTAGCCTGGCTGAGGCATTCGAGTGCGTAGGCACTGAGCTCCTAGTCGAGCTACACGTTATTGTTTGTCTTACCTGGAAGGTGGAGAGCATTCCAGGAGAGCTGCAAGAAGTCACCGTGATAAGTATCTTCAGAACCGTCTGTGGCAGTTGCAGAGGAATCTCCCTATTGTCCAGCATTGGAAGAGCCAACTCAAAGCTCCTTCTCAATGATTTTCTCCCTGTAGCCGAAGTTCTCCTCATGAAATAGCAGCATGGTTTCTGGCCAAGAATTGCTGCAATGGACGTGAGTTTCACCGTGCGACAGCTGCAGGAGAAATGCAAAGAACAGATCATCCACCTGTACATGGCTATCTTCGACGTTGCAAAGGCATTTGATACCGTCACACCCGGGAAGGATTATTGAGCGTCTTTCTTGCATTGGCGAAAACATGAAGTGTGTCACTATACTCCGCCTGCTCCACGAAGACATTGATTTATGGTAATGATAAATGGGTCTACACGGATTCGCTCCCCTTTCCGACCGACGTCAAACTTGGCTGTCTCATTGCCCCAGCACTGTTCCCGAGTCACCTCACTGCAATGTTTCATCTCACCGCCAACAATCTCTCAGCTGGAGTGGGGTTAACCTTCAGAACCAGCAGGAAATTAATCAATCTTCATCCGCCATCAAACCAAAACTAAACTCAGGTCAACCAGTGTCATCAATCTGCAGTACATGGATGGCGTTTCTGTGTGTCCAAGCTCAAAGAGTGTACACCAGAGCATTTTTAGTGCGTTTACAGGCACATATGAGAGCACGGGTCATATCCTAATCGTCCACAAAAAGGCACTCCAACAAATTGTCCCTGCATTGCGGAGTGAACCCGTGATCAACAAGATTGATGAGGAGGCCTTGAACTTAGAATGAGTCCGGCCTAATACAACAGATGTTGATGAAGAGAGCCACCACTGCTTCCAGTATGTTAGCACAGCCTTCGGCCATCCGAGGTGAAAGGTGCTCGAGGACAAGAACATCAGTTCAAGCACAAAGTCCATGGTTTCCAGAGATATTGTGGTTCCCACCCTCGCATATGGTTCTGAAAGAGATACCTCAAGGGCCTGTCTCACCATCGCTGCCTGTACAAATTCCTGTGATTCTGCTGGGAAGACAAACCCAAAACGAGCGTCCTCGGCCAGCCCAACATCTCCAGCATCGAGGCACCTAACCAAATCCCCTTGGTCGGCAGCAAAGCGATGGGTACATCGTCCCTCTGACCAACACGAGACTCCCCAAGCTGGTTTTGTACTTCCCGATTGTAGGTGAGCCCCAGATGGCAAAGTGTTTCAGGACCACCTTCAAAGCCTCAGTGAGCTGGTGCAACATTCCGGCAGACACTTGCGCTTTACTGAGCTGCGACTGTCGAAGGTGATGGAGGAGCATTGGGAAGGCCTGGAGCACATCGAGATTTGACGTCGGGAAAAGCGGGAAAACAGGAGAAAACTGCACAAGGGGCGCACTGCCTCACCAGCCCTCCACCTAACCCCTTATCACGGCCAACTGTTGCCCATCTATAACAGACTGTGGAACTGACATCGGTTTGTACACCCACCTGCAGACTCACCCTGAGTGGAGGAAAGTTTCACCCTCGGCTGTGACCCACCGCCAATGAGATGATGAAATATGAAGATTGCATTTCCTAAAAATTACCACAAATTCCAATAATTGCCTGTCTTATGCAGTGCCTAGCAATGTACTACTGTTACCGGGACTGAATCATAAACTGGCTAAAGAACTACAGCAGAAACTGAAACACCTGATCAGCGGATCCAGACAATCTATACAATCAACACAGGAATTCTTGGACATCATCAGTAATATACACATAGATAATTTAGAAACTATGGTCTCATTCGACGTAACGGCACTGTTCACCTCTATTGACAAAACCCTAGCCAGAGAAACAATAGCCAACCTGCTGGACATACAGAACAGACAACAGTACGTTGAACCTATCAACAAAGACGGCATAATTAAACTATTGGACTTGTGCCTCACAACGCACTTCACATTCAACAACCAGATATACGAACAAATCAACGGAACACCCATGGGCTCACCGATCTCTGGACTCATAGCGGAAGCAGTAATGCAAAGTTTAGAACAAACAGTCTTACCACAAATTCAACACAAACTCTGGGTCAGATATGTTGATGACACCTTTGTAATCATTAAAACACAGAAATAGAGAAAACACACCGGATCATCAACGCCATACTAACAGGAATCCGATTCACGAGAGAAGACGAAAAGGATAACCAACTCCCATTCCTAGATGTCATGGTACAGAGAACACCGAACGGAGAATTCACCACAAAGGTATACAGGAAAGCCACACACACAGACCAAGTCCTGAACTATGAAAGCAACCACCCGAACACACACAAACGGAGTTGCATCAAGACACTATTCAAAAGGGCCACAACACAGCAGCACACCAGAACTGCAAAAAGAGGAAGAGGAATACCTGTACAATGCGTTCACCAAAAACGGATACCCGCGCAATTTCATCAACAGATGCCTAAGAGAAAGACAACGGAACGAGGACATGACGGAACCCAAAGGAACTAGCCACACTACCATACATCAGGAGCATTTCAGAACTGACAGCCAGACTACTGCGACCACTCGGACTTATAACAGCACACAAACCAACAGCCACCCTCAGACAACAACTCACCAGAACGAAGGACCCGATACCCAGCATGAGCAAAACTAATGTAGTGTACAAAATCCCATGCAAGGACTGCACAAAAACACTATATAGGACAAACAGGAAGACAGCTAACGATCCGCAACCATGAACATCAACTAGCCACGAAACGCCATGACCAGCTATCCTTAGTAGCCACACACACAGACGACAAGCAACATGAAATCGACTGGGACAACACTACCATTATAGGGCAAGCCAAACAAAGAACAGCCAGGGAATTCCTAGAAGCATGGCACTCATTCACAAACTCCATCAACAAACACATCGACCTGGACCCAATATACCGGCCACTACAGCGGACAGCTGAAACTGACAACCGGAAGCGGCAGGGACAGGCCACTATAAATGCCGGAGGAAACACCACAGAAGCGCTTCACAGGAGGATCCCAAGCACAGAGGGTGTCACCTAGACAGGGGCCGAAACGTTTGCAACAAAAATTTCCAGCTCGGCGAACAGAACCACCACAACGTGCACCCGAGCTACAAATCTTCACCCAAACTTTGGACTGAATACTGTCCTTAAACTTTAGGTTTTCTAACGCTCATTCCCAAGAAATTGGACTCGTACTCATTCATAATCTGAGACACTATATTTTCTTGAATATCACATTGGTATCCATAACTACGTGAGTACCCCATCCAGTTTCTCATTCTGCCCGGCTTTCCACAATGTTTTGTATCTTTGAATATTAATTAGCAGCATTTCTCTTCACTCAGTGACATGTCTCCATTATAACGATCAGTCGAAATACTTAGTTACAAGTGCATATATCGCATGGAAAATTCTTTGTGCATTTAAGTAAAGAATCAGCAATTTATTTTTTAATCACGATTTCCTGTCACAAACATATTTGCTGATGTGCAATTTTTGTTAATGTCTGTGCCTTCTTGTTTCTGTCTGGTTGTCTCCAGCCACAACCCAAAGGTGATCCAATATTTTAACCTTTCCTTTTGGATTTTGGACTTGTTATTCACCTTCGCCCTGTCTCCCCTCATCTGTGACAGTTTAAATCATACTGTATAATCCTGGTCATATGACTGACCAAGACACTGCTACTAACACGGGATCATAGGAGCCCATCCCAGTATAATAGCTCACTCGCCCGGAAAACTAGGATCAATGCCCATTGACTCAAAACCACTTCTGACACCGTTATTTGATCTTAAAATCTTCCGGCAGTTAGTTGGTATCATTCAGTAACATTCCATGTCGTATGCCACACTGTATGGGTCTAACTGCTGCCTCTGCATAGGCCTCTTGCGTTTGTCGCTTGTCTGAGATCCTATGTCAACAGAACTCCTCACTCCAAGGAGATACAGCAGCATATTGAGACTCGGGTTTCCTAGAAATCTGGTGGACTGAATTCGAGTCTACGTGTGTAACTCTCAGTGCATCAGCCTAACCTCTGAGTCTGCCTATTTCTCTGTCGTTTGTAGTTGATCAGTATATTTCATGACTCAGCAGAATACCATCTCATGTTTCATCCATCACATCATTGAAGATGGTTTGGCAGCCAGAGAGATGGAAAGTGATATCTGGGGCTGTGTGTGAAACATGCAGCCGGTAAGATCATTCACAGTAAACAGCACAGGGAGAAGCTCTATATTCAGACCCACAAGACAAAATGAACATACTGTACTGGGCAAGGGACAGAGAAGTTCTCGGCTTCATTAAATGGTGGTCATCATGTGAGGGTCCTGCTTTTTTCTTTGCTGTACCAGTTCTCAATGCAACACCCCAGGATACCCTGTTATCAATCCTGGCTTACGTTGTAATGTACTCCAGTCCCGATAATTATTTTTCTGTTTGTATCATTCCATCGTCCACAAAAAGCTCTCTATCTCTGTCATCTTCTACAATCCCTAACACCCTCATCCGTGAACATCCAAGTTAACACAAACTATCGTTATGCCTATAAACCCCGATAGTCATGTCTATCCTTGTTGGCTTATCATACCTGGCTAAACCTCCATGTCTGTCTTATTGCCTTTAATCGCTACATTGTCCCGACCTGGGTGATCTTCTCCAGCTCCTGCAGCGCCCCTTGTCTGTGAAAAAAACATTCCATCCCTTGAACTGTCCTGATCTGTGTAATCTCTGTCAGACCTGCAAAACCACCCTATCTTTGTAACTATTTAACGCTCATACGAATCTCAACATCTATGTAATGTTTCAATAAACTCCCGACCTTACTAACATTCTTGGGCTATTAAAATCATTCGTGTCTGTGGATTTCATCCTGTGCTACCCTTCCTATTATGATATTTAGTGTCTACAATCTGAATGATGCCTATAAACTCCTCCTCTGTAAAACACACTCAATATCTCTCAACTCTGCTGCTCCCTGATACTCTTTTCATGCATGTAATCTCCTTCAGTTACGACAAATATTCATACACTTAACATGTATATGATATCACTTTTTAAAATTACCTCCATGAGCTCCCATAATTCTCCCTGTGAATGTCACTCCATCCTATCGCTGCATGCGTTTGTTTCACTGTAAAGTCGTCCCATTCTTAAAGCAATCCATAACTCTGTCATCTGTTCCAGTTTCACGGTCCTCCCTATCTCGGAAATATCTCCTCCTCTTACTCGGGAGATATGTATCACTAAATCCCAGAGTATGGGATGAAAGCGGGGACAGTTAGCAGATCATACATGATCATATTGAATGGTGCAGCAGGCCCGTGTGATTAAATGACCAGTAGCTGCCAGTGTTTCCTGTGTTTCTCAATTACATCCTGTATTCAAAACTGCCTCCAGTCCCCACAAGCCTCCTTATATGTGCAATCTCCTCCTTCAGCCTAAGAACATTCCGTTTATGTCAAACCAGTTCCAATAACCTCCAACCCTCCCGATCTTTGTAACTTCGTTTTAGTTTGAATCTGTCCGTATCTCTGTAACATAATATCCTTCATTGTCGAAAGCCCTGCCGATACTTGTACATCCCTCGGAACCCTCCAACTATCCCTATCTTTATAACAGTGTCCTGCAACTAGAAACTTGCTGATTGCTGAAACCTCTTCAGTCACAGTGCTTCCTCTCTCTGTGTTACCTTCCCCTGCTTCCAGAAAACTTCTTCTTTGTAGGAGTACCTGTTGTCTCTGAACCCCATCTTATCACTGACCGCCAGCTGCTTCCACTCCCCTCACTAAATCTTTAACCTTTGACAGTCAGTTCAACGCCTTCTATTACTGAGAACTCCCCATTTTCCAAGGTTAATTCACTTCCTACAATGCCTGTAAACATCTGAAGCCCACCCTCTCTTTAATCTCCAAGTCGCTCTATAATCCGTTAACTTCTGCAAACAGACAGAACGTCCATGCATTTCTTAACTCATTCAATCCCATTCTTGCATTAACTAAAGATTGAAACACTCTATCTTTATATCTTGCTACTGTCAGAAAACATTTGTCGCCTTGTAAACTGCACCTACTCCTTCAGTGACTGCACAGACTCTTGCTTCCCGAAAGCTCTCCCTTTCTTGGTCACCACCACCAGACTTGACAACTCTCCAATCGATGGCTCCCCGAGCATCTTCAGAGTTGGGTAGTCCCTTCAAACCCCTGCCGAACTCCTGATCTGTAGCATCAAACCCCAATCAATGTGGCTCTTTAGTTCCTGTAGGCCTTACTTTCAATGCCAGCTCATCCAGTCTCCATATACATCTACAACCACCCTTTTCTCCAAATTTTCGAATCTTATCTAAATAAACGTCAACCGTCCATACAACCCACCCTACAGGAGGAACCTTTTTCAATGTATGCAATGGTTCGTTTCTGTATGAATGTCCCCAATCCAGGAATCCTGGAAGATCCATAGCCTTCTTATCTATACAACCTCCAGAATTTATAAGCTTTTTAACAGCTGTGCATGTCTTCACTCACGGCAACCTTACATATCGCTGTTAGTTTATCGAGTGCATACAACGTACTTCCCCCTGAAACTCTTTCTGCCTGTGTCACTAAGTCTATCTGCCTTCCCCTACATCCATCCGTATCGCAAACTCTACAATCGAATCCAGCTCCCTCGATCTCTGTAAATTTCTCCAATTCCCAAAACCATTCCACCCGTTAACATTCTTGACGACTTATAGCTCTACATAATTCTAAGATCCTCGAGAACCAGTCAGCCTCTCTAACTCTGGAACGTCGATCCAGTTGTTTAATCACAACACTATCTCTGAAAGACTCCCTGCAATTGCCAGTAACAGTATTAATAACAGTATTAAATGAGGTAAACAGATAGGATCGACCTGTTATGACAGAGATGTGGCTGCAGACTGACAATAGCTGGGAAGTGAACATTAAAGGTTGATGAGATCTAAGCAAGATAGGCAAAAATAACAACAGATTGTGAAGTAAGGATCAGGTTAATCTAGTCAAACAGCCACGTGTATCTGCAAATCAAAATTTCGAGTCTATTTGTGTGGAACTATGAATAAGCAAGTGGCAGCAATCGTTCGCAGGAATATTTTTACAAGCATCAAATAATGAAAGCAATGCAAATATGGTTCAAAACAGCACATGAATGTACTTGTAACAAGGACAATGCAGTAATTGTATGTGACAGTAGTCTGCATCTCGATGGCAGAACTAATGAATGTTAGGAGTGTATTGCATGGAATCCTGGATTGTGTGCGAGATGGTTTTCTCTAATAACATGACAAGGAACTATAAATACAATTTAAATCAAATGTTATGCCATGAGAAATAGCTAATAATCTCATTCCTCTGAAGAAGCCTTCTGAGCAGAGAACCATAATTGAGTTTTCCTTATTGAGTTCCAAAATAATTTAGTGAAGACCATAAAATGTAGGAGTGGAATTCGGTCATTTGGCCCATTGGGTATTTCTGCCACTCAATGCGATCATAGCTGATCTGATGATCCCCAATTCCAATTCCCTGTTTTTTCCAGGTTATCATTGTTTCCCTGATTGATTACACCTCGATCATCTTTGCCGTAATTATACTTAATAACTCAGCCTCAACAGCCCTCTGCAGTAAGGAATTCCATACATTCGCTACCCTCTAAGTGAAGAAATTCCTCCTCATCTCCATCTTAAATGTGTTTGCCGTTGTTAGGACGTTATGCACCCAGGTTAGAGGTTCTCGCACAAGGGAAACCAGAGGAAGTGTTAAAAATATTTATTGCAGAAGACATGAAAAACCGTAAAGTTGTGGATAATGGGTAAGGATATCAAAGCTTGTATCATAATACAGAGCACATGGAAAGGTGGGCTGATAGATGGTAAATTGAGTTTAATCTGGACAGGTACGATACAATTCACTTCATGGTGTCAAATGCAAGAAGAAACTTCGGATATTGAGGGACAATCATGCATAGAGGGGTCTTGGTGCACTTCCATCTCTGCCGGAGAGTGACAACGCAAGTGGGTGAAGGGGGAAAGAAAGCACATAGCATGATTGCCTCCATCACTCGCAGGATTGGGTACAGACGTTTGCTTCTCACGTTTTAACTGTACAAACTTTGGTTTGGCCACATTTGGGGGACTATATGTAATTCTCATCTCTGCACGACAGTAAGGACGTGGAGTATTTGTTCAGGGTTCAAAGGCAGGTGACCAGGATTGCCTGTGAGAGGTGGTTTGAGAGTGTGTTCACAAGAAAGTGGCGATAGATCAAACTTGATTTTCTTTGCGAGAGTGTCAGAGTCTGACGAGCGAATAGGTGCAGATATATACATTTAGGAGAGGCAAGGATAATGTGGAAGGTCGAAATCTCTTTTTCAGTCAAGAAATATTAAATAATAAAGAAAACTGTGCATCTGTTCAGGGTACGATGCAGAACATTTAAAGGAGATGTGCGAGGCAAGTGCTATTTTTACATAGAGGGTGGAAGGTGCGAAGGGATGTTCTACAAGCGGAAATGCGAACAAAGTTTTTAAGTGGCATATTGATAGACACATAAACAGACAGAGAATAGAAGGAAATAAACCATGTGCAAGCAGATGGTATCAGTTATGAGTAACATTATGTTCGGCACAACCATGGTCGGCCGAATGGCCTATTGGAGTGCTGTAATGTTTTATTTTCTAACTTCCTAGCACCCACCCTGTCAAAACACTTCAAATCTTAGGATGTTTCATTCAGCTTCTCTCTCATACTTCGAAACTCCAATAACATCAAGCTACATGTACTTCATCGTTTCTCTTAATAATATCCCTACATTCTCTATATCAGCCCAGTGAAACTTCTCTGGCCTGTCGCCAATGCAAGAATGTCGTTCCTTCGGGCAATTTTATTCTTCGTAATATTCCAGTTTTTTTTCTGACTCGGATCTTGCACAGTTTTGTGAAGACCTCCCTATTTTTCCACTCCAATCCCTTTGTAATAACTGCCAGCATTTTGATTTGCGTCTCTGTTACGTGATGATCCTTTAACCTACCTTTTTCACATTCAAAGAAAGGATTGCTAAAACTCTTTGTGCTGACAGTCTGAAACCAAACGATATTATCCTGACAGGATGTCGGGAACGTGCAGACATATATTGTAAAGTTTATGGCAATAAATAATAACGGGATCCTGAGAAACAATGTGAGACACATTTTATGACAGAAAAGATTTTTTGAGCCTGTGTGATTTTATTTCTTGGTATGAATATAACTGACAGAAGATATAAGTGTGACACAGGGCAGTTTTAGCGGAACACGGATCTTAAAATATTCAGAAGTCTTTGGGCAAGTTTCAATAAGAACTAAAGAGTCTCTCGGGAGAGAGCATGGATACTTAAAGATCAATGAGGTCGTTCATGTTGCAACAAAAGCAGATTGTTGAGTTTTTAAATGATAATTTCCTGTCAGTATGTACTGTGGAGAAAGATATGAAAAATCGGGAACTTGGGGAAATAAATAGTGATGTCTTGGAAAGAATCCGCAATGGAGAAGAGAAGGTGCTGGAATCTTAAAACGAATAAAGGTAGATCAATCGTCTGCAGCCCATCAGGTGTAACCCAGGATATTGTGGAAAACTAGGGAAGAGATTGCAGGGCCCCCGTCAAAGATATTAAATATCAACTAAGTGAGGTACCGGAAGACTGGAGGGCGGCAGATGTTGTTTTCTCACTTAAGGGCTGCAGGGAAAAGCCATGAAATTACAGAGCAGTCTGGTGAGTGATGGGTTAATTGTTATCGGAGATGCTGAGAAAAAGGTGCTAACGTGCATTTGGTAAAGGAGGGCCGGTTAGAGATAATCAGCATGGATTTGAGAGTGGAAAATCGACGCGCACAAAAACGATTGATTCTTCAAGGATGTGGTCAAGAGATAGATGATGGTAGACCGGTCAATTTTGTCTCAGGTGACTACAGAAAAGCATTTGAGAAGTATCCTTATGGTAGACTGGGTAATCATTTCAAATCAATGTATAAACGTTTGGGAGCAGGAGGAGCTATTCAACTGGATTTTTTTTAAAAATGACTTTGTGGTATGAGACAGAGAATGGTGGGAGATGTTTCTTTTTTACTGGAGGCATGTGACCAGCGATGTAGTGGGTCCACTGTTTGTAATTTGGTCAAATGATTTGAATGAGAATCTTGATTTAATAATAAGTACGTTTTTTTCGAGTGATACGAAAATTGGGACTTCTACAGACAGTGAAGTTGATGGATAAAACAGGATTACCATAACTGCAGAGATAATGGGTTGATGAAAGCAGATGGAGTTTAATTCAATAAATGTGAGAGTTTGCATTTTAGCAAGACAAATCAGAGTGTGACATGCACAGTTCATGTTAGCGACCTGGGTAGTGTTGTCAAACAGAGACCTAGGAGTTAGATAAACAGTTATTTGAGAGTTGTGTCACGGGTACAGAGGGTGGTTCAGTAGCTACTTGGGACGCTGGTCTTCATTTGTCAGATTATTGAGAATAGTTGTTGGGATGTCATGTTGTGGTTAGGCATGACATCAGTGGGGCCACAATAAAAGCATTATTTATCAATAGGAAGAACTCAACTGGTTCACTTACGTCCTTCAGAGAAGTACATCTGCCATTTCGGCCCAGTCTGACTCAGAAGTGACTCACAGCAATATGACTGACTCTGAGCTAGAATTTGGCAAATGATACTGGTCAAAACAGTAACATCTTCATGTCATGAAGAAATGAATATACATACATATTTCTCTCCCGAACTCTGCAAACACCTCCAGCTCCAACAATTCGTCCTGGCTTTGTAACATGGTTCACGCCCTGTAACATATTCACCACAACCAGCTCCTTGAAACCTCCCTGTTCCTGTCATCTCATTAAAGCGTGACAATAATTCACCTTCAACCTTCCCTCGCCCTGCTCGATGGCCTGATGAAATCTCGTTAACACTTCTAAGTCACTGTATAGCTTCAGAACTGTTCATACTTTTTGGTGATCTTTCAAGCCTCGTAATCTAATATGATTCATTACGTCCTGAGTGAAGGACAGGTGTGAATTTATTGTTGAGGCTCTGTCTATTTCATGGAATGTCGTTTGTTGAATGCTCTCACTGTTTACTTACAGCCCTACATTTCAATCTGTTTACTCTGTTTGCCTTGATCAATTTAATCTCATACTCAAGTAATTGGCTATTCTATTTCTAGCTGGAGCTTGTGCATTGTGCAATGTACTTTAAAACTTTACAGTTCAATTATTATTCATTATCCCAGTTTTTCCGAAGCTCTCTCAGTGTGCAATTACTCGTTAACTCAGATTTATCACACAGATGTCGAAATGACATAATGGTTTCCCAAGCCAGTTGCACAATGTGTTATTCAAAGAAACACTGATGCAAATAATCTCCGAACTCCTTTTTGTATATTACTCTTCCTCGTGTGAGTGTCCCAGATGATATGAAGATTGAAGTCTCCAAATTTATTAAAAAGCGTTTTCATAATATTCTACAGAATTTATGTTTAATGCAATGATGAGCCATAAATTTTTTTTAAGGACTGAAACTCTTTTTCAGCTTGCTTTACCGACACTATTACCCAGAATTTACATTCATACTGATTCTACTTCATGATCTGAGGTCAAATGTGTTCTCTGTGATGCCTTTATTCCGTTTTACCGTCAAGGTTACCCATCCTGCTTTCCCATTCTTCCTGAATCCCCGCACGTTTGTGTATCATTGAATATTAATGTTCCAACTTTATTTCACCCTGTAACCACGTCTGTCTGTTTATGAAATATATGTTTTACCTCTGTGTCACACGCCCATCTATCTCGTTACGGATCATTACTTCATTCGAAAAAAGAACATCAAAATTTACCTTTTGAACAGAATTTCCTGTCACACACCTATTCGCTGATGTACAGTTCAAGATAAACGTTGTCCCTTAATGTTACTTTTTGCTTGCTTTTATCCAAATCCCCAGGCTTTTCCAATGTTTCACCTTTTTCTTTTGAACTTGGAAAGCGCCTATCACCTCAACCGTCTCCCTATATCATCTCTGTCAGTTTAAATCACTATCCAAAAACCTGTGGAAATGTTTCGCCTGGATACTACTGCAATTCAATGGGATTTTTTTTTATTCACTTGTGGAATGTTTCTGGATGTTCAGCATTTCTTACTGACCCCGACCTGCCTTTGAACTGAATGGCCTGCTACTCCTTTTCAGATGTCAATTTCGGAGAGTCAACCACATTGCTGTCGGTGTGTAGTCACCCTACAACGTTCACACCAGGTGACGATGGTGGATACATTTCTACAAAGACACAAATGCGACAGATTTTTCAACACACCCATCAGCGAACGTTTATTTCTCATTTGTGGTATGCTATCTACTTATAGTTTTAGATGCACTTAATTCAAATTCAGCCATTTGCGATGGTGGGATTTGTACCTGGGTCACCTGAACATTAGCTGAGTTTAAAGAAACATTATCTAGCGCTAAGAAACTTTTTCGCCTGCTCATAGGTTTCCCGCCCCTGAGCAATTACACCAGTGCACCGTGAATCAAAACCCCTTCTTCTCACATAGCTGGTTGATCCTGAAATCTTCCTGCACTCTCGCGGTACCACTGACTGATTCTCCATGTAGTATACCTCACTGTGTTGGTCTAATTACTGCCTCCGTAAGCACATTGTTCAGCTGCTTCTGACCCAGAGCCAACAGAATTCCCCATTCCCGAGAGATCAGGCAGTAAACGCCAGGGACAGAAAATGGGATTTGCCAGGTCTCTGTGGAAGTCAGTACCATTCTCCACCTGTGAAATTCACTACATCCAATTAGTTTCTGATTCTGTCTATTTCGCTGTCTCCTGTCGGTATTCGGAAGTTCCTGACTCAATTGACTCCCCAATTGATGATTGCCTCGTCCATCTATTCATTGAAGACGAATGGTCAGCTAGAGAGACAAAGGGAAAGGAGGTCTGGTACATTGAATCAATCCTGCAACATCGAAAGTTCACTCACAGTGGACAGAACAGACAGCAATGAGAGTGCTCCAAACATCGACAAACAAGACATGATTTTGTTACATTGCTGGACGGGGTTCACCGGACAGACACAGCCCATACTCAATCAACACCCCTACTTTAAAGCTTTACTATATTTTCCAATGTCATCCCCTCAGCCATCTACACACAAGGGAAATACGAAGAACAACAATACAAAAGTCCCTGCTAGGATCTCTGCCACTACTTTGCCTCAATGTTCCAGGATGCACTTGTTCAGGACCTTTGTGATTTAAAACCTCCAGCACTTCCTCTTCTGTAATGTGTTCTCTTTTCAGGATATCCCTGTTTATTTCATTTTTTTCTTAGTCTTTGTCCAGAAAAAGTTCTGACTGAGGTGTTCATTTTTGATCTCGCCTGTTTCCTGTAGTTCCATACATGGATCGCCTCATTGATATTTAAGTCACGCGACTGACTCTCTAGTTGCGCTTTTCTAGTTGTATGCTACAGAATCTCTTTTGATTTTCCTGAACCTTATCTGCCAAACGATCTCATCCCCGAGTTATGCTTTCCAGATTATCCAGCCTTTCCTGAAAAGGCAGGCCCTCCAGTATTAGTAATTTATTTGTGAAGCCTTAGTCCCTTTCCAGATTCAGAAAATAATTACTGAAGCAGGATGATCGGACTGGTACGCATTACTCTAAATGTAGGCCCGGCAATGTCTTGTACAGCCGTAACATGATGTACCAACCCATGTACTCTATGTTCTGACGCGTGACAGCAATTTTTCCAAGTACCGATTTCAACACACTGTCTACTTGTGATTGCACTTCCAAGGAACAGTGCAACTGCACCGCCTGGTCTCTCTCTGTTTACCAACATTGCCCAGGATGTGCAAGAAGGGAAAACCATTTTGTCGACAGACAACATGCTAACAGAAACCATGTCATATCTAGCTAAAGAGGACCTATCCACAATGCCACGTGTACCTGAAAATTAGCCACACTCAGTAACGGGTTATGAACAAGTCATTACTTAAATCATTAATTAATTGTAGTAAAATGTTTTTTAAATGACCCTTTAATGGAATTATCTGCCTCAAAATGGCACTGCACCTACAGAAGTGATGATAGCACTCTCTGTCTCCCCAGGAGCCCAGCCAACATAAAACGCAAGAGGATGACCACTGTCCTATGGAACTATAGTGGACAGGTTGCTACTCAACACTACATCAGTGACTTTCGATTAGCTCACTTTCTGTTGCCATGGTTTAACTGACTGATGCTCCTTGACGTGCCGCATTGTCTTGCTTGGTTCAATAATGTCAAACTATCAACTGTAATCAGAACTGCATTGTCCTGAAATGAACATCGATCTTTTGTAAGCCTGGAAGTACCGAATACGCCAGTACTTCTGGGAAGAGGATTGAAGCTCATCTGTATGGTTTGCCCAACTCTGAATACGAGCGGATAATTTCTCTTTTCATGATATTGTGAAATAAATCGGTGTTTGTCAATTTCAAAAGATTTCCGTAGGAACCAAAGAACGAATTGGACAAGTTATCCGAGACAGGGTGTTACTATTACCTTTGATAGTTCTCCCTGATTTGTCTTAAGAAAATTCAAAGCTTGAATTAAACTATATCTTTCATTCCTTGGCCCATTGGCCCAGTTGAATCAATCCCCAATGGTAACTGTGTCCCCTACTCACTCAAGCACTAATTTTGGTATCCAAAAACTTAGTAATTCCTATATTCTGACGCAATTCCTCTCCTACCATGGAGTCAATTTTGTATTCAGTTGGCTAGCCATCCATGTGATGAGAACTGACTAACCAGTGTAACATTCTAATCTCTGTCAAAGGCCTTGCTGAAGTCAGTATAGGCAACGTCCACTGCTTCACCTTTATTTAGTTCTTGGTCATTTCTTCAACAAACTCAGTCAAGTTTGTGAGACGGGACGTTGTATGCACAATGCCGCGCTGACTATTCCTAATCAATCCTTGCCTTTCCAACTGCATGTAAATCCTGTCCCACAGAATTGTTTCCAACAAGATACGCACCACTAACATCAAGCTAATTAATCTTTAGGTCTGTGGCTTCCCATCACAGCCTTTCTTAAATAATTGAGCAACGTTAACCTACCTCCAGGCTTCCAGCTTATTACCCGTGTCTGTCAGTGATATAAATGTCACTTTGAGGCAATCACGATTTCTTCTCTAAATTCCCACAATGTCGGAAACACATTTGATTAGTTCCCACGGACTTGTCCGTCTTTTATACATTTTAATATCAACAGGACTCCATCTTCCGTAACGTGAACTCTTATAAAGTCATCACTGTTTATTTCCCTGACTTCCCGAGACTTTCTGCTCAGTAAGTACTGATATGAAGGTTTCCTTTAGGATCTAATCCATCTACTGTGCTTCGACAGATGAATAGCCTCATTTCCTTTCACAGAACCATATTCTTTCCATAGATTGCCTTTTGTTGTTCATATACTTGTAGAATCTCTTCAGAGTTTCCTTAGCCTTATCTGCTGAAGATTTGTCAGGTCCATTGTTTGTCCTCCTGCTTTCCATTTTAAGTGTATTTCTTCATTCGCATTGTTCTTCAAGGGATTCACTTAATCTAACTGGCTATATATGAGAGGGGCACCATTTTCCTTGGCCAGCACATCAATATCCTCAGTCATCGGGCTTTTCTAAATCTGTCAGCATTCATCTTCAGATCAGCAGAAACATGCTGGCCTTGAACTCTCGTTTTATCTCCCTTCTGAAAGCTTCCCACTTGCTCGACGGCACTTCACCTGTAAATTGCCCCGATGAATCAACTCTTGAAAGATTTGCCTAATATCCTCTGTACTGGGGCATGGCCAATTCTGATCTTCAATTTGTGGAATAGGCCTATCCTTTCCCATAATCATTTTTAAACTATTGGATTGTGGTCACTTTGCCAATTCGAACTCCAAATAACACCTCAGTCCCTTGATCCACCTTTTTTCCCAAGAGGAGGTCAGATTTTGTGCTTTCCTCGATCTGGTATTGATTGAAAGAGCTTTCTTTTACATACTTAACACATTCCTCTCATCCAAGCTCTGAACACATTGTCAGTCCAGGTCAAGTTTTGGAAAGTTAAAATCGCTTACCATTCGAAACGTATCATTCCGAACTATCTGAGATTTCTTGACATATTTGCTGTGCAATTTCCCGCTGACTATTGGCGGACTGGAGCAATGTCATATCAAAGTGATAATCCATTCTTAATTTCTTAGTTCCACTAATATAGCTTCACGGGCGATCCGCAGGACTATCCTCTCTAAGTGCTGGAGTGATCTTTCCACTGATTAAAAAAAACGCCAATCTACGTTCTCACTTGCCTTTCCTTCTCTTCTTCGTATAGTATCTGTGCCCTGGAAAATTGAGCTGCCTGCCCTGTCCCTCCCCTCAGTCAGCTGTATTTCTGTATGACCTATGATATTACAGTCCCATGTTCCCATGCTTATCTTGAGTTCATCTGCTTCACCTGTCAGGCATTTACATCGAACTTAATACAGCTTCTTCCATCAATTTCCCCTCATTGCCTGTTGTGCTCTTGCCCATCCTGTCTGTTTAAATTACCCCCTTGAAATTCTGTATAAGCCTTAAGCTTCAGATTGTATCCTGTGACCATTTGCATCAAGGTGGCAACACCCTCACTTTTCATGCCATCTACAACCGTACGAATGATACCTTCTGCATTCACATCCAAATTATTGATGTACAAAATAAACAGCAAAGGTTCCTGCACTGATCCCTGTGTCACATCTGCTGAGCAAAGGATTCAATCACAGAAACATCCCTTCACCAGTTTTGGATTCAGTTACCAGCTTGTCTTGAATCCTATTGGTCTTGTGGATCAGCCTTCCATGTGGGAACTTGTCCAAGGCCTCACTGACGTCCGTGTAAATCATATCATCTGCGCTGCCTTCATCAATATTTTCAATCGTAAATTTAAAAAGTAAACGGATTTGAATTCGTTTCCCTTCACGAAATTCGGGATGACTATCAGTAGGCGATCCCTGCCTTTGCAAAATTTAATTCAATGGGTCCCAAAGACACTTTACCAGTAGTTTCCCTCCCACTCATCACAGACTGTCTGCTCTATGATTACCTGGCCTATCCATGCTATCCTTCTTGCACAAAGGCAGCACATTAGCTAAGCTCCAGTCGTTCGATGCTTGACCTGTGTCCACGTACTAAGTATAGCCTCAACAATCTCCTCCCTTGCTTCCCACATTAAGCTGGGATACATGTTCATTAGGCACTAGTGTTTTCTCCAACGTGATATGTGAGAAAACAAATAATACCTCCTCCTTATTGATCTTAACATGTCGAATAACCTCTTCATTACAAATGAAATCCCTGGCTACAACTTCTTCCTACTGCGTGAATACAGATGTCAAGTATTCACTTCAAACCTCAACTAATTCATCTGGCTACAGGAACAGAATGCTTTTTGGTCTCCCACTCTTTAGCTGTGTGTCCTCTTACGCAAGCTATACTTACAAAGTAACTTGTGTCTTTCCCTTACGGAGATCTGCCAAAGATATTTCATGACCATTGTTTGCTCTTCTTTTTTCTTACGAACCCATTGCGTTCTCTATCTGTTGACGGGCTTTGCCTGTTTTTATTGCACCGTATTTTCTTCATGAAACTCACAATAGCACTTAATCCACATTCACTAAACTTCCTGTCTTTGTCATTCACTCCTCGTGGAAAACACTGGCCCCGAATTTCACTGTAGCTATCTCCCACTTTCCGAACTTGTACGCAACTGTCGGTACTTCTTCCCAGTCTACGGTTGCCAGATGCTGTTTCATAATATATATATTGTTCAGATACTGAATTGCGAGAGGGAAAGACAGGAGATGCTGTGGCTGCAGAAGAAATCGGAATGGTGTGTTGCTTCCAGTGTGCTCGGGTCGAGGATATATCTAAGGAGTTGCACAACACTCTGAAATGCGAGAGAGAATAGCCAGAAGTCATTGTGCATATCGGCACAATTGGCATATGAAGACAAAGTAATGGGGTCCTGTGGATCGTGTATAGGAAGGTAGATAAGAAGTTGAAAAAACAGCACCTCAAGTTTCATGGTCTCCGGATTATTCCCAGTGCCATGATTTATTCAGGATATAAATAGAAAGACAGGTCAGATGAGTGCGTGACTGAGGAGCTGGTGTAGGGTCCAGGATTTTCAGTTCTTGTATCATTGGGATCTCTTCTGGGGTGGACGTAAACTCCACAACGGGGATGAGTCAAAGGGGCAAAAGCATTCTTGTGGGGAGATTTGCTAGTGGTACCTCGTGGGCAGGTTTAAATTAATTTGTAGACAGTGGAAAATGGGACTCAAAAAAAAAGATGGACCATAGAGACGTCGGGGAAAATATATTAGGTATCGGGAGCAAGTTTACTCTTCAGGATATCTAGGGGCACAATAAAGGGAGGGAAAGCGTTTAAAGTGATTTTATTTCAACGCACAAGCCAGACTGAAAAGTCATTCGAGCTCAGAGCGTGATTGGCTCTGGGAACTGGGATATTACAGACGTAAGAGAACCACAGCTGAGAGAAATGTAAGACTTGCAACTCAATGTTCAGGATACAGAAGGCATAATTCTGACGGAAATTACAATTAAGTGAGGAGGAGGAATTTCCCTTTTGATGAGGGAGGACATCACATCAGTGGTTAGAGAGGACACTGTGAAGGGGTCATCAAATGAGTGCATATAGTTAATACTTAGAAAGAAGAAGCGGTTGGTCACTCAGTTGGGACTGTACTGCCGACCCCAAATAGTCAGTGATACGAGAGGAGCAGATGTGTCACGAGACTGCAGATCCATATAGGAACAATGGAGTAGTGTTGGTTGGAGATATTAATTTCCCTGGATTGACTGGACCACCCAGAGTGCACCATGTCCTTATACGTTCGAATATATCAAACGTTGTCCAAGAAAGTTTCACAACTCAGTATGTAGAAGGCCCGACTTAGCCAGTGGCAACACTGAGCTTCCTGATAGAAGATCAGTTACGGTAAGTGACTGAAGTATCAGTCGGACAGCATTTTGGGTCCAGTGACCATAACTGTCTTAGTTTTAACATAACTATGGAAAGAATACACAGGCAAGGTCCACAGGTTTAGGTTCTAAACAAGAACACGGCCACTTTTGGGGTATTTGGTCTGGATTTAGCTGAGGTCGATTGGTGAGAATGTTCGAAGGTAAAGGAACGACTGACCAATCGGACGCATTTAAAAGTCCAGTATCAAGTATCCAACTGTTGAGGTGGAAGAAAAAGCTGGCATGTAAGGTGATCAATGACTGCCGAAGGATTTTGAGGCTCTGGTCAGGATAAAAAGAAGGTGTACATTGTATTTAAGATTTCTGTATCTATGTAACTCCTTCCAGTCCTAAACATTATCAACTCTGTGGAGAGCTGATAATTGTCCATACTTGTGTAACCCACTCAGGTCCCTGCGACATTCCCGATCTGCAGGATCATTCAATGCCTATGACTCTCGTGATCCATTCCGATAAGACTCACTATTTATGAAGCATCCTGCCGTTATTATCAGCCACCCTGTCAATGCAATCTCGTCCCGTCTCTTCATCCATCTACACGTCTCCATGATCTTCTCCAGCTCTTACACACCTATGTTTGTAAACCTCGCCGTCCCCTACAAGGCTTTCCACTTTGACCAAACTGGAGGAGGGTGAGAATGCTTCCTTATCCGTGAAACAGTCTCAGCCAAAATAGATGTCTTTATCTCCCGGATAATCAGTCAGTATCCACACCCTCCACATCTAAAGAAACTTTCAGAACATAAGCCTTCCTATATCTATAAACATCTTCATTAACGACAACCCACGATATGTCTGTTTGGTTTTCCAGTTGATACAAACCACTTTCGCTCTGGAACATGCTGCACCACCTGACACAACTGATCGTGTAAAAAACACCATCCGATAAACACCCTTCTGCCTGTAAACTGCTCCAATACTCCCACTCTCCCCACCTCCATGACCCCGTGCAGCCCCGACAGCTCTCCACATTTTTTCACCTCCTGTGGCTGTATGCTCCTCCCTCCCTATGAAAAAACCTCCAGTCCCCACACTCCTCACAATCTGGGTTGTCTTCTTCAGATCAGATCATTGCTGTCTCTGTTACCTCCCAAATGTTCTTATTTCTGTATTTTCCTACTGACCACATCCTCTCCAAGTTCATGAAACCTCTTCCGACCATTGTAACCCTCCCTGTGTCGAACATAGAACTATCGAGCACAGTACCGGCCCGTCGGCCCTCAATGTTCTGCCGACATTTTATCCTACTCCAAGATCGAACGAACCGACATACCCTACATTTCCATATCATGCATGTGCTTATTCAAGAGTCGGTTAAATATCTAATGTATCTGTTACTTCTACCACTGCTGGCAGTGCAAACCACCCATTTGTGTAAAGAAACTACCTCTGACACGTCGCCTCACCCTTCCTCCAATCATCTTAAAGTTATGCCCCGTTGTGACAACCATTTATGCCCTGGGAATAATTCTTTGTCTATGCATTCTATCCATGCCTTTTATCAACTTGTACATGATTTTCAAAACACCTGTTATTTTCTTGGCTAATGAAACCTTTCATCAAAGATTCTGTCCTACAGGCCAGACAGCAACCTGGCAATCTCACCTACTCTGAAGCTTCCAAATTCATCCTACAATGAAGCTACCAGAACTGAACACAATATTCAAGTTTCGTCTAACTAAGGCTTTAGGAGCTGCAGCATAACCTTGCACCATTAAAATCAATTCCCCTGCTATTAAAAGCCAACTCATCATGTGTCTTTTTAACAGCTCTATCAACTTCGTTAGAGAAAGTGAGGACCGCAGAAAATGGAGATCAGCGACGAGAGCGTGGTGCTGGAAAAGGACAGCAGGTCAGGCAGGATACGAGGAGCAGGAGCATCGGAGATTCGGGCATAAGTCCTTCATCAGGAATGTGGCTTGTGGGTCGGGGCTGAGAGATAATTAGGAGGGGAGTGGGTTGGGGGCGAGGTAGCTAAGAAAGTAATAGGTGGACGAAGGTGAGGGAGAAGGTAACAGATCAGAGGGGTTAGTGATGGACAGGTCCGGAGGGCGGTGCCGAGTTGGAGGCTTGAGTATGGGATAATGTTGGGGGTATGAAAATGAGGAAGCTGTTGTTCCTTTGCCTTTCCTACCGCCAAACTGTTACAACCCGACGGCTGGAGGGGGAATGCCTCATATTCCGCCTTGCGGCACTGAAACAATACGGCAAAAACGTCGATTTCAACAGCTTCCGCATTCCCCTCCGCCCACATTATCCAAGTTCCAAGCCTTCAACTCGGCACCGCCGTCCGGACAAGTCCACTATTGCCCGCTCTGAGGTATCGCCTTCTCCCTCACCTTCACTGACATATCCCATTCCCAGCTACCTCCACCTCACTCCACCCCTTCCCACTCTTCTCTCAGCTTCGACACACAAACCTCATTCCTGATGAAAGCCTTATACCCAAAACGTCGATTCTCCTTTTCCTCGGAAGCTGCCTGACCTGTTGTGCTTTTCCAGCACCACGCTCTCGACTAACAAATTTAATAGCAAACTTAAGCGTTCTTTGGATCTGGAAGTCAAGGTCTTTCTGCTGTAACTCGCTTCCACGAATCTTACTATTAATCCTATAAATGTTTCATGCATAATCTTTCAAACATAAACCTTTTGTATCTTGGTAATTTCTCCAGATCCGACAACACTCATAAATTGTGAAACTTCTTCAAGTCTCTACAATGCTTCTTTACTCTGTAACTTCCTTTATTATCATGAACCATCAAAATTACTGAAGCCAATTTTAGCCACTACAATATTCCTGATATCTGAAGCGTCCTCCCATCTTTATGCGCCTCCCTATCTCTGTAACCTCGACCATCCTCCAGTGCACTTATGGTGAATTTTGCAGAGGAAGAGTTGGAGAGTCCAGGCCATCTTAGCAAAGTAGGAAGGGCTGCACATCTTGCATGAGTTTAACGAGAACGGGAATAATAGAAAATGCTGTATAGGACCAAGGTAGAGTGGACTGTCGAACCTGAAAGATGTCGCAATTTCAATAAAGGACTTTTGTTTCTTTTGATTGGACTGTGGGTGCGATCTCGATGACATAATTTTGAAGATGTTCACCAGAACGGTTATGCATAGCTTCATATTCCCAGACTGGGAGATGTGAGTTCAGATATGAATATATTTACGCATTTTGTATCTGCGCCCGATATTGACCTGGCGCTGCTCTGGTAGAAAGCACTCTCCGTACATCTGTTGATTACCATTTCTACATTACTGTTCAGAGCGCCCCTCACCAAAGCCTTTGTTTGACATGTTATTTATTATTTCATTATTTTGAAGTGTCAGTTTTACGAGATACAACAATTGGCTTGTTTCCATTTTGAGAGAATAAAACATTTATCATTCACCCTGCGCAATGCAAAGGAATTTCGTTGATTCTGATGTTCTCTGCAGACTATCACTCAGAGGATTGTATAATCAGGGAATCTGAGTGCAGATTGTCTTTGCTTGGTAGAATCTGAATTTATCGGTTTATGTCTGCTTGGACAGTATTTCTGGAAAGTTTATAACCGTGTAAATACCTATCTATCGATTAAGGCATGTGATCACTGGGTCCTGAGGGTCCTAGGTCTTGGAGCTTGGAAGCCTCATACTATTTGTATGTTGGGCTCGGTAAGAGCAGATCACTGAGTAAATGCAAGGGAGCTTGGGATCTTCCGGTTGTTTTTGGCCTTATTCCATTTCGTTATCTCCCTCTCACAAGTGAGCCTGTCGAGTTCTCCAGTACTGATAGTATATGCTCCTTGTAAACTCCTACAGCTGTTGATTATATCCTTTTTTTCCAACTAACTCCAACCCTTACAACCTGTCCTCGGTCTCAGATCTCCTGCAGTCCCAAATGATCTTGTGCTTTGTTATCTCATTGCATTCCTTTGAGCTGTGTGAAAACAAACCTGAAGTCGGTTTGGGCCACTGAAAAAAAGACAAACCCCCCCTTCATCTTTGTCAAATGGAGACTCCATTTTGCTTTTGTCCCAGAGGAAAATGAAAAATCCTTAATGATTCCAGCCTATCAAATCCTCTGAGGATCTGAGCATTTTAAAGAGAACAACTCTCCTCTGATAAATCTCAGCAGCACAGTACTGTTGATATCCATTTATTTTCCGCAACCATTTCCTGACGCTGTATCGCTCCTTAATTCTGAAACCACCTGCAGTCTGAACAGTGCTCCAAGCCACTAATTATGCGGAATGCCACAGCCTCCCTACCAGTTCAAACGCCTCACATACCTCCAATCATCCTTGTCTGTGTGATCCCCTCCAGTCTCTACAGTGCTCCAAATTTCAAGTTTCTCCTACAGTCCTCACCATCACTGTAAACTATAGTTGCTACATTTCTCGGTGCCTCTGTGAACCTCTCCAGCCCCTTCAAACCCCGTCATCTTTGTACGGTCCGACAGCTCCAACAACAATCCCTGCAGGTGGAAATTCCACCAGACATCACAACCCTACATACGTCTGGAGTCCCCAACTGTTCTCTCCATCTCTGTTCCCACCTTCAGTCCCAACAGCATTACTCGGATGTCCAACATCATCAAGTCCCTCCAGTCATCCTTATCAGTGTACTCTCCACCAGACCTTAGAACTTCCTCTCTGACCGACTGCAGTGATTTCAATTCGGCAATTCTCCGCAATTTTGCAGCATCTCCTTTCTCTATGCTCCTCCCTATCATGGTGAGCTGCTTCTATCCCCATACCTTTTTTCCTGCCTTTGCGCAACATCAAGTTGATGCAAACCTCGACATTTCTGTCGTGTTCTGACCTCTTGCAATCCTCCCCATTCTTGTAAATTCTGCCGAAAGCTAGTACTCTCCACACCATTGCAAATCTATCCAGTCACTAAAACCTCCATTTTGGTGAAGCCCCGTCCAAACTCTGCAGACATCACGAAGTGTATAACTTCCTTCAGGCCTATATCCTGCAACTTGATGAAACCTGTTCTCACCATTGCAACCCTTGTTTTTTATTTCCTGACATCGTTCAGTCCCAAAACCATCCCTTTCAGTATAATTTCCTCCAGTTCCTACAACAGTCTCCATCTCTGTAACCTCTTCAACTCCCCACAGTCCACCTTACGTGTGTAAACTCGTTCATTTGCTATGTACCTCCGCATCAGTGTGACTGTTTTGAGGCTATTGCACGGTCTTTAGATCTGAAAACCGCTTCTTTCCCTGTAGCACATCCTATGTTCATAAGTGACTCGAGTCTCTCACAACCCCTTCCAATGCCTTGAACCACCTCCAGCCTAAACCAGCCTCCTCATCCGTCACACCATCCAGCATGCACATCACTCCCTCCGTCTGAAATATCTTCCAGTGCATTAAAGCATCTCTATCTCTAACGTTCTCCAGCCCATACCAAATTCCCTATCACTTTAATATTCTCTAGTCCAGGCCATCCTCCAAAGCCCTGTAACATTCTCCAATCCAGTCAACATTCCCTATATCTGCAACATTCTCCTGTCCATACCATACTCCCCAAACCTGTAACATACTGCAGTCCATCACATCCTCCCTATCACTGCAATATTCTCCCGTCCATACCATCCTCCCTATTCGTGTAATATTCTCCAGACACCACGACTGCTGTTAAATCTATCGCATTCTCGATTACACCGAATGTTCCGACAGCCTGCTCAGTTTGGTCACTGTACTTTTCCACAGGCTTACACCTCTCCCTATCTCTGGAATCTAATCTAGACACTCCAAATCTGTAACTTGCTGAAAACTGTAAAAACCTTTCTTCTGATTAACATTCTCTGACAGCTGTACACTCTCTTGAACCATTTTCACAACCTGGAGCCCCTGAAGACTTCTCTATCTCTGTAATCTAAAGCATGCCTCAAACACAAAATATCACTGAAACACTCCTGGCATTTATAACAAGGCTGTCGAGGTAATCATTCTTTCACTGACTAATCTAAAATTGATAATCTCTGTTGTAAATATGCTTCATGACCCAGACTCGACAGTCCTCTGTAGTAAGGAAATCCACAGTTTCCAGACCATTTGAGAGCCTAAAATCCTGCTCATTTGTTTATTGAATGAGTGAGCTCTTGTTCGAATGTGATTGTTTATGGTCACAGACTCTCACAGAAGGTAAAACAAAGCGAAGTGACAAAAATACATATTCAACGTAAGGCGATGGAGATTGGTCACGTTGCCATTACTGAAGCACTTGACAATAGCAGATTGATCTGCGAGATTAAATCACAATCTATGGATTCCATCGTGTTTATTCAGTTGGTTGCAGACTTTTATTTCTCATAGTAGCAGAGATTTGCGGAGGATTCATTTCTGATTGGATGTCTGCAGCCAGTGATGTTTCTCGAGAATCAGTGCTGCGATTATTATTTGCAATTTATATCCGTGATTAAGAGTAAAATATCAGCGTTCTGATTAGTAATTTTATAGATGACATTTGGAAAGGCATTTACTTCTTGGGCTAGCTGGGGGAATTGTGGATAATGAACAATGCAAAATAATGCAGCAGTATGTCGGTCAGCTGGAACTTTTGTGTGTAGAAATGGAAAAATGCATTTCATTGTGACAAGTATGAGGTAAAACATTTTGGGAAGTCACATGGTAGAGATAAATACATTATAAATAGCTGGACACTTGAGTACTTTTCTATGCTGTTGGATTTCAGATACAAATCCATAGCTTCCTGAAAATAACAACACAGCAGGATGTGATGAGAAAGAAGGTGTATGGCATGCTTGCCTCCAGCGATCGCAATATTAATTACAGACGTCTGCATGTCATTCTACAACTGAATAAACCTTCAATCGGCTCAGTTTGTAATGGTATGTGTAGCTCTCATCGCCACACCGTAGGAAGGACATGGAGACTTTGGAGAAGGTGCAAAAAAGGTTTACAAGATGTTGCCAGGATGAGATTGTGATAACTGTAAGTAGAAGTGTTACCTGTATGAACATGTGTTAACTATGAGGAGAGGCTGTACACAGTTGCTTAGTTTTTCTAGAGTGGAGGAAGGTGAAAGGCGACTTGGTCCTGGTATATACCATTAGTAGAGGCGTGAAAAGCGTGGACGGTCAGAAATTCTTTTCCAATGAGAAAATTGTAAATACTAGAGCGCCTCCGAATAAGATGGAAATGACACATTTTAAAACAGATGAACGAGGCAATCTTTTGATTTGCATAAAGCGTGGAATCTGCCCAGGATTATGTAGAAGTGGAAATGATTTTAAAGTCGAGGAGGGGTTAGAAAGTTGGGTGAGCAAGTTTGCGGATGATACGAAAGTCGGAGGAGTTGTAGGATATGGCATGTTACAGCGGGATATAGATATGCTGCAGAACTGGGCAGAAAGGTGGCAAATGGATTTCAATGTAGCTAAGTGTGAGGTGATTCACTTTGGTAAGAGTAATAAAAAGATGGGGTACTGGGCTAATGGTCGGATACTTGGTAGTGTGGATGAGCAGAGGGATCTTGGTGTCCATGTACACAGATCTTTGAAATTTGCCACCCAGGTAAATAGTGCGGTGAAGAAGGCATGTGGCGTACTGGCTTTTATTGGTAGAGGAATTGAGTTCCAGAGCCCTGAGGTCATGTTGCAGTTGTATAAGACTCTGGTGCGGCCGCATCTGGAGTATTGTGTGCAGTTTTGGTCGCCATATTATAGGAAGGATGTGGAGGCACTGGAACGGGTGCAGAGGCGGTTTACCAGGATGTTGCCTGGTATGGTAGAAAGATCGTATGAAGAAAGGCTGAGGCACTTGGGGTTATTTTCATTGGAGAAAAGAAGGTTTAGGGGTGACTTGATAGAGGTGTACAAGATGATTAGGGGTTTAGATAGGGTCGACAGGGAGAATCTTTTTCCACGTATGGAGTCAGCTATAACAAGGGGGCATAGCTTTAAATTAAGGGGGGGGGGGGGTAAGTATAGGACAGATGTTAGGGGTAGGTTCTTTACTCAGCGAATCGGGAGATCATGGAATGCCCTGCCAGTAGCAGTGGTGGACTCTCCCTCATTATGGGCATTTAAGCGGGCATTGGATAGGCTTATGGAGGATAGTGGGCTAGTGTAGGTTAGGTGGGCTTGGATCGGCGCAACATCGAGGGCCGAAGGGCCTGTACTGCGCTGTATTCTTCTATGTTCTATGTTCTATGTTCTAAATGGCGTTCGACAGAAATACAAACAGACAGAGATTCGAGGGATATGAGGCATGTGCAGGCAAGCAGTATTAGTTTAAAATAGCCTCATGGTCAGCACAGACATGGTCGATTAAATGGCCGATTATTGTGCTTTACTGTTGTACTTTTTAACCTCCCAGTCTCTACCATGGCAAAGGCACTCAGGATCTTGCATGTCCATTAAAATTCTCTTTCATTCTTCTAAATTCCAATGGGTTCAAGCTTAATCGACTTATGATTAGAATATCCGTCCATCCCCAAGATCAAGTGATCCATCTCTTGCCACCTTGCAATGCAAACATATTTTTCTTCAGGGCACTTGTACTGTTCATAATGATCTGGGTTTCATCCGATTTCTTACTTGTATAGTTTTAGGAAGACTTCCCCCATTTTTGCACTCCATTCCCTTTGTAATAAATAACAGCATCTTGATGCTTTCTGTATTACATGGTGACCTGTACGCTGCCTGTTCCCCATTTCTAACCGCCCAGTATGGGCCCTGGCACACGTACTCAGAATCTTGGATTCTCAGAACTCTATGTGCAGTCAGTCTGAAAACAAATGGTGCGAGCCTGACAGTAATTTGGGAACAGTTGGACTGTGTTAAAAAGGATATGGCAATATAAATAAATGCACACTTAGAAATAGTGGGATACGCATTATTTTATAAAAAGGGAATATTTAAAAACCTGCTGGATTTTACTTTTGGCGTGACCATTAATGGCACAATTTGTAGGGGTAGGGTAGTGGATTTTAGGTTAGGGGATATTTGAATTTCGAGGAGCATTTTGAACAGTTTCAGAAAGGGATAAATTTTAGCGAGTGAGAAACTAAGGCCACTTAAAGTTCAATTAACTTGTCGCTGTGGAACCACTGTTGATGGCGTAGATCTGAAACAAATGTTTTGTGTTAGGACTTCCTCTGGAGGAAGCCAGGGAAGCTCAGGAACTTAGAAAACCAATGATAATATCTTGGAAGTTGTTCACATTGTGGAACAGGATGTGCTGGATGTTTTGAAATGCAAAGAAAGGTTTATTAAAAATAAGGACACAAGCAGATGTGTCCCAGTACCTTGTGAGACTCTCAAGAAAAACTTGTGCGATCACATGCGATATATTTGTATCATTTTCAGCCACTAAAGACCAATACGACTAAGTAATGCGCTGCATCCGTTGTTGGAGCAGATTCTGAGAGAAAAGATTATCATGCATTTGGAAAGGCAATGGAGAATAAGCAATAGGCACCATGGCCTTGTCCATAGAAAGTCATTTCTGACAAATCTGAATACCTTTTGAGGCGGTAGACAAGTGATAGATCAAGGCAGAGCAGTCGACGTTATCGACATGGACTATAGCAAGGCCTTTGACAAGGTTCTACATGGCAAAAGAAAAGAACGTAAGAACGACGAGAAGGGGTAGGCCGTCAGACCCTTCAAGCCTGCTGCACCATTCAATAAGGTCATGGTTTGCCTTTCCCTGGACATACCCGCGCACACACCGTATCCCTGCATTCATTTTTTTTTCAAAAATATGTCGTCCTTAGCTTTAAAAACATTGACTGAAGTAATGTCAACGGCCTGACTGCGCTAGGAATTACATAGATTAAAAGCGCTCTGGGTGTAAAAGTTTCTTATCAATTCAGTCCGAACTCTGCTCCCTATAATCTTGTGGCTATACCCCCTTGTCCGAGCCTTACTTGGCAGTGGAACATTCTCTCTACGTCTATCTTATCTATTCCATTCATAATTTCATATGTTTCTCTGAGATCCCCCCCCCCCCCCGATTCGTTCGAATTTTAATGAATATAGTCCCAATTTACTCTTTGTACTCCGCATAAGCAAACACTCTCAACACGGAAATCAAGCTTGCTAACGTCCGCTGCACACTCTCCAGTGGCAATACATCCTTTCCCAAGTAAGGAGACCAAACTTCACACAATAATCTCGTTGTGGATTCACCAGAAACTCGTACAGTCGCAATATAAAACTCTCATCTTTTAATCTCAATCCTTTCACCAAAGAAGATCAAAATTTAATTTGCCTTTCTAATTAATGGTCGCACCTTCAGACAAACCTTCTGTGATTCATGCACAAGAGCACGCAGGTTCCCCTGCACAGCAATATGCTGCAACGTTTTTGCCATTCAAGTAATAATCCTTTCTAATGTTATTCCTGAAAAAAAAAATTGAATGTGCCGGTGTTGGACATGAGGTAGACAAAGTAAAAAATCACACAAAACCAGGTTATGAATCAACAGTTTTGTTTGTAAGCAACAGCTTTGCGACCACTGCTCTCCTTACCTACGTTCGTCTCATTGTCAATTTCTGACATGTTATTAGTGCCCTCCATTGTGAAGGGCATATAGAGTAGACAGTCAGAAACTTTTTCCCCGGGTCCAACAGAGTGTTACAAGGGGACATAAATTTAAGGTGAAGGGTGAAAGGTATAGGGGAGATGTCAGGGGTGGGTTCTTTACCCAGAGAGTGGTGGGGGCATGGAATGCGCTGCCCGTGGGAGTGGTAGAGTCGGAATCATTGGCGACCTTTAAGCGGCATTTGGATAGGTACATGGATGGGTACTTAATCTAGGTTAGAGGTTCGGCACAACATCGTGGGCCGAAGGGCCTGTTCTGTGCTGTATTGTTCTATGTTCTATGTTCTATGTTCTAAGAACGATGCAAAACAACTGTCCAATGCCTCAGACATTTAAGTTCCATAACTAAATGCCTCAGCCAATTATTCGTGTTCCATAACTAAATGCTCCTCCTCATCATCTAGAAAAACTAAGATTTACTTTAGTTACTCTTTTGAGTTGTTCATATACATAGAAAATTTTGCGAACTTTCTTTGTCTTCTGGAGACGTTTATCACGTGTTCTACCTTACTATTCTTCATAACGCATTTTGTGACTTTCTGTTGACCTTTGAAGTTTTCCCAGTCTTTTCGTTCCCTGCTGTTTTTGGAAATTTGTATCCTCTTTCAATTTGTTATCCTCCCTTATTTCCGAAGATACCCATTGCAGATTACCCCTTTTCTGGCATTCGTTCCTTTTCACTGGAATATGCTTTTGCTGAGCACTTTGAAAAATAATACTTTGAATGTTCTCCGCTGGTAGTCAACATACTCACATTATACTCTTTGTTTCCAGTCTATTTGAGCCAAATCCTCGATCATTCTATTGTCGTCTCCCATGTTTAAGCACGTGATACTTGTATTGGATTTTATGTTAACACACTCCATCTGTACTCTAAATTGAAAATACTGTGATCGCTCCTTCCAGAAGATTTCTAAGGAACAGGTGATTAAATATTCCTGTCTCATCACGCAGGACCGGATCTCGGATAGCTTGCTCCTTCATTGGTTACATTCCATACTGTTCAATCAACAATCACGGAAACACAGAACGAACTGCTCTTCAAGTCGACTCTGACCGAGCTGGTTTCACCAGTTTACACATAGATGAAAACTCCCCATGATAATTGCCATACTAGTTTTACAGACGCTATTTATTTCTTTGGTCATTGCCCACACCAGACTGGTTAATACGTTAAGACCACACACGATCAGGGAGTGCTTACCAACTGGTTTCAAAATTTAATTGACTGTCAGAGACAGAGCGTGTTCATAGTTGGTTTTTGCCCAAAGTGCAGCCCTGTGACCAATGGTGTGCCGTGAAGTTCGGTGCTGGTCCACTGTTGTGCTTCATTTATATAAACGCTTTGTATGAGAGTACAGGTGTTATGTTTAACAAGTTTATATGTGACAATGAAATTGGCGGCACAGTAAATGGTGAAGTGGATTATCGAAGAGTACAACGGAATCTACAGTGCTGATACAGTGTTGATGTATAGCAAGTGGAGAACTAAACGACGTTACATTTTGCGAAGACAAATCAGAGCAGGACTAGACTAGTTAATCTTCGTGCCCTGGAGTCGTGTTGTCAAACAGAAAAACCCAGGAATGTAACAACAGTTCATTGAAAGTTTTGTTGCAGGTAATCAAGGCTGGTGATGCTTGCCCTCATTGGTCAGAGCATTGAGAATAGGAGTGGGATGCCATTTTCTGGCCGAACAAGACATTAGTGGAACCGCCATAAAATAATTGTTGATTATCTGGGAAAACAAAAGCTCAGCTGATTTATGCATGTCGTTTAGGGAAGGACATCTAACATTCATACCTGTTCTGGCTCACAGGAGACCCCAGACCCACAGAAATATGGCTGACTCTGAGCGGCCTCGGGCATATCGCAGTGGGCAATGTATGCTGGTCCAGCCAATGACATCTCTGTGACATGCATAAATTAAAACGCATACTTCCATCGCTACTGTTACAAACCCCTCCAGCTACCGAAATACGTACTGCCTCTGTAATGTTCTTCAGGACCTTGCCACTCTCTGTAACACTCTCAACATTTCCATCGCCCTGAACCCTCCCTGTTCCTATCTTCTTATTAAACTCTGATAATGATTCTCCTTCCCATTGCTCTCCTCCTCCTGGAGACTCTGTGCGATCCCTTTATCAAATATTTCCATATTTCTAAACCGTTAGTTTCTTCAGAACTGTTAGAGTTTTTTCTTGTCTTCTAAGCATTCTTAATTAAATTTGATCCTTTCCGTTCTGTGTGAAGCACAGTTGGGAATGTCTTGCTGAATTTTGTCTTTTTGTTGAATATTTTACACAGTTCCCTCGAATGTTTTCCACTGTTCACTTCCAAGAGTACCTTTCAGTCTGTGTGCTCTGTTTACTTTGGGCAGTTCTCCAATCAAACTCATGTTTTCGCCTTTGTTTCTGGTTGTTGGGTGTGCCTACTGGTCATTTTTAATATGCATAATCTATTTGAATTCCGATATATTACAATTTCGCTGAGGATCGCTCAGTGTGATATCGCTCATTCACTCACATTCATCACCTCACCGATCTGAGATAGCTACGTCCATGACAATTTGTCCAATATGTTATTCAAAGAAATATTGCCAAACAGCATTCTTCAAACTCCTCTTTGAATATCACTCTTGCCAGTGTGATTGCCCCAAATTGTCGAAATTTAGAGGTCTCCCAAAATTATTAGAATGCATTTGCTACAAATTCCAATAATTCCTGATTAACGCCGTGCTGAGTAATTGAATGTTGCTCAGCAGCCAAATACCTGTTCACCTGCTCGTGCTTTTGACACATAGTACATAGAATTTGCATTCAGGCGGATTCAACTGAATAATCTTCGATCAAATGATTCGTTTGTAATGCCTTTGTCAGGGTTAGCAATCCAGCTTTTCCATTCCGTTTGAGTCTCCAGAAAGTTGTGAACCGTTGAATAGTTATGTTCCACAAAATGTTGACTCTGCAACCACGTCTGTCTAGTGTCTGAATCTCATTTATGTCGTAAAAACAATGACTGTAGATGCTAGAAACCAGATTCTGGATCAGTGGTGCGGGAAGAGCACAGCAATTCAGGCAGCATCCGACGAGCAGTATCATTTATGTCGTGTCCAGCTACCCTATTGCAGATAATTTGTCTTTTCTAAAACAAGGGCTCATAATTTCCTCTAACTAACCTATTGGTTGATGTGCTGTTTTATATCACCTCTGTCCCTTCCAGTTCCTTTCTCCTTGTCTTCAGCCATGCCCCCAATGCTTTTCCAATACTTCACTTTTGGTCTTTGAATTCGGAAAGCTCCTTTCGCCTTAACCCTATCCCTGCGACTTCTCTGACAGGTTAAAAACCTTTGAATAATCCTACTGAGGTGATTGGCTGGGACACTAGTCCCAGCAGAGTTATGTTTATTTGACGCGTGCGATGTCGATGTTTCTCGCTGTTCAGTGTTTCTTGCCCTAGTTCGCCTGGAACTGAGTGGATTGCTAGACAAATTTCAGAGATCAGTTGAGAGTCAAACACATTGGTCTGGGTCTGGATGATATGTACGACAGACAGCTGCCGATAACAAATTTCCTTACCTAAAAGATATTAATCTATCAGATGCATATCCCTTGCTGATCGGTCTTGTGAATAACACTCGGCCATCGTATGTCCACTAATATCTCACTCACCCCTGAGTACTGATACAATTCCACAATGAATCAACCACCTTCGTCGTGACCATTGTTTGATCCTGATCCCTTGCTGAACTCTGGTGCTATCACTCAGTAGCTATCCATATGGTATTGCTCACCATGTATGTCTATCTGCCTCTGGCTTCATCTTTTCCAGCTACTGCAGATCCTGAGTGAACAGAATTATCTGCTCCATGGAATTGAGGCATCACAGGTCACTCTGGGATATTACAGGTCTCTAGGGGACTCACTGCCATTCCCCAATTGTAACACTCACTGTGTCACTCTAATTTCGGATTCTCTCTATTTCTCTGTCTGCAGTAGGTAGGTAGGAAATGCATGACTCAATAGACTTCACAAAAGCTTCGAGTCTCACTTATCACCTCTTTGAAAGCAATTGGTGAGATGGAGGGAAGGGAGATCCGGAGACTTCAATAAATCCTGCAGCGAGGGAAGATCACTCACAGCGAATGGAGCCGACAGCATAAGGCATGACGTATTTGCGGTTCAAGGTGTCAGTTTGCACGCTGTGCTGGAAGATTTATTATCAGACGTTTCGTCACGA
Organism: Chiloscyllium plagiosum; assembly: GCF_037043375.1. Lineage (NCBI taxonomy): Eukaryota > Metazoa > Chordata > Chondrichthyes > Orectolobiformes > Hemiscylliidae > Chiloscyllium > Chiloscyllium plagiosum. The sequence goes on along the minus strand of NW_028270175.1, from coordinate 87,236,276 downwards.
TGCTAGGTCACATCATCAGTGAGCTTCCGCTGAATTGCTGGTGTACTGTGCCGCTTTCTGTTTCTTTGTCTTGGTCTGTTATGACCCGTGATAAAAGTTCTGGTTCTTCTTTGAGAGGTTGGTAAATTGGTGCCAAACCAATATGTTCATTGATGGATTATCGGTTTGAAAGCCAGGAGTGCAGGAATTCCTGTACGCATCTTTATTTTTAGCCTGTCCTGGAATGAAAGTATTATCCCATTCGAAGTGGTGTTATTCTTCATATGTCCGTAAAGATGCTAGTGAGTTGGTTGTGCCTTTTGGTGGCTATTTGGTATTTGTGTATCCTGACCGCTAGTTTCCTGCCTGTGTGACCTATGCAGTATTAGTCAGAGGGACGAATGACATGTACAGGGACGGGGGCAAAAAGAATTTCGAGTAGCACTGGAATCCAATCCAACAGAAATGGGCTTATGGAAGAAACTCAGCAGGCCATCAGAGAAACACTAACACCAACACTAAACCGGAGGAAAAAGGGAACACACTCAACACACAGGAAAGGAATGCTGTGGAAGGACTTAGAAAATATAAAAAATACTGTAATCCTAACCGACTAAAAAATGACACATGACCGTCATCCTAAACAGAATATGAAAAGCCCAACTCACTACACGCAGATATCTATACCTACCGCCAGGTGGCAATGGATCTGATTCCAACACAAGATAACCGGATCACAGCTCACCAGTAGAAACTCTACAAAACAGACGAAATGGATATGACTGACAGCCAAAGAATGAAACCTGTTGGATCCAATGGATCCATTTTCTCGGAATTACCGAAGGTACAAAAACCAGGAGGACACTTCAGACCCATAGTCATAGCACACCGACATGCAGACTAGCAAAGGAACTTCAACAAAAACTGAAACACCTATTAGAAGCCTGAAGCTATTCCATCCACTCCACCTGACAATTCTTGTTCATCATCCAAAACACCAAGCTTGGGGAAGACGAAGTCATGGTTACCTTCAATGTAACGGCCCTATTCAAATAAATTAACATCTGCCTGATCAAAGAAACACTGACTGCACTTCGAGACGACCCAAGGACGCAATTACAAGACAGCTCCAACTCCATCAGCAAGAACAGCATGTTCAAGGTAGTAGACCTGTGCCTCACTACTCATTTACCTTCAACGACAGGACATACAAACAAAGCAACTGTACATGCATGGGATCACCAATACCAGGATTCTTCGCAGAAGCAGTTACGCAGTGATTCTCACGAACAGCGCTTCCCACGATCCAAATCAGTCTTTGCGTACGCTATTTGGATGACACGTTTGTTATCACGAAATGGAACAAATTCGAAGAAACCTGCAAACTCAGAAACAACATTTGCCAAAGAGGAAGAGAACAAAAATAGACTCATGTTCCCAGATGAAGGGCGTTTGTCCGAAACTTCGATTTTCCTGATCATCGGATGCTGCCTGACCTGCTGTGCTTTTCCAGCAACAAGCTAATCTCCAGCATCTGCAGAACCCAATTTCCCCTAACTTGTTGTCACAATGAAAACATTAAGAGTTGGAGTTGGGATAGCATGTTGTAGCTGTACAGGACATTGCTGAGGTCATCATGTTGATCAGTATTTTTGAACAACATTGTTAATCAAATCTCCTCTCAGAATCTCTGTTCCTAACTTTCCACTTTACTGCAGTTCACTTTCACAGATTAGCGAATTTCCTCTGTACTCTCTCCATCTTTTCCTGTGACAGGGTGACCAGAACTGCACACAGTCTATAAGCTGCGACTGAACTCATTATTTGCTCATTTTCAGCATAAACGTCCTGCTCTTATATTTTGCAGTTTGACTGACAGAGGAAATGAAGCCATTCTGTCACTTACAGAGATGATTGAAGTATCCATTTAACTTCAGTGTTCTGAATATACTGTCTATCCTCTCACTTACTGTGCATTCCTCTCTACTGTTGATGTCCCCAAATGCCTTTCCTTGCTCTTCTCTTGGTTGTTTGCTTCTCCCACCTGTGCCCATTAGTTTCTGTTTTGAAACAGTACACCATGTGTTCTCTTGCCAAATCCAAGTACATCGCATCAAGTTGCAAGTTACTGTGTCAAACCAAAGCAGTCAGCTTAATTCTGCGTGATCGTCCTTGAACAAATCCAGGCCGACTGCTCGGGAGTCTTTGGGCAGAAACATAGCAAAAAACAACTTTGAAATAATGCTCGAAATTCCAAGTCTTTTGAGAAAAATAATAAAGGCATATAATTCGGAAACAAATTGTTTCAGAGAAAAAACTGGGAGTGAAAGCCAAAATAGATTTATGAACTGGGAATCATGTATCAGAATATGACTGGTAGATAGATTATGGAGAAACAATCGACTCAACACATTTCGGTTATCAGATAAAGTATCAATACAGACCCAATCTTACTGGGCAAAATCAAATCTTATAGAAGTTTGGCTAATATATTGGCATGTTTTAAGAATTTGAGAACTGACAGAAAATAATATGCTTTTGGATCAGAAGTCTCATGTGGTATCGCATGGATCGGTGCTTGGGCCCCACCATGGCGATACACATCAAACCATTGTTTTTTTTTTTACACACGCCTGCTGCTGTCACTAAACAATGTCAGGTGAGGATCTTTTAAAAAAAAACGCTCCAAGGTGACTGAGACAAGTGGAGTGAATGGGGAAATACATGGCAACAGAAGAGCAATTTGGACTTTGTGCACTTTGCTGATAGATAGAGAACAGTAGCTTATATTAGAAGAAGGATTGTTTAAAAATTATTGATCTATAAAGCGATTTATGCTCATTTTATTGTTTTCTTCAGCGCAGACCTCTGAGGTCAATGCAGAACAGTGTGCCCTGAAACCAGGTATCAGTACGGGAATGATGTTGGCATGCTGAGCAACGTAAATAGACCGACCAGGTGGGTAGCTGTATCATTGAAAAGGATCTGGATATCCTTTTCCACCAGTCATTGAAAGCAATATTGCAGGAGCAAAGAGCAGTAAGGATGATAAATGGCATGTTGACCTTTATTTCAGGGGGATTCAAGTACAGGAGCAAGGGTGTCTCACTGCAGCAATATAAGACGATGTTGAGACCTCATCTCGAACATTTTGTAGTATTGTGCTCAATTTTGGTTTCCGTACCTTATAAAGTCCAATATTGATATTGAGGGAGAGCAGGAAAAGATGACCATACTAATAACTGAGACGACCGCCTTGTTGTGGTAGCAGATTTTGTCGAAATGACCTGTATTCTATGCGTTTTAGAAAAATGACTGGAGCTCTCAATGAAATATTTAAAGCACTGACAATACGAAATAGATTTGTAGGAGATATGATAATTTCTCTGGTTGGCACGTCTAAAACAAGAGGCCACAGTATGGACATGCCTCTCTGCATTGAGATGAGGATAAAGGTTTCCACTCAGAGACTGGTGAACCTGGAAAACTTTCCAACACGGAAGACTGCCATTTCTTTGCCCACTCCCCTACTGTGTCCAAATCCTTTTGCAGCCCTGCACGTCTCCTTCATGCTCCCTCTCCATCTTCCTATCTTTGTATCGTCTGCAAATAAGGCCAGAAATCCTTCGGTACCTTCTTCTGGACAGTTAATGTATAAAGTGAATTGTTGTGGTCCATACAATCAGCCTTGCAGAGCACCATTTGTCACCGGCTGCCATCCTGAAAACGACTGTTTTATCCCAACTCGCTGCCTTCTGCCAGACAGCCAAATTTCGATACAGTTCGAAACATTCAGAAATCTCATTCCTCACCGTGGATTCCAGGATATTAACTACAACCGAGGTTAGGCTACTCCGTCTGCATTTTACCAACTTGTGCCTTATTCCCTTTTTATACAGGGATTTCAAATTAGCGATTTTCTTCAGGGACCCTCACTGACTCTCACGATTCGTTTGTTGATACTGATCAAAAATGAACAGACTACTTTATTTCCTGTAATGAGATTGATAAAAGGTGCTGAAATCCAATTAATTCGCAGGTAACACTGTGCAGCTGGCAAACGTTACTTGAACACAGTATTCATTCAGAAGAGATTTAAGAGTCTGGAAAATATCATTTGGGGGTGGGGCGCGGGGTGGAAAACATTCATGTCGATCTCAGTAATGAGCAAGCTTGAACTGTTGTAGATACTGTACCTGAGAGCCAATTACAGAGGGACCTTTCAGCACACCTCCAAGAGTAATCAAAGTGGGGGTAGGGGTTATATGTGCTCAAAGCTGGAAGTGTATCAATTATGAAATATTTTATGTGTCTTTCTGCCTTTTTGCTGTGTGTTCGAACTGAGGTGTAACTCGCTGATAATGGGCACATAAATGTGACCCATAATGTGGACTCTCACTGAAAATCTGAGACAGTGACCTTGCGGAACCTGGCAGGATGGCTGATGGAATCCAGTCTTCACTGTCGACCAGGGACCCATCACAGCGTCCATAGAGGTAAGGACCACACCTTTATTAAAGGTTTGGTCACATGAGGAAAGGTTGGGGTACTTGAGTCTGGTTTTGTTAGAGGGAAGAAGTTGGGAGAAGACTTATTTGAGACATACAAGAAAATCGGAAGGGTATATAAAGTGGATAGTGACAGCCCTTTTCCTCGGATGTTGATTGCTTGCGCGAGGGGACGTAGCTAAAAATGAAGGATGATAGATGCAGGGCAGATGGCATAGGTAGTTTCTTTACTCAGAGTAGTATGGGCGTGGAATGTATGACCTGCAACGGTTGTAGACTCGCCAAGTTTAAGAGCGTTTAAATTGTCATTGGATAAACATATGGATGTAAATGGAATCGTGTAGGATAGATGGGGACAGATTGGTTACACAGGTCGGTGCAACATCGAGCGCAGAAAGGCCTGTCCTGTGGTGCAATGTTCTATATGACATGTTCTACTGTGGAAGTCAAGGCACTGAATTTAATAAGGGTACCTAGGCATTAAAAAGGTTGACGGTCTGGTGATAAAGGATCATCGATGACTATATTCAATGAGATAGAAATCGATGGCCCAAAGAAACCATTGCAGTTCAATTCCCACAGTTCAGTCCCTTCCGGCGGCACGGTGGCACAGTGTTGAGCACTGCTGCCTCACAGCGCCAGAGACTCGGGTTCAATTCACGACTCAGACGACTGACTGTGTGGAGTTTGCACATTCTCCCCGTGTCTGCATGGGTTTCCTCCCACAGTCCAAAGATGTGCGGGCCAGGTGAATTGGCCATGCTAAATTACTCGTAGTGTTAGGTGAAAGGGTAAATGTAGGAAAATGGGTCTGGGTGGGTGCGCTTCGGCGGGTTGGTATGGACTTGTTGGGCCGAAGGGCCTGTTTCCACACTGTAAGTAATCTAATCTAATCAAGGTAAGTTATCTAAAAAAATATGTTTTTCTGGTGGTCAGTCAGGATTCGTGATATATATACAATATTTGGGAAAAGTCCACTGAGGTGATATTCAAACATAAACTAGGATGAGAGAGACCATATGGGTTGAATGGACTGCACGTGTCCTGACGCCATCTGTGGGAAAGCTCTGGAAATGTATTTGCAAGTTCTTAGATGTCAGGAAGGCTATGTGAACAGGAATGTGCTTCCCGTTATGTTTTCCAATATCAAGGCTGGTACACCGTGTGCAGGACAGTTTTATACTTGAAGACATTGCAGTTGAAGACCCTGCTTAGTTGCTTCAGAGACCATTGACGGGTTTATCCCGTTCTATGCGTCTGGAGGTACTCTTAGGGCACACCAGGAAGGCATGGGACACTTGTTTCCTGAAAGTACATTGGGGAACCAATTTGGTCTATTAAATCGACATTGGCTTCAATGTCACTATTATAGACACCAGATTTCAGATCATTATATATTATTAATTGCTTTTAATTTCCACCAGCTGCCAGATGATTACCCAGGTGTTGATCAGTAATCCAGCGACTTTTCCACAACAACACCATCTCCACATTGGGACCTCTCGGAAGCCAAACTGGACATGGTATTTCTGTGTCTGCTTGACGGCTCTGTCAAAAATAATTTCGACCATTTTGACTTTCGTGATGAGACTGGTTGTGTGGTACTTCGTCAGATTATAATGATTCTCCTGTTAACGAACTGGACATGGTGAGTAATTTTCCATATTGGCATGCAGATATCAGAGTTATTGCCGTAATATAAAAGCTTCCACAGAGACACGGCTTGTGGTGCAGCACAAGTCTTCAGTCCCATTGCCTTTGCCATAACGCCTGTCATATCATATTTTTCTTCATCTCACGTGCAGTGAATCGAATTGGTTGAACAAGGACATCTATGATTCTGTAAGCATCTTGACGACTGTAAGATGGATAACAGACACAACATATCTGGCTGAATATGGTACAGATACTACATCCGAGTTTTTACATCAATGTCCAGACCTGTTCTATTATTTTGAGTGGATACATTGTGGAGCCATCTCCTTCAATGAGTTGTTTTATCGTCCATCATCTTTTACGACTCGATGGACAGGACAGCAGAGTTTCGATCTGATCTATTAGTCTAGTGATCATTTCACCCTCTGCAGTGGATTTTATTTCTGCTGTTTGGAATGTAAGCAGTCACGTGCGGTACGGTTAGGTGGTTGTGTTCAATTTTAGATACACGTGGTTCTGACCCTGGCAGCTTCATCCATACTCATCACTGAACCACAGGTTGGGTTGATGGTAACGATAGATTCAGAGAATATGCCGGGCAAAGGGTTACACATTGTGGTTGAATATAAGCCTGCTCCTGCTGCTGATGTAGTCCACAGCACCACATAAATACCCAGTTGGAGCTGCACTGTACGCATTAGAATTTTTCTGCCTGCCCCCCCCCCCCCCCCCGCCAATTCACACAAAGACCCATTGATCCATCACCCCGTTCAAAATGACATAATCTAGTTTCTGTTGTTGTAAGATTTACATTTTATTATTCTCATTCTTTGCCACATTTTTCAAAACATCATTAGCAATTCATTTTTTTTCCAATCCGGCAGTGTCATCTTCTGTGATTCAGTGAATGTGTATCACACTGTTTTTCTCTCTCTGTGTTGCTTATTTAGAGTTCCATAGTGCCATTAATGCCAAACTTGTACAATTTTAGAAGCAATTAATTTGTGCACCTGATTTTATCATTCACTTCCTCTTGTATGACAGTCCATGTTCGACAGGGCATTTGAGCAGCTTTGCCACACGTCTTTGGAAGTTTTTCAATTACAGAAATTTTTGGAGAAAGGATGTAGGTCGGGCAGCATCTGTGGAGTGAAAGCAGAGTTTATCTTTTGCATCCAGTGACCCTTCTTAAAACGTCTCAATTTGTCCTACAATTTTTATTCATGTTAAAGATTTACAGTATCCAATTCTTTGTTTTTCTTTTGAAAACGAATTCCTTTGCCTCTGTTCATTTGTGGAGAAACGCAACACATCTGACAGCGTCTGCAGGGACAAAGAAAGAGAGTAACGTTTCATTTTCAGTTTGACAATTCTTCAGAACGGAAAATGATTCTTAAATGGGCTTTTTAATCTCTTGACGGCGGTGGAGGATGGGTGACGGGAAACAGAGTGTGTAGTCGTACAATGCAAAAAGCTAACGAGCTTTTAATTTTGGTGAAAGAGAGACAAAAGTAAAATGAGTGTAAATTAATGTGTGAAATGGGGAAATGGGTTTTCCCTATTGAGTGTAAGATAAAGGAGGCATAAACACATACGTTCATACGGAGACCAGGAGGGATAGTGTATTAAAAATGGAAAACAGTCATAATGGGGACTGATTGTGAAGTTATAGAATTGAATACATACTCCTAATGACTGGAACGTATCAAAGTTTAAAGTAAGGTTTTCCTCGAGCTTGGGCTGTGCTTCATTGGAACAGTACACAAGCCCAGGACAGAAATGTTAGCATGGCAGTAAAGTAGATTAATGAAATGGGAATCAATGAGAGTGTCATGGTGATTCCAACAGAGAGAGTGGCAGTGCTCCTCAATGCAGTTTCTTGTCTCACCAATATGAAGGAGACTGCATTGTGAGCTTTGAAAGAGTACAAGTGAAATGCTGGTTCACCAGGAAGGTGTGTTTGGGACTTTGGACAATGAGGAAGGAAGAGTTGAATGGGCAAGTGTTGCATCTTCTTCAGTTGCACAAGAAGGTGCCATGGAGGACTGGGGAATTGTACACCTGGATGGAGAGTGTCACAGAGGAAACGGTCCCGTGAAATGCTGATAGTGGAAGGGAGAGAAATACCTCTTTGATAACGTTATCATGCTGGCGAAAATGGAATTGGCGGAAAAATATTACTTGAATGTAGATTCGAGCAAAGTGTGATGTGAAGACAAAGGGATCTCTATCATTGTTTTGGGAAAGAGGACAAGGAATGGGGCAGAAACGCAGGAGTGGGACAGCCACAGCTAAACGTCCTGTCCACCACAGTTAGGTGATCTCTTGTTGACAGGAAAGGAGCTCTTGTCGGAGGCTTCCACTCGACTGTGGTATCATCGATCAGAAATGATAAAGAGCTAGAAACTGGAAGAGTTTTGTCACCCTCAGCTGGTCATGTATTCAGCAACACATTCAAAATATTGAAAATAATAGGACATCTAAATTACAGCTTTCTGTTTTAAATATATTCTAAATCAGGATGTGACAGTCGATCCAGTGGAAGTTCAGTGTGTGCACGGGCCAGATTCTTAACCAGAGATTTCATAACACCATTGTTCAGGTCGGCTTTCAACAATACTGCTCAACAACAAATTCATGATCGCTACTGTAGGCCAGATTTGAACGTTTTCTTTGTTTACAAAGCTTGTATTGTTCTTTGTCTTTGATGGTTTCCGTCCAATAGCAGTTTCATATTTTACCTTTATTTCGGTGGATAGATGGTTCATGAAGTGGGCGGATGTGGCACGTGTGGCAGCATGTGTGGGAAGAAATCTGAGATGATATTTCATCAAAATAGTTTTTGTTTGCGAGATCCATTGCCTGCATTGCGTTTTTTTTAGATCGGCGTATTGTTCATACAATATTAATGAACAACATGATCAAGAAAGGTGGGAAAGTGGTGAGGGAATCAGTTCAGAAGAAGTCAGACACAGCTGAAGGTACTGCTCATCAGATTTTGGGGGTCGGGTTTGAATACTCGGGGAGCAGAAGAGAACGTCATCTCAGAGGTACCCCACGGAACTGATGTGACAGATCCGGAGAAAGTGGAAACATAGATTTACTCTCATCTGGTCATTGGGGTGGCACAGTGGCTCAGGGGTTATCACTGTGCCTACGGCAGGGTTTGATTCCACCCTGGGCTGGCTGCCTATGAGTTTTAACATTGTCCCCATGTCTGCGTGTATTTCTTCCAGGTGCTCGGTTTTCCATCTCACAGTCGTAAAACCCACTGGTTTGGTGGATTGTCAATGGTTTATTGTATTGTAGAATCAAATGATGTGCTGGTTAGCTATGGGAGTGCAGAGCTATAGGGATTAGTTTCCCGTGTGTCTGTTGGGATGCTCTTTGAGGAGCCAGTGTTGTCTCAATGGATCATATTACTTTTTTTCCCATATTACAGGGATTCTGTGAATTATATTTAAATCTCTGTTTTTGGCAACCTTTCCCAGTTCCCTACAAATATGTTCTGGCCTTATTTGCCGGCACAAAATGTTAAATCTTAGCATTGTCTAAAATAAACTTCATCTGTTACTCTTCGCTACTCAGCCAATCTAATTAAGGTCCCGTTGTACTGCGAATTAATCGTTGTCGCCATCCACTGCACCACCAATTCCGGGTGTTGTCTGCAAACTCGCTAACCATTCGTACCATATTCAAATCAATATTATTTTCGTAAATGACACAATCCATTGGATCCAGGAGGCGGAATGCTGGCAATAAGCCTGAATTTCAAACAACAACACTCCAACAACAAATCCGTTTCTTCCCTTCTAGCTAATTACATCCAGTTCTCACCAGATTCCATATGATATGACTTTGCTAACAGACTACCCGATAGAAACTTGTCGAACACCTTGCTGAGGGCCATGTAGCCAACATCCACTGCTGTGCCTTCATCAATTTTCTTCACAATTTCTTTAAAACATTCAGTCAAGTTCGTGAGACACGATTTCCCACGCACAAAACCATGTTGACTACTCCATATCAGTCGTTGCATTTCCAAACACAAGTAATTCCACTCTCTTAGAATACTGTCCAAGAACCTGCCCACCACTGACATCTCGTTCTCTGGTTTGTCATTCCCTGGCATTTCCTTACCACCTTTCCGAAATAATCGTACATAAATTTGCCAACTTTCAATCTTCTGGCACGTCATCTTTAGCTCTCCATGGGGCAGATATCTCATTAACGGGCTCAAACCGTTATAGCTCAAAGGGGCTATATCCACCTTTATGCATTTTAAGACTTCCATTCTTCCTCTTCTCTAGTATAGACACTTCTCAAGTTATTATTTATTACCACAAGTTCTCTAGATTCCATAAGCGTCTCCACAGCAAATACTGATATGAATTATTCAGATAGCATGTCATCCAACAGCTGTGCTTCCACAGATAGCCTGCCTGTTATTCTTTAAGGGCATCTGTTTTCTCCCCAGTTACTGTCTTGCCCTTACTGCATCTGTAGAATGACTTTAGATTCTCCCTGAAGCTATTTACTGAAGCATTCTCTTTTCCCCATTTTTCCCTCCTGATTTCCCTTTTGAGTATGCATCTGCTGTCCTTGTATTCCTTGATGGCTTCATCCCTTTTGTCCAAACCTATCATATGCTTCCTTCTGTTGTTGAGCAGAGCCTCAACTTCCAGCCGTTTAGCATACTTTACACCTGCCAACCTTTCCCTCCTCATGAACAGGAGTATACTGTTGCGAGATGTAGGTTTGCTCTCTGAGCAGAAAGGCTCATTTCCAGACGTTTCATTACCTTACAAGGTAACATCTTCAGTGGACCTCAGTCGAAGCAATGCTGAACATTCCTGTTTTCTATTTATATGTTTGGGTTACTTTTGGTTGGTGATGTCATTTCCTGTGGTTATGTTATTCTATGTGGTAAAGTCACTTCTTGTTCCTTTTCTCAGGGGTAGGAGATGGGGTATGACTCGATGTGTTCGTTGATAGAGTTCTGGTTGGAACGCCATGCTTCTAGCAATATTCGTACGTGTCTTTGTTTGGCTTCTCCTAGGATGGATGTATTGTGCCAGTCGAAGTGGTGTCCTTCCTCACCCGTATTTGAGGATACTAGTGAGAGAGGATAATGCATCCTTTTGGCTAGTTTTCTGCCTGTTTGTCCAATGCAGTGTTTGTTACAGTCCTGCATGGTATTTTGTAAATGACGTTAGTTTTGCTCATTGTCAGTACAGGGTCTTTCATGTTCATGAGCTGCTGTGTTAGTGTGTTGGTGCGTTTGTGGGCTGCCATGATGCCAAGGGGTCTGACTAGTCTGGCGGTCATTTGCGAGATGTCTTCAATGTAGGGGAGAGTGGCTAGGGTTTCTGGACGTGTTTTGACTGCTAGTTTGTTGCTGAGAAATCGGCGGATTGTGTTCATTGGGTAACCATTCTTTTTGAATACACGGTTCTTCTGTTCCTCTGTGCTGCAGTGTGTGTTGGCTCGTTGAAAAAATAGGAAGCCAGGAATTTTCAGCATTGTTTCGCATGAGATCCACTGAAGATATTACCTTGTAATGTAATGAAATGTCTGGAAATGAACATTTCTGCTCAGCGAGAAAACCTACATTCACAACCTCAACCTGAGCTACAAATCTTCTTAAAACTGTTGCTAGACTGTGTAATCTCATTTCGGAAGTCATCCTACTTTTCTGCGTATAGTCTCTCCTAAGCAGTTTTTAAAAGGGCTTGCCTAAATCGTTCATAATTGACCCTTCCCAATTTGAAACCTTAATATTTATGTCAGGGCAATACTTCTCCATATTTCTTTTGGAGCTAATAGTTACTGCATAATTGGCACGAGAGGTTGAATGGCCTTCTCCTGTCACTCTGTTACAGAACGGTTGTACAGATTGCTTCACCCTGTTCTGTGCAAGCACACCCAATGCTCTTAAAATTGTCTAAATGATATGACACGGTTTTAAAGCAGGGCACTTAACAATCGGCGCAGCATTACATAAACTCAATGGGCCATATATATTGTTACCCTGATTTATGATCTCTATTAAGTTCCCCAACAGTCACCATTTGCAGCTGGTCTTTTATAAACAGGGTGGAATATAAACATCTCTGCAGTGGCATGGCACTGCTCCCACATACGTGGAAGGATCAAAAAGATTGAAAGATTTATGGTCAATCCTTCAAAAACCCTCACCCATTCAATTGATATTTCCCGAATATATGTTCTTTTTTATTGTGACATGAAAAGCGATGTAAGGAAGAGGTTAACTAAACTTGTTTGTAGTGTCTGTGATGAATAGCAGTCTCCATGGATTCTAATTATCCCAGTGGAGTGTTTACGTCTTTTAATGAAAAATGTGCTCCGTTCACTGCGTTATACCAAAGGTTGAGTGGGAGCCACTAAAGCACTTGCAGCAATCATCAGCTCCAGAGAGACGGGAAGGACAGAACAGAATCTGACTGCATTAAACAGGAATATTCCAACAATGGATCAGAATCTGAGAACATTATACTGGAATGTTCCAACAGTGGATAGAGATTTATCCTGGAATATGTTGGCTCTTTTTACATATTATAAATATTTGCCATTATTCGGGCGGATTACATATGTTTTTTACATTATTCAATATATTTATTATCCAATCCTGGCCATCGTTGGTGTCCCTGGTAAGTCTACCTTTTTAGTTTTTAATTACTTACACCGTTTATGAACATAACACTGTTTTCTTCATTTACTCTACTCGCCTTGCTGCTGCTATTGTACCTGTTGAGAGTCTGAATCCAGATATTCCTTCCGCAAACCACTACTAACGACATCAGTCAACTTGTTAATGCATTCTCTCCTTCCTTTCTTCGAGCCATGTCCCTTGTCTCTATTTTGACATATTCAGTTTCTGCTGTGATCCACGACTCATTGTATCACTGCACTTGTTATTGGAATATTGGGAGCATGGAGTCATTCTCTTCTATTCTTGTTACAAACTCCATTTACTTCATCTCACTCTATCCCATTTTGAACCAATATCTGAGCCTGAAACAGACAAAGTGCAGCTGTAGTGATCGCTTTGGCCATGAACTGACCGTTCCTAATTGTCATTCATTACAACTCCAGGATATATTTCACTGACTCAGCCCATTTGATACTCGAAACTTGAGCTATGAAATAGAGTCTTACTGATGTCAATAATCTACTGCTAACAATCCCAGCATCAAACCTGCAGAAGCAAATCTGAATCGACACTCCATGGCCCGTATCTGAACTCACACAGAAATCTAATCCATCCATCATTCCTGTGCACAGTTTTCTATATTGCGATTGGTATTGGAAATGCCATTATTTTAATATTCACAAACACGACATCATATCTGTCTGTCAATATTTCTCTTGTCCATTACCCAAACACCTGCCAGTTGCTCATTTATAAAATTATTTCCTGCATGGGTGTACTCTGTCCGGCAATGACTTTCACATCCAACACTGCCTCAGATACAGACATGCATGCACATGTAGAACACCTTGCCTTGAGCTGGTACATGCAGATACTGATATAAATCTGTGGAGCCCAATTTCGGTCACTCCCAGCATTGGCTGCAAATCTTCCCGTCTTAGATAGATATCTAGTCCACGTATCGCAGGAATATATTAGGTAAGGTTCGCAATACACCCAGTGTTGGGCAGTTAGCTTGGTTTATGGAACAATACACTAGCACAATCTGCACAGCTCTCTGTATTTGGCTGTTACCTTGTCTCAGTTTCTCCTGCCTGGGCTGGTTCTGTGAGGCAGATTCAGAAGTTGATGGAACGTCACATATCAGTTGATCTGGCAATGCCTTTTTTCAATGTCTTCATTTTTTTAAATTAAACTCTCCAAAGCGTAACACCTCTGCCTTTTCTTTCCGCCATATTTCCACAACACGCTCTCAGTTAATGAATCGACTGTTACTACCTTTTCGTGAATCTCACTGTCCCTTTGCATCTTTCCCTGTCATGGTTTTTGACTTAAACATTCGAAACTTATTATTTGCCTTCCACTGACCCCCTTTGTTTGCCCGTCTCAGCTGATCATGCAGTCAGTAACACGAGGAAGGCCCCGAGAATTATTGTATACGACCAGGCATCTAATTTGAAGCTCAAAGGCTTCTGACTGACTGTTGTTATTGGAAGCTTAGTGGAAGTTCAAGTGATAGTTTGCTGATGGTTGTGCTATGATGTACCTCAGACAATCAAGGGAACCTGAGGATTTTGTCACTCAAGGCTGGACGGAGCACGGGATCTGTCGTTACAGCATCTGTGTTTGCAACATGAACAACACGTGAAGCAGAGGCACAGAGAGGGGAAGCTCTGAAACAATGGAGTGAAAGCGTGTGGGTAAAGGGATCTGCTGTGTCTGTCTGTGTCTTAGTGCAGATACGCACTCTCACACTCCCCCTCACACACACTCATGCTCATACTCTCGTACACGAATACAAGCACACATTTGAATAATTGGTGTGAATATGCATTTGCAGATTTGTATTTGCGGACTGATTATACTTCATTCTAATCATACAATATATAGACATACGGATAATGTGACATTTTATAAACTCCTGCTTTGGAAGTAAAGCCAGTCTTAAACCAGTTGAAGACACAGACAGACTCCAAACAAGACCTCACGTCTAAAGTACATTGTCTGACAGAAGGGGTTACCGATTTAAAACCGATAACATCTTAAATTATCTTCAGGCAGAGATTTGCCATAAATTTTGAGATTTGCAGATTAATGTATCGAGGCCTACACCACCATTCTAAATGAGTAAATATTTAAGAGTCATGTTTGACATACTCAATTCATGCGCAAAATTTGTCGGACCCTTTGATATTTTCTCTATATGTTCTGAGACTCTGTTCTTCTTCCCTCATTTACTCCTGATGAAGGTGCCATTCTCCAAAACTAATGCTTTCAACAAAGCCGGTTGGGCTGTATCCTGGTAGTGTGTGATGTTTTACCTTCTCCAAGGCAATCCAGCACTGGCAACTCTGCATTATGACTTTTATTGGTGAGCTACTCCTCTCTCCAAACAGATTTTTTTTTCCTAAGCCCCTGGGCGCTTGTAATGCATTTTTGTGAGGCACCGTATGAAATGCCTTCTGGAAGTCCAGAAAAAATACATAAGTAGGAAGACCTTTATCCACATTCCTTGACACATTTATACATACACTGTGGCAAATAATTCAAACTCGATTTATCTTTCTTAAAATCATGTTCACTGTGAAGGATTGTGGTTTGACTTTGACAACCCCTTGTTATTAATACCTTAATAACAGGGTTGAACAATAGCTTCAATTTCAATAGTTTGTTCACTATGTTGTATTCCCTACTGAAGTTGGTTATTCTAAGTTTTTCCCTTTCCATAGCCTCTACGTTCTCATTTCAATGACTGTGTAACAGACACAAAAGGTTCAAAGATCTGCTCCGATTGCTGTGTTCCTCCGGTGTTCCTATGTTGTAGTCTTGATGCTGTGAATGTCCTGCTTCTGTTCCAGACCAAAACCGTTCAAGATCTGAATGTTCTCCCCTTGTTGCAGTGGAGAGGTTTTGCTGACTTATGTAATCTTCCTGATGCGATGCATCATTTCTAGGAGCTGAAGTCTCTTCTCAAATACGTCCATAACAGGCTCAACATTCTGAACAGCCTCATCCTGCATTGCTGAAATAAGTTTGAGAAAGTGATTGTTTTTCTCCTGTTCCCATTCAACAGAAATGTGTTTGAACTAGCTCCTTATGTTCACATAAAAACACATCAAACGGCCTCAGGTCTTTCTGCTGTTCTTGTGCAACACACTCAGTGGGTGAAATAGCCTTGTCCTGGGGTGACAATTTGCAGTCACTTTATGGCATCTTCCAGTTCTTGTCTTGCAACATTGAGAAAACTGAACGATTTCATTCTGTTGTTGTGTAAGTGCCGCATGGTCCATTATGGGCCCTGATTTGTAGTGTGGAGTGTGAAACTACATATCATGACCAGGAGTTGAATATCAGCCCGCTCATCTGCTGTAACAGCGTCGAAGACTCTTTTCTTGCTTTTCCTCTGTTCCACGTTCGATATCTGAAACGGACTCCTCAATTTGCTGCTTAATTATCTTCTGTTGGTAAGCTTTAAAACAAGATTATCTGGTATTTTTGCAAATTTTAATAGTTATTGTGTCAACCTGCCCATCTCTCTCTCCTCCGTTTAGATGACTCTGTGGTTTAGTTGGTGAAAGTGACAGTGCGTTAAACCGGGGAAATCCGGAGTTCAAATCCTAGCAGTACCTACACCTCACGTGAACTACAGCTTGCTTAAACTTCTCTCAAAGGCCACCTTGCTGTTCTCTTCGTTTGTTGATTCAACCGTGGTGATGTAGAAGGTGACAACTATTCACTGAACGTGATTCCTGTGTTTGAAGGAAACAGTCCTGTTACCTGGGTTTGCCCCCTGACAGAGAATGCCGTGTTTAGTGAAAATGATGGCTCACTGGTGTAACAATTCACTGTGCAGCCAGAGATGCAGCAAAATCCTCAGCAGCTGGATACAAATAATGGGTTCAGTTCAGCGTGGTAGCGTGGCTGAGTTGTGTAAGATGCTGGGTTTAGGCTTCAGTGTCAAAGTAGGTGTAGGTTTGAATCTTATTGTTGCCACTTGAACTGATAAGGTGTCACGTCGAATCTTTTTTCGGGTGAGTTGTGTTCAAGTTGAACGCAACAAAATGTAATCTGTTACCTGCAAAGCGATCTATGATCCAAGGCAGCACAGAAGCGTCAGGTGTCAGCGGCCATACCGTGTTTATATGGTGTAGTGTTTAGCACATTCACCTCATGTAGGAAAGGTTCCCTTTCCGATTCTTGGCAGAATCAAGGCTTTGCTGATGCGTCATGGTGCAGGAGAGTTCCTTCATCCACGCAGAGTAAAACAATGGTTAGTTCTACTGCCCTTGCCTTACCAGAGACCCTGGCTCCATTCCAGCCAGGGGTAACTGCTGTTGCACATTCTCGCCGTGTCTGCATGGGTTTACGCAAGGTATTCCAGTTACCTCCCACTCTCCCAAGATGAGACGTTTGTGTGGTTTGGCTAAGCTAAGTTATGTATAATGTCCGGTGATATGCAGGCCGGCTGCATTAATAATCGAAAATGCAGAGTGATAGAGATTTGTTCGGGGGTTGGTGTGCATGGAATGCTTATCGGAGGAATGCAGTGGAGTAGATGGCCAAATTGTCTGCTTCAAAACTGCAGTGTTTTTATGACGAACATCTTTTGTTGCAGAAATATGCCGAGGGAATAATCTCTGAGTTAATTCCAACACCCTTTCCATAGTGAGTAGATGAAATCTGTACAAACTACACCAAATGTGATTTCACTCCGATTCTGTCCAGCAGCAGCAACGCTTTGCCAGCCGACTGAAAGGTTCCCAAATAGATTTGAGCAATCTCAGCTGTCTGAGAGAACGCATAGCATTGTTGAAGAATCATTGTCCTTCCCTACTTCACTAAAAATGTCACAAGGACCCTTGAGAAGAAGAGATAAGATGTTACAACATGATATCAATGTTGAGATCAGCTTTGCCAAACACCTTGCCTGAATCTACTGTTAATTTCCAAAAAGTACTCGTCACTCAGATTCCACTGCATCTGGTAAAGTGAAGATTAGAATTAGCAAGAAGAATCAAACATTGAGGGAAGTTATGTAGTAAAGCAAAAACGGAAATGCAAATGTTGCATAGGTTGTAAAACAGGAAATTAAGTATACCAGTTTTTGGGTATCACAAAAAAGATGAAGAGATTCAATGTTTGTCGAACCTGTATTAACCCAAGTGAGTGCTACTACTGGAAGAAATGGATTTCATAAGCATATATGAAATGGGTTCTTTTCACAGTATGTTGAGCACCAAGTTTCAGATCAGGCTGTTTTGGAATTGAATTTGTATGATTAAAAGAGTCAATTGAACATCTTGCTGTAAAAGAGACTTGTGAAATAGTGAATTTTGCATGACGTCGGAATACAAGTCAGATTTTCTTTTCAAATACAAGTACCCAGAGAAACCTCGATTATCCAAACGAGCTGGGCAGCAACTATTTCGTTCGGATAATTGATTACTCCTTTAATTGATTAAAAGCCTTTCCTCTGGGTCTCAGAGATTTTTCATCCTGCTCCCCATTCAGGAGACGAAGCAGCAGCACACAGCACGCAAGAACTCGCCCCTGTCCAAACCCGCACTATCTTCCCCATCCAACAATATCCCCACCCCAGTCGAACACTGAACCCGGCCTGCCCCTGTCCAAAACCGCCCCCTGCCCATCACCCGTCCCCCCGCAACTCTGTCCAAAACCACCTCCCGCCCGTTCTGTCCAATACCGAACCCCGCCTGCCCCCGTCCAACGCTGCCACACCCAACCGCCCCCTGCTCCCTTCCGTCGGCCCCGCCCCCTCTCTTGGGCAGCGTGCCTACACATCAACAACAAGACTGCTGCTGCTGCTACTATTGTGGCGTGTGTCTCCCAATAGCATGTACACACACAAACACAGACACAGGCAGACAGACGCACGCAAACACACACACACACATACACACACACACACACACACACACAGGCACACAAGTTTTTACTGCAATTTTTAGACAGATTCCAACTTTGCCCTGTATAGTACAATGTTGGATAAATTATCTGGAGGAGGGAGGTTGAGGGTACACCCCACTGTAGTACTCTAGAGATAGTGTCGGGAGAGGGACATTCAGTCATTTGGAGACGGCGCCTGTGTAATCACGTTAAACAAAAGATGCGATCAGTGTTTGAAACACGTCTTTGATGTAATGCTTCTGTCTGGACCTCGAGAAAATCTGACATTCACATAATTGATATTCTGATAATCGAGGTTCCACTGTATTTACCTGACTCAGGTAAGCCATGAAGGCATGAAAAACGTGATGGCTTCAATTAATTTAAAATGAACATGAAAAAGCTTTCATCGAAGGCAGGCAAAGGCAATTTTATAGCGAAACACTCTCTTGTATAAATTATACATGAATCCCTCCAGGGTGCAAATAGCAAAAGAGAAAGGTGACAGAAGGACGGTTGACAATAAAAGCTTAAATTTCTATAAGATCAAAGAAAGTGGCCCAGATAAATGCCAGATACTGTGGATTCAGTGAAAATTGGGACACAACAAACAAGGATCAAGAAACTGATAAGGAAATCACACAAGAAGTCAAGGATGCAGAATAATAAGAAGCAAAGAGACTAACGAAATGCTTCTATTAATGGAGTCATGGAGTCATAGGGATGTACTGCACGGAAACAGATCATTCTGTCCAATCCGTCCATGCCGACCAGATGTCCCAACCCAATCTAGTCCTGCCTGCGAGCACCCGGCCCATATCCATTCAAACCCTTTCTATTCATATACCCATCGAGATGCCCTTTCAACGTTGCAATTGTACCAGCCTGCACCACGTCCTCTGGTAGCTCATTCCATACACGTAGCACCTTCTGCTTTAAAACGTTGTCCCTAGGTCTCTTTTATATATTTCCCCTCTCACTTGAAACCTATCCACTCTAGTTCTGAACTCTCCCACCCCAGGGATGTCTTTGTCTAATTATCATATTCATGCCCCTCATGATTTTATAAACCTTTATAAGGTCACCCTTCAACCTCCGATGCTCCACGGAAAACAGCCTCAGTCTGTTCAGCCTCTCGCTGTAGCGCAAATCCTCCAACCCTGGCAACATCCTTATAAATCTTTTCTGAACCGCTTCAAGTTTTAAAGAGAAACAAAACAGTTACTTTGTTTCTGTCTTCATGGAGGAAGATCGAGAAAATCTCCCGGTAATAACGCATAGCGCAGGGATCTGTGTAAGTAAAAAATGTACAAAGTATACAAGAAAATGAGAGGAATAGATAGAGTCAATGGCCAGAGATCTTTCCCCAGTGCGGGATTGACACATATAAGGGGTCATAGTTTTAGGTTATTACAGGGAAGGTATAGAGGAGACGTCAGAGGTAGGTTCTTCATGCAGAGAGTTGTGAATGCATGGAATGCGTTGCCAGCTGTGGTGGTGGAAAGAGAGACATTATGGACAAATAAGTGACTGCTGGACAGGCACACATAGAGCAGTGAGTTGAGGCGTGCAGAGGTTACGATGTTACATTCGGATTAATCTTCAGCACAACATCGTAGTGCAAAGGGCCTGCTCTGTGCTGTACTTTTCTGTGTTCTACGTTCTAAAACGCAAAGTCATATATATCAATGACGAGGTAATAGTTTGAAATATAGTTTTATTGTGCTCGACGGAACAGATGCATCTGATGACTGAATATCAGAGCAAGCAGAAATTGATGTATTGATTGCCTGGGAAAATCATGCACTTTGTTTTCATTTTAGAATTGTAAGGATTTAGTGGCATTCCAATACTTTAAGAAGGGAAGGAAAGCTTGAGTCGAGAACGATAGACCAGTTATCTTGTAACCAACACGAGGGAATGTGTTGGAATCCAGCAAAAATCGAATGTATTATTGGACACTTAGAAAGCACTAGTCGAACAGTGTGGCGCTGGAAAAACACAGCAGATCACGCAGCATCCAAGTCGCAGGAGAGATTACAATTCGGTCATATGCACTTCTTCAGGAATGTGGGTGGGAGTTATCAAGGAGGTCGAGAGATGAGTTCGGGGTTGGGTGTGAAGCTGGGGGAAGGTAGCTGGGATCGTGATAGCTAGATACAGGTCGAAGGTGGTAGTGACAGATGGGAGGGGACGGTGTAACTGAAAGGTGGGTGAAAGGATGGACGCAGTGACAGGTAAAGAGAGCCTGACAACCTTGTTCCCCTCCACCACATATTCCTGATGAATGGCCTATGCACGAAACGTCTACTCGCCTCCTTATCGGTTGTTGCCTGACCAGCTGTGCTTTTCTTGCGCCAAACGTTTCGATTCTGGCTCTCAAAAATCTGCAGTCCTCACTTTCACTTAGAAAGTAACAGCAACCTTCAAGAGAATGATTGCCTGTTTATTAAGGGGAAGTCATAGTTTGCATTCTTTTTGCTTGAAGATATCACTTGCAGACATCAACAATTAAGAACTGGCGGATGTGGTAGAGTTGTATGCTCAGGAGGAAATTGTAAAGGGCTCAGACATTAAGTTCATAGAAAAAAACTTAAAGCATAGGGTATTGGGAGGAACATATGCAAAAAGTGACAAGTTACATTTGAGTTTGTCTTTATTTAAAGGGAATCAGAAAATACATGATGAAGAATCATCTCGACTCTACTTTGGTTTGCTCTATCTTCATTCATGCTGTCTAGCCTGATGACATCTCTGGCGATCTCCGGCACTTCTTGTTGTTTTTTTCAGTACAGATTCCAGTGTCTGCAGTAATTTACTTCCTCGAGAAGTAAAAAGATCCTGCGCCAGTTTCAAAAAGTTTTGATGAGACTGAAGCTGGAACATTGAGTGCAGTTATGCTGTTCTGATCTAAGGAAGAGTATAGTGATCACATACACAGAATGGACATTCTCCAGATTAATGCTTCAGATTGCAAGATTGTCTGATGATGATTCTCGGGCTGTGCTCACTCGAGTTTCAACAAATGAGAGGTGATCGCAGTAAAACATTGAAAATTCAAACAGAGGGGTCACCAACACCAGCACATGGATAATTGCAAGTAGGCAAGGCTTGTCAGAATCCCAATATATTCTACAATGACAGCAAGAGGAATTAATATTATCAGGAAATAATTACTGACCATTAGAAACCAAGTAGGCAAATTGTCTGTGAAGCTGGAGAACACTGATACATTGTTACTTGAAAGCTTCACACCGGTTTTATTAGAGGGAAGGATTGTGCATGTATATAATTAGAAAAGATAGACTGTGACAATCTTGAACTGATTTATATAAGATGCGATAAGGAATTAATCGTATGGCCTGGTATAAAATTGGACAAATACCCAGGACTGAATGAGTTTCATCCCATGCTGATGTGTGAGACGAGAAAGGCCGTGACGCTTAGCACGATGCTGCCTGGACTGGAGGACATAACTTCGGGAGAAAGGTTGAGGGATCTGGGGATTTTTTTCATGGAAACGAAGAAGGATGAGAGGTGATTTGATAGAGGTACAGAAGATGATGAGAGACATAGATGGAGTGGATAGCCAGAGACAATTTCCCGTGCTGTAAATTGCTATCACAAGGAGGCATAATTTTAAGGTGATTGGAGAAAGGCTTAGGGGAGATGCCAGAGTTAGTTTATTGCACATTGAGTTTTGGGAACTTGGAATGTATTGACAGTAGTGGTAGTAAAGTCAGATACATTGAGGACATTCAAACGACTAATGGAGAGGCACATGTTCGATAGTACAATGGAGGGCTTGTCGCTCAGTTTGATCAGAGAGGAGGATAAAAGGTCAGCACAACATCGAGGGCTGAAGGGCCTGTACTGAGCATTACTGTTCAATGTTCAATGCTCCATGTTCAAACGTTTTAGTAGAATCTGGTCACAGGGTGTGTGCCAGAAGATTGGAGAACACCCCTAAGATGAAAAATGGTGGAGATAGACCAGGGATCTACAGACCAGTGAATATCAGATCAGTGTTAGAGAAGCTATGGCAGAAAACAGCAAAGAAGAAAATTGTTCACAATTTGGATAGGCAAGGTAGGATCTCGAATAATCACATGACCTTATTAGATAGAAGTCAGGCCTATTGAATTTTGTTGATTTTTTTTTGAGGTGTTCATTTGTACTTTTTTTCTCAACAAGTCATTGGATAAAGCCTGACCTGCGAAACTGACAAAGGAAGTGAAATCTCATGGTGTCAAGGCAAGTTACATCCAAAATTGTCTTTGTAGCAGGAAACAGGGATAATTGCTACGTCTCTTATTCTTTGTGGTATTAATCAATGATATCGACTTGAGAGTGGAGGAGGTGGAGATGGCAGCACAGCAGGTTAGGAAGCATCCAAGGAAGAGGAAAATCGACATATCGGTCAAAAAACCTTCATCAGAAATCCTCACTTTCGCCCTGTGGAGGGGGATGGTGTGAATGTGATAAGTAAATTTGAGTTTGACACAAAGATTGGCAAGGTGGTTGGCAGTAATGAGGAAGGTCCTACGTTACTGGAAGACATGGATGTATAGGTGAGATGGGCAGATCAATTGCAGATGGAATGTAACCCTAAAAATTTGATGTGATGTACTTTATAATTAGGAACCAGACAGTGGAGTACTCCAAGAATGGCCGCACCATTGAAAACTCAGTGGGTGCTTCATCACAGATCCCTGAATATGACTGGCCAGGATCATAATTCAGCTAAGATGGCTCAAGCGACTATACACATAGCCTTTATTTATCGAGGCATAGGTTATTCGAGCTAAAAGGACGTTGGTTTCCCCACAGATGGAATGATGTGTGCTGCTCTGGGCGCCACGCGACAGGAATAATGAAATTGCATTGGAGGGAGTACAGAGGAGATGAACGGACATTTTCCCGGAGATGGAGCATATCAGCTGTAAAGAAAGGCACGACAAGCTCGGGTTGTTGGCTTTGGAGCAGATAGGACTGATGGGGACTTGATTGAGAAGGATAAGATTACAAGGGTCATAGATAATATGGATATATAGCAGTTGCATTTTTTTCGTCGAAGAATAAAAAAAACAAGGAAGCACACATTTAAAGCGAGGCATTTTGATGTTTCAAGAGGTTTTTAGGATTGTTTTTCAGGCACAGGGTGTTGCTAGCTGTCATGTACTTCCTGAGAGAAGCGTTGTCACGGTAATTTCAGAATCGTTATAAAAATCTTGGGCGTGCACTTGAAGTATCGTGACATTCACAGCGACAGGCTTCTTGTCGGAAAGTGGGACTAATTTCCAACGTGCTTGATTTCTAATGGTACATAATTTATGCTTCGGTGACTGTATGGTTCAGGAAGGCGAATCATTGAGAATCTTAAGATAAGATTTGATGGGTGTCTAAACAGTGGAGTAAGAAGTGTTATAAGACTGGGCTGTTAATGGGAAATTGAGAGAAAATATGTGCAGCTTCCTTTCCGACTGAAGGCAGAAATTGGAGAATGGAGAACAGGGAAATGGCAAAACTACGGAGCAAACATTTCGGATAAGTCGTCACAGAAGAAGCAAAACAAAAGAAAACAAACGCCTTCTCTGCAATACTAGGGAACCTAAGCCTGGTGATAGGAAGAGGAAGAATGATGTCAGTAAATAAATGCTTTGGGAGAAATGATTCATATTGAAAGTAATGGGTATTGATCAGACAATGCGATGTTATGAAATAGGAATTATATTTGAGAAAGCGACTGGTAGATGCATTACAGAGAACAATGGATGTAATGCATTTGGATTTTCAGAATGATTTTTAAAAGGGCCGAATCTTATTGTACAACGTCAAATCTCTTGGCAAATGTAGTTAATATCAGGGCTTAGTTGCAGTATTGTTGTGCGGGCAGGAAATAGTGAATAGGATTTTTTTTTAAAGTTGTTTTGGAGGTGAAGGCACGTGTGGCTTCACAAAGGGTTCGGTGCCTGGGCCCCAGCTATTCCAGAAATATCGCAAACATTTGGTTGAAGAAATCAAGAGTAATATTCCCAAATCTACGAACAGAACTATTCGATGTTGGATTGTGATTGGCTGACTACAATTTAAATATTCTCCAAGATGATTGAGACAAGTGGACTGAATTGGCAAACACATAAAAGATGAATAGCAATATGAAAATCTGTGACGTTGTGCACTCCGGTGGTGAATAGAGAATCCCTTTTTAAAAGGGATTGACAGACCAGTGTACATCGACCCAACAAGGGAGGAACCGTAATAGTGGAAAGCATCTGAATCTCCTTGGACACCATTCACACAAAGCAATATTGCGAGAAAAGAATGCTAGTCGGAAGTTAAATGGCGTGTTGACCTTCATTTCAAGGGATTTGAGTCCAGGAGTAAGGCTGTCTTACTGTAGCTTTACAGAGCATTTGTGAGAACCCATCACGAACACTTGTGACGTATTGTGTGCAGTTTTAGTCTCCTTACCTAATTAAGGACAAACCTGACATTGAGGGAGTGCAGCGAAATATGACCAGACTGATCTCTCGGATGACAGTTTTTTTGTGTGTCAGCATTGTTTGGGTCGAATGCAGTTGTATTCCATGGGGTTTTCGAAAACAAAAGGGAGGAACTCTCATTGAAACTTATAACATGCTGACAGGGTGAGACAGATTGGAAGAAGGGATGGTAATTCCCTGGGCTCAGACGTCTAAAACAATTCGCCACAGTATTCGGTACAGGCAAGCGACTCTGCATGGAGTTGGGAATAAATGTCATATTCAGAGACTGATAAACCTGGGAAATTCTCTACCACGTTAGGCTGTGGAAGGCAAGGCACTGAATATAAGTAAAGATTCTAAGCACGAAAGCGCTGGTGTGGAAATAGTGTATCGAGATGTATTATTTTGAATGGAATAGAAAGTTCGATGAACTGAAGGGATACCTAAGTTCCCACTTTAAATGTTTCCAATGGTGAACCTCAATAATTAATAAATGCCTTGTGTGAGAAGATCAAATTAAAGGATGTGTACATTTTGTGGGAAAAGTGCGTTGAAGAGATGCTTGGCCATGAAGTGGAATGGGGATGGCTCAATGTTTTGAATTACCTACTCCTTTCCCGATGTTAATGTGCAGGGAAAACACTGTAAATGTTGTCACAAGCTCTCAGAAGTGCGCAAGGAGGGATTTCCAATGTCAGGAGGACGGTGTTTCCCGTTCCCTTTTCTTATACAGAGGCTGGTGCAGTGTTTTCTAAACGGTTTTATCCATTAAGACCTCGGAGAAGTTTGATACAATTGAGTGCCTTGCTCAGCTGTATCATCGAGGATTGAAGAGGCTATCTCGTGTATCTGCAGTCACTTTTAGATCAGACCAATAAAACACAGTAGATTTGCTTCGTGACGTTACACTGGGGACGGGCTTTGGTGCTTACAATAGGCATTGGCTTCAAAGTTGCTATTAAGGACACCAGATCATAGATATCAATGTGTTATTAATTTGTTTTAACATACCAGAGCCTGGTGTAGATTAGTTGTCCAGTGATATTTCCACAAAGGCACCATCTCCACATGGGGAACTACTGGAAAAGACACCGAACTGGTTCTTTCTGTACTGGCTTTATAGCTCTGTTTTAAGAACTCACACCAATTTGACTATCGTGATAAGAGTGAGGGCGTGGCAACTGGACAGATTTTAATTATTCTGGTCTGAGAGTACTGGACATAGTTGAGTAATGTTTCACAATGCCAGGTAGATGTCAGAGTTGGAGCTGAAATGGGACAGTTTTCTCAGGTGCATGGTGTGTACGGCAGCACAAGTCCTTCAGTTCTATTGCATGAATGTTGTCAGGGCCTATTGCCTTTGTCGTATCTCCTGTGGGCCGCTGTTGCCTGATGTCACGTGCAGCGAAGCGAATCAAAAACTGCAATTTGTGAATTTGTCGACATCATATAATGATTTCAATACTGCGTCGTCGTTCAAACTGATATGCGTGTATTTTCAGCACTTTGTATGGATAAGTAATGGACGAGAAATCTTGTAATTGAGCTGTTGATTACGAAACAAACGCGTGGTTTTGGGAACGTGGGTTCAACTCTTAGCACGTCAGGTGGTGGAATTCGAATCCAATCAATATTTGGAATCTTGAGTAAATGATGTATCAATTGCCGATTGTTTGAAAAACACAGCTACTTCATTAATGCCCTTTACGGACGGAAACTTTCTTTCTTACCTGATCTGGCCTACATATGACTCCAGACGCATAAGAATATGGTTGACTCTGAACTGCCCTCTGGGCAATTAACGATGGCCAGCAAATTATGGCCTGACGGTCGATACAGCAAACCTCTGAGCAGTTCAAACAATTCTGGGACCATGTCCTTCTGTCAGATGTTTCAGAGTCATCTCCATTCATGACTGGATGTTGTATTTCTGCACAGCTTCAATCTCATCAGATTTTTTCCCGGGTCATTACCCTTCCCTCTCAGATGTTAGTTTTGTTATTTGGAATGTAATCAATCAGATGCGTTAGCTGTACCGAGCTGTCAACAATTTTCAGTACATATGGCTCTAGCCCTTGCATGTTAACCCACGCTCATCACGGAAGAACATATCAGGTTGATGTTGATGAGAAACTGAGGAATTATCCCGGTAATACAAAAAGTTACAGTTTGTGATTTAACACAATTCTGCTGCTGATGATGATGGGTTCTGCCGCACCTCAGGAACGTCCAGTTCTGATCCGTCATAATACAGTTGTGCTGTCTGTCCTGCAGTTCAGACAAAGAACGCTTCACCCATTAACCCTGAGCTTAGTGATCTACTCTGGTTTCTTAATTGTTAATTTTATTATTCTCATTCTGTTAGTGTCTAGCCATTGTATCACGCCTCCAATTAGACTCATTTCTCAAAACCCTTTCACATGTTCCTCTGATTCTTTTCCCTTCCTTGAGGCCCATCTTCTATGTTTAAATCGAATGTATTTCCTTCTGTTTCGATCCTTGTCCCTGACTAAGAGCTCTGTGCTGTCACTGAAGCCAGCCTAATGTCGTTTCACAATCAAAGAATTTGTGCACCTTGTGTTATCGTTCACTTCCTATTGTATGACACTCCATGTCGGACAAGGTGTTTCAGCAGCTCTGACACACGCCTTTGAAACTTGTTCAACATCAGCAATTACCGGAGAACTGAAGCAAGTCTGGCCGTAACTGTGGTGTCAAAGCAGAGTTAGTCATTTAGGTCCAGAGACTATTCCTTAAAGCTCCTAGTTTCTCCAGCTTTTTGCATTTTTATTTCCACCATCTCTATTTATTTGTTTAATTGAAAATGTGTTCTGCGCCCATTGTTGTCTGGAGAAACTGGGAACTTCTGGCACCATCTGTGGAGACACCAAAACACATGCGATAATTCAAATCGAGTGTGACACTTCTTCAGAGCTGAAAAGGAATTGGAAAATCGGCTTATTAATGTCTTCATAGAGTTGGATGTTTGGATGACAGAAAACACAAACGTGGAGGCGCAATGCCACAGAAGAATGGGATTTTCATTGAGGTGAAATAAATGCAGATGTGAGATGAATGTAAAATAAGGCATGAATGAATGGAAGAAAGGTGTTCTGTTTTTTGAATGAAAGATAAAACAGAGTCAGCCACACAAGTTCATAGGGAGACCAAGAGGGACAATGTCTGAAAAATGGGTAACAGTCATAATGAGAATCAGGCTGTGAAGTCATGGAATTGATTATTAACTCCGTCAGGTTCGAACGTACCAAAATGTAAACCGAGTTGCTACTGGGGCTTGGGTTATGCTGCATTGGAAGATAGCAGCAGTTTAGGGCCGAAGTGTTAGCATGAGAGCAAGGTAGGTTATTGAAATGTGAGTAATGAGTAGATCAGGTTTATTATTACAGACAGCTGGAATTGCTCTTCAAAGCAGTCTTATTTTTTGATCTCACCAAAATAAAGGAGATTGCATTGTGTACAGAAATTACAGTGGACTGGATTGTAAGAGTACAGATGAAGTGCTGCTTCATCCGGAAGGTATATTTGCGGCGTTGGACAGTACGGAGCAAAATGGTGAAAACAGAAGCGTTGCGTCTTCTGCAATTGTATGGGAGGGTGCTGTGGGGATGGGGCAGTGTATGTGATGGTGGAAGGTCTCAAGAGTTTGGTGCTGGAAAAGCAAACTAGGTCAGGCAGCATACAAAGAGAGAGCTCAGAAGAGCCAAGAGGAGTCATGAGAAGCTGTTGGCGGATAGGATCAGGGCAAGCCTCAGGGCTTTCTATATGTTTAAGGAATAAAAGAATGACGAGAGTAAAATTAGGGCCAATCAAGGAGAGTAGTGGGAAGTTGTGTGTGGAGTCAGAGGAGATAGGGCAAGCACTTAATGAATATTTTTCGACAGTATTCACTCCGACAAAACGACAATGTTGTCGAGGAGATTACAGGGATACAGACTACTATACTAGGTGTGATTGAGGTTCACAAGGAAGTGGTATTAGAAATCCTGCAGAGTGTGAAAGTAGATAAGTCTCCTGGTTCGGATGGGATTTATCCTAAGATCATCTGAGAATCCAAGGAGGAGGTTGTCGAGTCTTTGACATTGATTTTTAAATCGTCATTGTCTACTGGAATAGTGTCAGAAGACTGGAGGATAGCAAATGTGGTTCCCCTGTTCAAGAAGGGGAGTAGAGACAACTCAGGTAATTATAGACCAGTGAGCCTTCCTTCAGTTGTTGGTAAAGTGTTGGAAAAGGTTATAGGAGATAGGATTTATAATAATCTATGAAAGAATAATTTGATTAGGGATAGTCAGCACGATTTTGTGAAGGGTCGGTCGTGCCTCACAAACCTTATTGAGTTTTTTGAGAAGTTGACCAATCAGATAGATGAGCGTAAACTGGCTGATCTGATGTATATGGATTTCAGCAAGGCTTTCGATAAGTTTCCCCACAATAGGTTATTGTACTATATGTGGAAGAATGGGATTGTGGAAGATATAGCAGTTTGGATCAATACTTGGCTTGCTGAAAGAAGACAGAGGGTAGTGGTTGATGGGAAATGTTAATCCTAAAGTCCGGTTACCACTGGTGTATCGCAAGGGTCGGTGTTGGGTCCACTGCTGTTTGTCATTTTTATAAACAACCTGGATGAGGGCGTAGAAGTGTGGATTATTAAATTTGCAGACGACACTAAGGTTGGTGGAGTTTTGGATATTGATAAAGAATGTTGTAGGTTACAGAGAGACTTAGATATGTTGCAGAGCTGGGCTGAGAGGTGGCAAATGGAGTTTAATGCGGACAAGTGTGAAGTGATTCACTTTGGTCCGATTAATCGGAATGCAAAGTACTGGGCTAATGGTAAGATTCTTGGTAGTGTGGATGAGCAGAGAGATCTCGGTGTCCAGGTAGATAGATCCTTGAAAGTTGCCACCCAGGTTGAAAGGGTTGTTCAGAAGGCAACCAGTCTCATTGCTTATATGAATAGAGGGATCGAGTTCCTGAACCATGAGATTATAGCTATACTAAACTCTGGTGTGGGCGCACTTGAAGTATTGTGTACAGTTCTGGTTACCACATTATAAGAAGGATGTGGAAGCTTTGGAAAGGATGCAGAGGTGATTTATTAGGATGATTCCTGGTATGTAGGAGATATCTTACGAGGAATGGCTGAGGGACTTGAGGTTGTTTGAGTTAGAGAGAAGAAGGTTAAGAAGTTAATTAATATAGACATATAAGATAATCAGAGGATTAGCTGGGGTGGATTGGGAGAGCCTTTTTCCAAGTTTGTTGACGGCGAACACGAGGGGGCTTAGTTTTAAATTGAGGGGTGATAGATATAGGACAGATATCAGAGGTAGTTTGTTTATTCAGAAAGTAGTAAGGATATGGAATGTTTTGCCTGCAACGGTAGTAGATTCGCCAACTTTAAGTACTTTTACGTCGTCATTGTAAAGCATATGAACGTACATGGAATAGTGGAGGTTAGATGGGTTTCAGATTAGCATAACAGGTCGGCGAAACATCGAGGGCCGAAGGGCCTGTACTGCGCTGTAATGTTCTATGTTCTGTGTTCTATGAGGAGCAGGAATATCTCTCCACACCTAAGACACTTATCCTCATTCCTGACGAAGGGCTTTTCCCCAAAACGTCGAGTTCCTGCTCCTCAGATGCTGCCTGCGCTGCTGTGCTTTTCGAGCAACACACTCGACTCTAATCTCCAGCATCGGCAGTCCTGTCTTTCGCTGCGACAGAGAGTGTCACAGAGGGAAGGGTTCCTGTTAAAAGCCGACAGTGGATGGAAGGGGAAGATGTGTTTGATGGTACTCTCCTGCTGGTGGAGGTCGAAGTGGCAGAAGATTATTCTGTGAATGTGGATTCTAGTGCTGTGGGAAGTGAGGACAAGGGGACCGCTATCATTGTTCTGGGCAGGAGGTGAAGGAGTGAGGGCAGAAGCGCGAAAGATGAGATAGTGGTGGCTGAAGGCCCTGTTCACCAGAGTTAGGGGGATTTGTTGTTGACAGAAAAGGAAGTCATGTAGGTAGCTTCCTCCTGAAATGTGGCATCAAGAAACGGAAAAGACAGAGAGAAAGAAACTGGAAGAAATTTGTCACTCTCAGTGGATTAAGTGTTCAGCCATATGCACATGATTGTAAATAATCAGACATCTAAATTACAGCTTTCTATCTTACGTGAAATGTGAAAATTTACCCAGGTGAATGGCAGTGGGTGTACAGGGGAAAATACTTCAGCATATATTTGATAACGCTCAGCAATTATTGTTTCTGTTCGAAAAGTAGGACTCGATAAGAAGATGAACTATTCATAGTTCACAAAGGCTGTCAAGGATACTAATGAATCACAAATTGGTGAGAACCAATGTAGGGCAGATTTGGGATGGTTATTTTAGGAACCAGAAGAACATGATATGAAGTGAAAAAAGGAAACATATGATGACAGTAAATTGACAAGAAATATTTTAAAATGCATCGAGAGCGTTTCTGTACATTTCAAACATAGTTCAAGATGGAAGTGTGACCCTCGGAAGAAAGCAAGTCAGGCAAGTATATTTGGGATACTTCGAGTTTGTTACAAGGGAATTATTTAAATGGAAGAACTGGAGAAGCTAAACCAGTCCATAACGTTGTTGCTCACAAGCGGAAACACTGCATGTATTTCAATGACATAAGCAATGTATTAAAAGGAGGGAAGTGCTCAAACGGTCCATTACAAAGGAACAATGTTTTTGATAAAACGGGGAAAAAAGGGTAGAGAAATTAGCTGCAACTGGAACACGGTTTTAAAGGAAGTAGTTACAGAGTACCTGGTGGCATTGCGTGAAATATTCCATAACTGGCCAGATTACATGAGTATTCCAACGAAACTGAAGAACCTTAAATGTCGCACCCGTCCTCTAGAAGGGAGCAAGACAGAAAGCAAGGCATCATGCTAGAGTCTGTTTTAATGAATGAATTCCGGGACATTTCGAAAAGGTTTACGCAGAACCAATATGGTTTTGTGAGAAGGAGGTAACGTTTGCCCTGTAGAATCAGGAAACATTTTTCTCATCAAGCTTGTAAACAGTTCAATGGGGTTTCCAGAGATGATCTACAAGTACAACATAATAAAGGTCCTTACACAACACAGGGTCTCTCAGTATGACGAATAATGTATTAGCATTGAAGGATGATTGGTTAACACGAAGAAATCTAGAAGTTCGGAGTAATAGGACCTTATCAGTAAAAAATGTATTTCCTCGATTATCACAAATGCCAGTGCGACGGCATCAGTTATTTACATGTCATGAAGGTGGGGGCTCAGTGTGACATATTTCTAAATGAGCTGATGCGTCAGATATATGTGGAAAGCCTGTTGCAGTAAGGATGTAAAGAATCTGAAAGTGGATGTAGATAAGCTCAGCAAGTGGACAAATAATTCACAAATTGAGTTTATTGTAAAAACTAAGGATGGGGGCTTCACTTTGGCGCTGAGTGGCGCAAATCAAGCTATTATTTAATTTGGAGGAATGCAAACAAAAGTGCAGTAGAAATGGTTTGGGGTGCGTCTGCGTATGAAATAGAACGTCAGCATGCTGCTGTAGCAAATAACTAGTTTGGTTCATTCGGTTGATTCCTGGGATGAAAATGTTCACTGATTAAGAATGTTCAAAATGGTCAGATTATTATTCAATTGAGTTGAAATGAATGAGGGGTGATGTGACTGAAACATGCAGGATACAGATGGGTTTTGACAAAGTAGTGTTAACAATGTGGTTCCATTCCAGTCTCGTTTTCGTCAACATAGACACGTAAAAAGGAACGTTGACTGAAAACTGAGTCGCAAAGAAATAACTTCTATGAGAAAGTAATTGGAACGTTTGGATTTCTCTCAGCCAGAGACTTGTGGAGGCCAGATCACTGAATGTATTTACAAACAGGTAGATTCGATTTTTGACATATCAGCGAGGTAAGGGATGCAAGGAGCTGCCAAAAACGCTGAGTTGAGCCGTGGAATGGACAAGCTATGTTTGTATTGAATGACAGAACAGACATGAGGGGCCAAGTGTCCGACTGCCGTCCTGTTCCTACTTCTTTGGTTCTGTTATTGGAAAGAAGCTGGTTATTTTCCTGCAAGTCGTATTGAGTAATGTTGCATTCAGGGCGAGCAAAAGATTTGGTGAAGCTCACCCTGTGTGAGGTATGGGGTCTGTATTCACAGTGAGTACACAGTAACGTGACAAACATCTGGAGCAGTATTTGAAGAGATGGAAGCCTGAAAAGAGGGGTTGGGTTATTTCCACCTGATTGATCCTCCTCACGATTTTGTTTGATTCAACATGATCGAAACCCATTCCAAGGGTAAGGGAGAAACATCGCCGAACTAAAAAAATACAGCTATAACGTCCTCAGGTAAGGTGACAAAGAATAACCTTCTCGCACAGCGTGCCGAATGTGTTCTCAATCAGAATGGTTACATCTGCAATAACACATTCTTCCTACACAGCTGACTGCAAGTACAGCTCGCTGACACACTATCACTTTGCTGTTTAAGAATCGTATTTAATTTATTACGGAGATGTGGAGATATATTTTCCTTTTCCGGAATGTTTTGAGATTTTGGACCGCTATTCCCACATAACTTTGGAGGCAGAGACATTGCATATTTTTGAGACACAGGCAGGCAGATTCATGAATGAAACTACAGTTAAGGATTGGACAGAAATGTGCAGTGTGGGTGCAAAATGCTGACAGTGGTACAAAATGATACTGCAGGTCACCAGAACAACCAGAAACACAACGGGAAAGGCAATTGTTACGAAGGAAAGGTTTAAAAAATAAACAGTGATAAAATAAGATTGCCACCCTCCCTGAGGACTGTGGGGCTGCTCTCCCATTAGAGAGTGGCTACTCGCAATGATTTAATCTGAGGATCACCACACGTCGGATTAGAAGTGAGATTGAGTAAGCAGGACAGTTTGGGGAACTGAACCTGCAAAGTTGTCTTCCCTCGGGATAAAAAAATCATTCGTCTGGCCAGCTGAGTGGGAGAGTATGTAAGTGCAATAGACATGAATAGTCACAGACAAAGAAGAAGAGGAGATTTGAGAAGTGTGAAGCAGCTGTAAGTCAGATGATGGTGAATGAATCAGCTGTGTACTAAAACTGTTCACTGCAAGACATGCTGTTTCTGTAATGAATCAAGTTTTCAGACGCTGTGTTTGGCTGAATGAAGCAGCAGACTGACGGTTTTAAACCCCTCACGATGCACTTTTGTCGCCTGTAATATGCAAAAATTTGAACTGTGTTCCTTCTGTGTTGCAAGCAGTTGGACTAATATTTTACCGAACCTGGGAATTGTTTGGAAAATAATCTGGAACGTTCTACAAATGACATCTCATAGAGAATTCTAGAAGTAGAATTCTTCAAAATATTCTTAGACCGTGTCGGTGGAAAATCGTCGGCGAGATAGAGACAGGGAGAGAGGCGGTAAGTTGCTGTATGCAGTAATGAGAGTAGTGGAGCATAAGCTTTGTTCGGGGCTGTCTGCTATAACAGATATACAGTGAGTGTGAGGGAGCAAGGCGAATATGATGGCATTCATCCTGGCAGAGCGGGGAATTTCATTGATGCTTGCCCTGAATTGTGAGACATGTCTGCAGTTCGCATATAGTGCATTGAGCTGAGTGGTGAAATCAGATCATGCTCCGTGGGTCTGGTGGTGTGGCCTTCTCTGGGAAGAGAATAGTCCCCTTCTGTACTATCCCATCCACAAGGAAGTTTGTGTTCCTGTCGACAAATCGTAATGTCATTGGCCTTGCTCTGCCATGTTCGGGTGAAACTGTGCACGGCAGCTCCAAACTGAGAAAGCTTATCCATGTGCCCATTGACATTTTAAAGCGGGCACCATTGCCATGGATCACGAAATACCCAGGGGCTTGCGAGGGTGACGCTGAGTACCACTAGCCATGATTGACGGGAGAAGTAGGTTGGCATTAAATGAGAGAGACACCAGGGGTTCGTAAGTAGTTAATGAGTTGAGTTCAATAAAACTGCACCAGGAAACTAGCTCGGTTTCGTGCAGATGATCCCTCTGTCACTCTCATAAATAAGTGACACTGACACATTATTATTAGATTCAGGCCAATGAATCAAAGACTGTGTTGACCCCATTCCCAATTACAAAGCTATCGAAGAAATGTTCATCCAAAACTCTCCATCATCTGAACACACACCAATAAACTGTTACCTCTCCATTCTTGTGAACGCCGTCTTGTGTTACAAGGTACGATCTAAATATCTTCACTTCAGCATTCTAAAACTTGTGCCCACATCTTTAACTGACACTGTCTCACAGTCTCCCCCTTTCTGTCTATTTTCCAAACCCCTCCCATTTTGGGTAATCGAATTGATTCCCCCAACATTTCTCTCTGGCAATGCTTTTCACATTCACAATACCCGTTGTCATAGCACAATGGAAATATGGAGCAGTAAGTGGATGGGAGCTGCATACCCCGTCACTTTCAGCGTGGGCTGCAAATTTCGCTCCACTGGGCAGCCATATAACACAGTCTTACTAAGCAATGTAATGGATTGGTGTATACATCTGTGAATGCAGGGAATAGATGGAGACTTAACGAGATTTTAGAAGATTTGTAGCTCAGCTTGATGTCCTGAATGCAGGTTTGTTCACTGAGCTGTTTTCAAACGTTTCATCACCATATTATGTAACGTCATTAGTAAGACTCCGGATAAAGCACTGGTGCTATCACTCACTTTCTAATTATGTTTTTGGGAAGCCTTGGGTTGATGATGTCATTTCCTGTGGTGACATCCTTTCCCATGCTGACGTAATTCCTGTTCTTTGTCTCAGGTGCACTAAATGGGATTGAATCAATTTGTTTGTGGATAGAGTTCCAGTTGGAATACCATGCTTCAGGAAATTCTCGTGCATGTATCCGTTTGGCTTGCCCTAGGATGGATGTGTTGTCCCTTTGTACGTAGTGTCATTCCTCATCGATACATAAGGATGACAATGAGACTGGGTCATGTCTTTTTGTGGCTAATTGATGTTCATGCATCTTGCTAGCTAGTTTCCTGCCTGTTTGTCCAGTGTTTTGTTTGTTTCAGTAACTACAAGATATGTTGTCAACGACATTCGTTTTGCTTGTTGTCCATATATGGTCTTTCAGGTTCATTAGCTGCTGTTTTCGTGTGTTGGTGCGTTTTTTGGGTTTTAAATCGCGAAGGTGTCTGAGTAGACTGGCAGTCATTTCCGAGATGTCTGATGTAAGGGAGAGTAGCTAAGCTTTCTTGTCGTGTTTTGTTTCCATGTTTGGATTTGTTGCTGAGAAAACGGCAGACTGTGTTCTTTGGGTACCCGTTCCTTTTTGAGTCCTCTGCATAGGTTATTTTCATCTGCTCTTCATTGCTCCTTTGTGCTGCAGTGTGTGGTAACTTGTTGAAATAATGTCCTAATGCAGCTTCGTTTGTGGATGTTGGCATGATTGCTTCAGTAGTTCAATATTTGGGCTATATGTGTTGTTTCCTCGAGACGCTGGTTTGAAGTTCCCCATTGGCTTTTCGCTCTACATTGTAGCACTTTGGCAAACCTGTAAGCTGATGATCCAGGCAGCGAAACTATGGATCTGTGAGGTCTCCTAGTTTGTGTATTTTGTGTAATCCACAGAAGCACAGTGTGTTGGATCCGTCTGGTTTAATTTGTTTTGGAAGTCGGTCTTATTTATTTCTCCAGATTTCAGAACATGTTTGAATAGGACTGTGATTCGGTTCTCAGATATCACGGTTCTTAGCAGAGGCAGTAATGCAGATACTTGAACAAACAGTTCTGGAATCCATCTGACCCAGAATTTAGGTCCGCTCTGTTGACGACAGATTTCGTTATCATGGAACGAAGAAAATTAGAGGTAACTTTCAAGACCATCAATAATACCCTTACTGAAATCATTTTCACGAAAGAGAAGGAAAACAGCAACAAACTGCCATTCCTAATGACGCAGTACAGCGAACAGCCAATTCGGACATTCAAACCTGTGTCTGGAGAAAAACAACACATACGGACCAAATACTGAACTGCTGAAGGAATCATCCAAATATCCACAAACGAAGCCACATTAAAATATTATTTCAACGATCCACTACGCATTGCAGCATAGAGGAAGTACAAAGACCCGAGGAAAATCACAAGACAGGGTATTCAAAAAGAACAGGTACCCAATGAACACAGTCGATCGATTTCTCAGTAATAAGCTCAAAAAAGCAGACAAAACACGTCCAGAAACTTTAGCCAGGATCCTCTGCATTGAAGATATTTCTGAAGTTACTGCCAGATTACTCCGACCACTTCGCATCAAAAAAGCCTCAAAACCCACCACCACATTAAAACAGCAGCTAATTAACTTTAAAAACCCCATAGATGCAACAGCAAAACTAAAGTCATTTTCAAATTCTCTTGCAAGAACTGTAACAAACACTACATTGGACAAACTTGTAGAAAACTAGCCACCAGGATACATGAAATCAACTAGCCACAAAAAGACATGACCCATTCTCACTGGTACCCGTACATACAGATGAAGAAGGACAACACTTCGACTGCTACATCCATCCAAGGGCAAGCCAAACAGAGATACGCACGAGAATTCCTGGATGCATGGCATTCCAACTGGAAATCTATCAACAAACACGTCGACTTGGATCCCATTTCGAACCCCCTGAAAGAAAGAACTGGAAATTACATCACCGTAGGGAATGAAGTCACAATAGGAGACGATATAACCCACACAAGGAAACCCCAACAAACAATTAGAAAGCTGTTTATAACACCAGCGCTTCACCTGGAGGCTCACTCAACATGTTACATAGTATGGTGACGAAACGTCTGAAAAGGAACATCACAGCTCAGCGAGCAAAGCTACAGCCACAACAGAGAGAGCTAGCCATTTGCCTAAAAAAAAAAGATCAAATTTAGTAGATAGAGTGTGGTAGTGAAGGATTGATTTTCAGACTGGAGGTCTGTGAACAATGCTGTCCCACAAGGTTCTGTGTTGTGTCTACTAATTATTGTCACTTAGATACATTATTTGCATGTGAATATACAGGGTATAGTTAGTAAGTTTGCAGATGACAATAAAATTGGAGGCATAGTAGTCAGCGAAGAAGGTTACCTCAGAATATATAGGGATGTTGATCAGATGGGCCAATGGCATAAGGGGTGGAAAATGGAGTTTAATTTAGATGAATGCAAGCTTCTTCATTTGGAACAAAACCAATTCAGATCAGGACTTATTCACTTACTTGTAAGGTCCTATGGCGGTTGTTGCTGATCATCAAGACCTTGAAGTGCAGGTTCATAATTCCTTGAAAGTGGAGTCACAGAAAGACAGAGTCGTGATGAAGGCGTTGGTATGCTTTATTTTATTGATCAGTCTATTGAGTATAGGAGTTAGGAGGACATGTTGCGGCTGTGCAGGAAATTGGTGAGGCCACGTTTGGTTTATTGCATGTAATTCCTGTCTGCTTCCTATCGGGTGGATGTCCTGAAACGTGAAATTATTAAGAAAAACATTACAAGGAATTTGCCAGGGTTATATTATTTGAGCTGCAGGGGGAAGCTGAATAGGGTGAGCCTGTTTACCATGAATCATAGGTTGCTGACGTGTGGCTTTATAGAGGTTTGTAACATCATGAGGGTCATGGATCGCATAAATTGAAAACAGTATTTTCACTGGAGTGGGGGACTCTAGAACTAGATGTTACAGATTTAGGTTGGGAGTTTACATATTTAAAAGCGACTTACGATGCAACGTTTTCACGCAGATTGTTATCTGGATATAGAATGAGATGCCAAAGGAGGTGGTGGAGCATATTCAAATTACAGCAATTAAAATGCATCTGGATGTATGTATGAATAGGAAGGGTTTAGTGGGATATGGGCAAGTGCTGGCAAATAGAAATAAATTAAGTTCAGGTATCTGATCGGCATGGACGGTGGGACTGAAATATTTGTTTCAGTGTGGTACATCTGTGTGACTCTACAAAATCAATGTTGTCATCGACGCAGCTCACCACGCCATCTATTCCTCACTTTAAATCAATGCACTGCTGTGTCACGCACAGTTTTGCTCTATGCAGAGTTTTCTCGTTTGTATTGTGCAATAGATTACCCTAGTCTGCACAGTGTTAAAAAAACCGAACAGAAATTTCTCGGTTTTCTGATATATCGGCTAATTATTTGAAGTGATTTGACTGCGTGATATAACTATCCATTTCGCTGATTCATGCAGCAAATTTAATTTCTGTTCTCATTCTTATGTTTCGACCATGGAAACTCTTACCCTAGCTATGCCCCTCCCTCTGCCCAGCCCATGATTCTGCAGCTTGTCTTCCATTGATTAATCGTTCAATTATAACGCAACTGTCAGTCCCTGTCTATCCTAACCTGCCTTTTATCTCCTTGGTCGAACAGGTTCCATCATTCTGAAACTCAGGAAAAAAGTAAAAGGAAAATGGTCATTTCAAGCTCACATTCACATCTCGGTGTGTCCCATGTGGTGCTTCATGTTGGACAGGAGGCTTCAGCATCTTTGGCTCACGTTTTTGGCACTTGACCTGTGCCAGCCCACTGAATGCCTGTGTCTGTCCTTCTCAGCTGATCGTGTGGTCAATAACACGGGAAGCTCCTTGAGTATTGTTCACAAAAACAGGTCATCTGACCTTGAGCAGAGCGGCGTCTGATTAACTATTGACTCTAGCAATCTTTTTGAAGACTCTCCATGTTCTCGTGGCAATTTAATTTCCTTCTCATCCTTGTATCATTTCCAAATTTTGTTTCAATACATTTGTTCCACTCTTCGAAATGATCGATATAGATTGTAAGTAGTTGGGGACACAACACTGTTCACTGTGTGACTCCACTGGTTATGTTCTGTCAAAGGTTGATTTATCCCAAGAAGCTGCTTCGTGTTTAATTACCAGTCCTCCATCATTCCTGTGTAGCACATTCAATGTGCTGCATAAGAAAGAGGACCATCAATCGGCAATTCAGACCTTCAACTTGCTCCATAATTTAATTCAATCATGGCTGATGCAATGTCATTCTCAGCTCCACTGTCCTGCTTGCGCTCCGTAACCCTTCATTTACTCAATGTCCGAGCAACTACCAGACTCTGAGGGAATGAATACACAGATTCACAACATTTTGAGAGAAGTAAATCCTCCTCATCCCTGTTTTAAATCTGCTCTGCCTCATTGGAAACTATCAAATGTTCATCTCGATTACCCCGATGAGGAAATATCCACTCTATATGTACATTGAAAATCATCTTTTGCATCTGACAGACCTCAATGAGATCTCCTCTTATTCCTAGAAGCAACACAGACCGGAGGTCTGAAGTGATCAATTCTTTTTCAAACGACAAACTCATCATCTCTGGAATCAATCTATTGAACCACTTCTCATCTTCTCCAATGCAGCTTCCTTCCCCTGAAGTAAGGACAACAAAACTGGACACAGTACTCCATTTGCAGTCTCAGTAATTGCAATGACAGTTGCAACAATTCTTTCCTCACCCACTTTATTGTCTATACTCTATGATTTTTCAAATAAATGCTGAAATTGCACTTTTCATCTGCATAAATTGCTGCACCTACGTGTGAGTTTTCTGTGATTTGCACGAGTACACCAAGGTAAACCCACACATAAACAAATTGAAGTGTCCCTTCCTTTACATAATATACTGCCTTCTATTACTCTGATCAAATGGATAAGCCCATACTTACCCACGTTCAACTTTATCTGACAAATGTTGGCCTATTCACATAATCCATTCATATCCACCTGAAAACGTTTTATACCGTCAATGCATCAACCTACTTTCCCACCTTTTTTAGTTTGATCTGAAAATTTAATTGCAGTATTTACTATCTCATCACTCAGGTCACACAGTAGATGGTAAGTAGGTGATCTGAGCTCTATGCACTTCAAATGTAGCCAGCCATAAAATGACACATATATTTGATACATGTACCTTTTTTTGGTTGACCAACTCTGTATCCAAAAAAATAAATTTCTCCTAAACTAATTTCCTCTTTTTCTTTGCAGCGTAATCGTTTGTGCAGCACTTTTTTCAATGCCTTTTAAAAGTCCAAGTACTTCACATCTCCAGGATCCCCATTACATTTTTGTTTGAAAGATCTTTAAATAAGGCGAAAATGAGGACTGCACATGCTGAGGATTAACGTCGATAGGCTGGTGCTGCAAAAGCATAGTAGATCAGGCAGCATCAAGCAGGAGATCGGCAGTTCGGGCAAAAACCCTTAATCAGGAATGAGGCTGTGAGGAGAGGAGGGTGGAGTGGATTGGGTGGAAGGACGATGCAGAGGTAAATAGATAATGAGGGTGGTGCAGAATTGGAATGTTGGAACTTGGATAAGGTGAGCGGAGAAGAAAGGAGGAGATTGGTGAAACCCAAATTAATTCCATGAGTTTCGAGGGTCCCTAGGCAAAAGCTGAGGTGTTTTTCCTTCAGGCATTTCGTGGTTCGGGAGTGTCAATAGAGGACTCCCAGGACCTGCATGTCCTTGGCAGAGTAATAGATTTGAAGTTCTCGGCCACTGGGAGGTAGAGTTGGTTAGTGCAGGTGTCCCAGAGATTTTCTATGCAGCGCTCTGCAAACAGACATCCTGTCAATGCAATGCAGCGGACACCGCATTAGGAGCAACAGATGCAGTAAATAATGACGTGTGAAAGTACAGGTACAACTCAGATGAATGTTGTATGCTCTTGGGGTTTTGGACGGAGTTGAAGGGTTAGATGTGGGCGGAGGTAACGCAATTCCTGGGGTGACACAGGAAGCTACATGGAGGGGAGTTTGTGATGGTGGAGGGCATGGACCTAACAATGAAATCCTGGAGGGAGTGGTGTTTATGGGAAGCTGATAGGGGTGGGGAGGGAAATATATCTCTGATGGTGGGGTCCATTTGTAGGCGACAACAATGGCAGAGGA
Source organism: Chiloscyllium plagiosum (assembly GCF_037043375.1). Lineage (NCBI taxonomy): Eukaryota > Metazoa > Chordata > Chondrichthyes > Orectolobiformes > Hemiscylliidae > Chiloscyllium > Chiloscyllium plagiosum. Next base: position 87,194,045 of record NW_028270175.1, on the reverse strand, counting down.
TGATACAATGTATGCAGAGTTGGTGGAATGGAAGGTTAGGGCGTAATGGGGAGGGATTCTATCCTTCTTGTGGTTGGAGATGCGGGAAGTGTATTAGATACGCTGGAGAGTATCATCAACCAAGTGGGATGGGAAATTGTAGTTTTTAAAAAAGAGGATATCTGTTGTGTTCTGCGTTGGATCTGGCCGTCTTGGGAACAAATGCGACAGAGGTGGAGGAACTGGGAATAAGAGATAGCATTTTGCAGGTGTCAGGGTCGGGCGAACTGTCTTTCAGGTATCTGTGGGTTTCGAGGAGTTTGTGGAAGATGCCAGTGTTGAGTAGGTTACCAATGATGGAGATGAAGAAGTCCAGGATGGGAGGGAGGTGAATGAAATATCCAAGTGAAGATAGAATGTGTTGGTGAAGTTGATAAACTGTTCAACCTCCACGTGGGAACATGAGGTGGCGCTGATACAGTCATCAATGTAGCGGAGGAAAAGGTGGAGGAATGGTTCCAGTGTAACTGCGGAAGATGGACTGTTCCTTGTAACCGACAAAGAGACAGGCATAGCTGGGACCTATGCTGGTGCCGACGGCTAACACATTCATCTGGAGGAAGTGGGAGGGTTCAAATGAGAAATCATTGAGGGTGATGTCCATTTCAACCAAATGAATGAGAGCGTTAGTGGAAGGGTACTGTTTGTGTCGTCAGGAAAGGTAGAAGTGAAGGTTTGGAGGCCTCCCCACCACTACTTTTCGAATCGCTCAGCATTGTCCCCACCTCCATCTACCTATCGCAACCTCCGCTCTTTCCTCAAGCCCCACCCCCTCACATTTCTCTCACTAACCAGTTGCCTCACAACCTCACCCCTGATGAAGGGCTTTTATCCGAAACGTATTCGGAGAACTCGAGCAAATGCATTCTTCGTAAACCATGTTGACTTCGTTCTGTTTTGTCTTGAATTTGAGAATCTTCTGTTATTAATGAATTCTAAAAATTTGACTGCAATCCCACCGGTTTGCTGACTACTTCTAATCCACTCGTGAAGAGCATTCCCTTTCCATCACCTCGATGTTCCCTTTGAATTTCTTTTGTAAAAGGCACAAGACTGTAAATGATCTGGTCCGATTGCTGTGTAAGAGGTATGTTTGACTGAATGGTTTCGTTCCGTTCCTGGTTTACAGACTCGATGGGCTGAATATGTCCCGACATTATAGTTTTGACGGCTGGAATCTGTTGAGTAAGAGATTCACCGTCTGCATCTCCATCTGATGATGCATCAGAGGCTTGAGTTCTTCCAGGATCTTCCTGTTGCTGTGTATCTGTCTGAGAGGCTGGAGATACTGAACAGTTTCCTCCTGCTTCCCTGAAATGGACCAGAAGTTGTGCTTGTTCTCCTCCTGTATTCATACAATACGTACATGGTTTAACCATTTCCTCCTTCCCCCAAAATTGACTCAGTAGTTTTGTGTCTTTCCAAAACTATATACAAAGGCTCAAAGGGCTGAATAGCCTCTTCTTATTTTAGTGTGCCAGGATCTTCCCGTTCGTCTGTTACAGACTTGAGGAGGGTGAAAGTACTGATCCTGTTGCTGTGCAACAAGGGACTGGTGCTGTATGACCTACGCTAGATCCAGTGATATAGACTCAATGGACTGATGGACCTCTTCCTGTAAGTGTATGTCAGGGCTGAACACCGTCATCCTGTTCTGGTTAAGGGTGGATGGCCTGAATTCGCTTCTGCTCTGACTGTGTAAAAGGCTGGAGAAGCAGAAAGAATTCCTGCACTTGGTATGCAATTGTTGGTGACTCCTTCCAGTGTTCGAAATAATAATACAATCATTTTTCAGTTTTTTAAACTCCATTGAATATTGGATCAACCAAATCATCCTTTCTTTACAACTTGAGAGTTCATCGCAGGAATCAGTTGAAGGAAGGACCTCTAAGCTGCTGCCAATATTTTATTATCCTTCCTTCAGTGTGGAGACAAAATCTCCGTTCAAGGTACGGGGCACGACTTCAACTTCATAACACACAATGTCCGTTTTACAGCGAGGAGACTAAACATGTACACAATACTCCACATGCGATCTCATTAACATCCTGTACAGCGGCACAAACACTTTGCCAACCTTCTGTAAGGTTCCAAACCACTTGCGAGCAGCCTCAGCTGTCGGGAGATATGCACAACATTACTGAAATAAAACCATGTCCTTTTCAAGGCCACTAGCATAACAGGAGATATAGTGAAAATGTTACAATGGCAAAGCAGAAGAACGACTGAAATGACGAGATAATATCAACCTGCAAATCGGCCTCACCAAATACCTCGCCTGAATCTGCCATTATTCTCTCCACAGCCACGTCACGCAGAATGGACAGAATCTGCTCAGGCGGTGCTGATAAACAACAAGGAGAAGCCAACATTGATAGGAGTCGTCTACCAAAGTGAAAGCTGCAATAAAATGTTTGACATGTCACAAAGCTGAAAATTCGATATAAAAGATAAGCAGCAATAATGGGCATCTAAACTGTGTTAACCCAATTGAATACAAATGCTAGGAAAAATGAATTGCATGAGCGTGTCTGACAAGATTTGCATTAATAGTATGTTGAGCACCGAACTAGAGATCAGGCTATTTTGGAATTGGTGTTTTGAGATCAAAAGAGTTAATTGGATACTTTGCTGTGAAAAGTTTAGGCGTAGTGATCATAATATATTGACTTCTTAAAAGATGTTTAATTAGATTTTTTAAATAGTATTTGAAATTATGGTTGTAAGCTTGAGTCATTCTAGCGATGAAAGTATGAGGGGCAAGTTGCTATCAGTTACGTTTGGAAAATATTGAATGGAAAATAGGTAATAGCTGTTATTTATGGAAACTCAATGTAAAATATCCATATCTCCAGCCAAGGTTAAAAAACAACAAAAGTAAAAAGTGGCCAAACGATTGTTAGCGACTAATGGTAAAATTTGCATTTGGTCAATGGAAACAGATAGTAACCATGGCGAATACTGTTGAAATACATGGATTCAGAGACATTTTGGACCTCGGAAGGGAGGATCAGTAAACTGACAACAACATTAAAAGAATATGAACAGAAACGAACAAGAAGCAAAAATACTGTCAAAATAATTTTATAGATATTTGAAAAGACAAGGTCAAATGTGCTTCAATGATTACGTGTGCAGGATATTTTATTGTTAAGAACAAAGACGAGAAGAAAGTGAGCGGTGCAGATGCTGGAATTACAGAGTCGAAAAACGTGGTGGTGGAGAAAGCACAGTCGGTCAGGCAGCATCCACGGAGCAGGAGAGTCGATGTTTCGGGCTGGACCCTTTTTCAGGACTGAAGAGGGGAAAGGGAGCTGAGTGATAATGAGGGGGTGGGAGTGGAGCTGGGATAAAATAAGTGGGATTATGATCGCTGGATAAAGCAGGAGGTGATGGTGGTAAATCAGTGGAGATTGTGGAGTGTATAGGTGAGTAGAAACATGGACAGTAGGGCAGGTCAAGAGGGCGGTTGTGACTTGGAGGGCTGGATCTGGGATGAGATGGGTGGTGGTGGGGTGATTTGGAAACTGGAAAAAGAAATTACAGAGAAAATAAACAGTTACTTCCTGTCTGTCCTCATGGAAGAAGATCCAGAACATCTTCAAGAAATACCAAGTGACCATGTGACTTGTGTAACGAAAGCCTAAAATCATTCATATCAGTGCCGAAGTCGTCTTTCAAAAAACACCTAGATTGAGCATTGATGCGTCTGATGGACCAGATGTACATCATACCAGATTTCGTAGGGAGGAGCAATAGACATATTGATTGCATTCTGGATCACTCTGTTATTTTCGTACACGTTCCGTAAAGGCAGGAATCATTCTGGATACTGAGCAGCCAAAAATGTAATCCAATGTTTTCAGAAGAGGCAGAGTGGCGAACTACAGTGTAGTTAAATTATCATCCACAGTACGGTATCTGTTAGAATCTATTATTCAGGATGCGATCGTGGAAATTTAGAAAACAATAACAACATCGTAAAGTACGTTCACGCATTTCTGGAATGAAACCCATAATTGAAAATGCTTTGTTGAAATTATTTGAAGCTTCCACTTGTACACATAGGTAATGGGGAACGAATGGATGTGTTATTTTTTCGGACTCAGAATAATCTTTTGCATAACACGCACAGTGCATTAGGAAATGCAAATCAAACAAAGACCATTGGGATTAACAATTGAAAAAGGAAAGGTAAAAATGAATTTGACCATCACTTTAACAGAATTCTGAACAGAGAAATAAAGACGTCCTGCACCATGAGTATCGAGTGTTGGTGAGACTCTGCCTTGATTATTGTGTACAGTTTTGGTGTTCCAACATGAGAAAGGGGAAATGGATGGACTATCTCCAGATTAATGCCTCATATGGCAAGATTTTCTGATGAAGAAATTAGATCGATGTTCCTGAGAGTGCCAAAGAATGTGAGGTGATCGCAGAGAAGCTTAGAAAATTCACACAGAGGGACCGACTTGAGTGTCAGAACGTTCACAGCTACCGGCCACATATCTCAAAGTGAGGTCTGCAGCCGTGAATGGGGATCATACCGGTCACAGTACACAGTCTATGCTTCTGGAACTGTATGACTCTGGCGGATCAATCATTGAACAGCTTTAACACAGAAAGTGATGGGTTTCTGAAGAGCACATTAACATGAGTGAATTGCAAACATTTTTCAATGTTCAGTATGCCAAGGTGAAATTTTAGAGAAGATAACTGCATCCTCTTGCAAGCTGGAATCAGAGAATTGAGCATAGCAAAATGGCTGGACTATGACGCAGCTACTTCTGTCCGGTCTTCACAGAAGAAAACAACAGCAATCCTTTCGATCAATAAAAGGAAATTCAGGTCGACTGAGAAAAATGTAACAGAATCAAATTAGTAAGTAAACAGTTTCGGAGAAATGATTTGGAGTGAAATCTGACAACCGCTCATGACCTAATAATCTATATCATTGATTTTTAAGGGAGATGGTCATGATAAAAATTAAAACTTTGCTTGTCGTCTTTCAAATTCCTGTTCAGTCGACAGATGGGTTGATAGATTTGAGAGCAGCAACTATAACCCCACTATTTGTAAAGGAGGCAGGGAGACAACGGGAAAATGCAGTCTGGTTAGCACGAAAGAAATAGTCAGGAGAATACAAGAGAGTGTTACAACACATGCACTGCCAGGGAACTAAGAAAATGTAGTTTAATTTAATAGCAATGAAAACAGAAAAATATATTGTCGATTTCTTAATTTCAAAGCATTTTTGAGAAATCGACTTTTAAATAAATTATGGAGAAGCAGTTGATACAGTGAATTCTGATTTTCAAAACAATGATTTTAATTCGTGTGCGCAATATCTGGGTCTAATCTGCAAGCATGAATAGAGAATGGGAGACCTGAAAGAAAGCTGTGAGTCAGAATAAACAGGCCATTTTTGGAGTGGGAACCAATGACGAGTGGGACATTGCAGGAACTGATGCTTGACCCCCAGCTATTCACAATGCAGACCAAACATTTTGTTGAGAATATGAAATGCATTCTTTCCAAATCTGCTAATGGCACAAATCTGAAATTTTGAGTGGGTAAAGGGGATGTAAATAAACTCTAATGTGATTGAGACAAGTAGAGTGAATGGGCAAGTATGTGGCATATGCAGAATAACGAGAATAGAAGTGACGTTGCGCACTTTGCTACGAAAAATTGAACGGCGGCATACTATAAATAAACGGTCTGGTTGTTAAATGTTAATCTGTGAAGATTACTTGGGAGCATTATTTTGTTTATTTCTTTATAAAGCACTCAGGTCCATTTAAACCCACCAATTGGGTAGCTGCAATATAGAAAAGGATCTGGATCGCCTTGTACAACAGACACTGAAAACAAATTGCAGGAACAGAAGGCAGTTAGGAAATTAAATAGTTTGCTGACCGTCATTTCATTGGGATGTGAGTACAGATGTGAGATTATCTTACCGCAGCTGTGCAAAGCCTTATTGAGACTTTGTCTCGAGCATTGTGCAGTATTGTGTGCAGTTTTGGTCTCCTTACCAAATAAAGGACAAACTTGATTTTGGGACTGCAGCAAAGAGATGACTAGACTAACCCCTGAGATGACAGGTTTGTTATGGGAGCAACGTTTGGATCGCCTTGGCCTGCATTCCATGGAGATCAGGAAAATTAGTGGAGCTTCGAGTGAAACATGTGCAACTTTGACAGGGAGGAACAGTTCCTCTTAGTGGGACGTCTAAAAGAAGTGGCTTCAGTATTGACAACAGCCAAGCGACTCTGCGTTGAGATGAGTATACATGTCTGCATTTAGAGACTGGTGAAACTGGGGAATTTCCTCCCACATGAGGCTGTGGAAGACAGGACAATGTATATAAATAAGGATTTCAAGACATTAAAGGTATGATGATGGAGCAGGATACTGGTGCGCAATGGAGGATCATGCACTGTTATATTGAATTGGGGAGTGGGCATAATTGTTGCACCGATGGAACTGCTATAGTTCCGAGTTTATACTTTTCTAAGAGCTTATTGCATGAAGGGGTATGCATATTTTATGGGAAAATGCATTGAGGAGATATTCTGCCATGAAGTACAATGAGGTAGTCTCAACGTGTTGAAAGACCTACTTCTTTCCCGAAGTTTCTGAGACGTTTTGCGGAAAGCTGTGTAAGTGTCGTCACGAGCTTTCAGATGTTAGAAAGGAAGCGTCTGCAATGCTGAAAGGAGTAAAGGGAAACACCTTTGAAATTCTCTAAAACTATTTTTTTTAGTTTAGATGATCAAAGTTGCACACAGTTTGTCAGATATAGTAATGTCCTGTACAGATGCAGTAATACATCACTAAAATTAAACCTGATACGCTTTGCCAGAAACAATATAACTGCCTCAGGCAACTGTCTGTGTGTAGTTTGCACATTCTTCCCGTGGGTTTCCTCTCACAATCCAAAGGTGCACAAGTCAGGCTGAATTAGCTATGGTAACTTGCCCGTGCATTAGTTAGGGGGACTGGGTCTGGCTGGGTTATCCTTCGGTGTGGAGTAGTCGGGCCGAAGTGCCTGTTTCCACACTGTTGGGAATGTAATAAGGACCAAGTCAGGACTTGAACGATACACGTCATGGCCTTGCTTGTGGGTGGCACGGTGCCGAAGTGGTAAGCACTGCTGCCTCAGTGAAAGCGACCCGCATTCAACTCCTGCCTCAGGCAACTGTCTGTGTGGAGTTTGCACATGCTCCCCTTGTCTGCGTGGGATTTCCCCGGAAGCTCCATATGCGATTTATTTATTTTTAAATGATTTACATACCAGGACCATGAAAACCATCTGTATCACAGTGTTCTGCAAGCTCTCTCTATTTAAATTGTTTACTGTTGCTTTGTCCTTCCTTCCAAAATGGACAACTCATTTTACATTATTTCTGCAGACGTTTTGCTACTATCTTTCCGTCTCTATGTCGCATTGTCGACTTACTACCTCCATTTGACGGTTTAATTAATGATCATATTTTTGTACGAACGAACTGAGCTCCGATCCATTCAGTATCTTCATCCAATTCTTTGATAAAGGCTATTGATCATTGATTGCCCCTCACTGAACTCTGGGGCACTGCACTAGTGTTACAACACGGCCGTGAACCCCTCTGTTACTTCAACCAAACACTCATAAAGTTCATTTCATCTCGTAATCGTTGAAAATGTAAGTGACAGATAACACCCAAATTCCACTACTTGCAGAAAATAACATAAACTTTATTAAATTTTAAATCTGAACTTTACACAAAACTATTCACAACTCTAAGCCCCCCTTTCTCGTAAATGCTTACTATCTGCCTTCAAAGCTACAACCATACGCCGTTCCAAGGCGCCCAGTGACTCAGTAGTTAGCACTGCTGCCTCACAAACCAGCGACCCGGATTCAACTTCTGCCTCAGGCGAATGTCATGTGTGGAGTTTGCACATTCTCCCCGTGCCTGCGTGGGTTGCCTTCGGGTGCTCCGGTTTCCTCCCACAGTCCAAAACTGTGCAGGTTAGGTGAATTGGCCATGCTAAATTGCCCGTAGTGTTAGGTGTAGGGGAATGGATCTGGGTGGGTTGCTCTTCGGAGGGTCGGTATGGACTTGTTGGGCCGAAGGCCCTGTTTCCATTATATAAGTAATCTAATCTAAATTACATCACCTACGTTTTAAAACCACACAGCTGCTGTCGTCTTCTGTGACTACACTCCCAGATGCTGAATTCCCTGGATCGTCTTCGTTGTTTTTACTACGAGTATGTTTCACCTGGAAAGGTAACTGCGATCTTGAAAGTTTCCCAATTTCTTGGATCTGTGTTGATTGCAGTTACGCTCTCCAATTTTCAAAACGACATAACTTTTTATTCCCCTACATCGGATCATCTGATTGGTTCGATTCTAGACAAACAGTAAATTCAAACCCGATTCGGTTTTCCTATCCTGGGGAATAATTTAAAATTATTGGTTAATTTCTATTTCTTGCCAAAACAACAAACGATGCAGATGTCCATTTCGCAGCCAAATGTTGTATATTTTCAATTTTCCCTTACACTTTGGGATTGCCGTCTCGTCATATACTCAAGTTCTTGTAAGCTCTTATTTCATAATGGCATTCACTCTTTCTTAAAGGTACAGTGCACGACTTCAACATCATACCACTTGTTACAGGTTTGCAAACTGGAAATAAACATTTATCTCAAATTTCTTTCTCTTGTTCCTGTCTATCCGATTATGCAGTTTGAATGGCCTCCTCCTGTACTGTGTAACGTACTCAACGAGTGATTTGCTTCATTCTCTACTCTTGTGTAACTCCTTAGAGGGAGAAATTGGTCTCCTCCTGTCTCATTGTGACGTTCCTGTCTGGCTGAATTGGGTAATCCCCTACCTCTGTAAGAGCAACGATGTTTGGATTGAGGGAACAACACATGGGATGGGGCAGCAGTTGGCCATTCGGCCGCACCTTTCAGAATGCTCATGGCTGATCTGATTGTGTCTGGCCATCTGTCTTCCTATCTTTTCCGAATAGACATTACTCTCCAGTCCTGGAAAGATTAGTCGAGCTCAGCCTTGAACGTCTTCAATAACCAACGCTTCACTGCTTCTGGAAAATGAGCACACCACAGACAGCACAGCACTAAAGAGAAAGAAATATCCTTCCTTCAATGTGGGATTCGTTATTTTAAAACTGTGTTAACCTAGCATCAAATTACCATCGCTTTTAAGTCATTTGGGCACAATAATTAGTATTAGACGCTGACCATTCAGCGTTCCAAACGTTTCCCATGTTGACACCAACTCTTTCAAATCAAGCATGTATCAAACTCAGCCTTCACTCTTGTCTCAGTAAAAGAATGCCAGCTAGCATAACACAATATGTCAATAAAAAAATTCAGATTTCAGCCATTCGGCACATTAAGTATTACATTCATTCAATAATATATTCTATGTTTCTCAACATTATTCTTCTGTCTTCTCTCTGTAACCCTTGATCTCCAGATTAAACTAAAACTGATCTATCTCTGTCATACAAATATCTGTGATTGTGTGTCTGCAAGTGTGTGTGTATGTATTGTAGTGTTTGCATGTCTGTGCATTTGTTTGCCTGTCTGTCTGTGTATCAGGTTGTCTTTCTATGTCTCCTTGTGCCTATTTTTGTATGACTGTAATATGTCTCTGTGTGCCTCTCCATATGCCTGATTCTATTTCATGTATGTATGATGTCTGATAGTATATTGGGTGTTTACTCATGTCTCTGTGTGTTTCTGTGCCTGCATCTCAGTGAAATGAGATATTTGTTGTTTTGGAGTGAGAGAATTGACGTTGGAAAATTTGGTTTAAAATTAGAATTGCCTTTCCCTGAACATTGCTCCCTGTTCAGTGATTGGGACGTGAATGTTTCAGAATCTCCACACGAGTTGTGCCCGTTCTGTCCGACTCATGTCAGCGGTCTTGTCACATGGTGGGGAAGTGGTTTCGACATTGGATTTTGGAAACTTCAACACCCGGCTTGGCTTTTTCTGTCCTATTAAAGACTGTTTCTCGTAGAATGGGACAAAACGAGAATGAGAGAGAGGATAGGATTTGGTGGCTTGCTGTTTATGCCTGTGTAGTTGGGGTGGCGGAGGAAAGATAAAGAGTCCTGAGTGAGTCAATCCACAGTGGTGAATCAATGCAGTGTTATTAGTGTGGAGGTATTGTGTAGATGACAAGGAGACTGAGAGAAAGAGGTTGTTAAATTCAATAGTGAGTGGGGAGAGCATGAGCCCTTTTCGGCGTTTGGTGCTATAACCAATATACAGTGATGTGAGGGAAAAGAGAGAATAAAGTGTCCCGTTAGATTGGGAAGGTTATTGATGCTTGCCCTGTCTTGATGATTTCTTCAGATCATCTCCGCGTCAAAGGGAGCCTCGGCTAACCTCTTGTACATTCAATCACTAGTAACACCACAGATTACATCGCTGAGACTGAGACAAATCAGTTTGGATGGAGTTTATAAAAAGCAAAGATAAGGAAACGTCGGTGCAACGTATATCTAAAACATGCCTGTAGCACAGTTGTTCTCCATCTTATGCTCTGGAAATTAGGTCTGCAAGTAGTAACAATGCATGGTCTCAAGTAGCATTTAACTTGACTTAACGAAATGTCTGCTTACACTGTGGAAAATAAATTCCACAACTCAACATGAGGTGCGTTGATGCGTATGTTGTGAAGCAACTGAGAGACCAGGTTATTTCAGATTGTGTGTTGTGTGATCAGAAGAGCCAATCAACACAATTGCTCTGAAGCAGCTTTGGGGAAGTAGTGACAACAATATCTTGCATTTTATACGGCGTCTGCATGCAAAACAGAATTTTTGAAAATTGCTTACAAACATCATGGAAGTTTGGATGGAAGAGTGTCAAGCTGGTTACAGTGTAATTATAAAGTACAATGTAAACCTCAGTGATAGACAAGCACGAGGATTTTGAGTGGTGTGGGAAACGTGAAAAATCTCCAAGGTGATTGAGGTAAGTGGAGTGGATGGGCAAATATGTGGCAGATAATGAGCAATGAGAACAGATGTGAAGTGTGTATTTTGTTAGGAAAACTAAAACAGCAGCCGACCCTTTGTAAAAAAATTGCTTGAAAAATGTTGATCTATAAGGCTACCGACCCACTTTCATCTTGTTTTCTTCTGGAAATTCCACCAACGTCCACTGAAACCAGAAGTCAGTGCTGGGAATGGCATTGACACGCTGATCAGTGCACATATTCCCACCAAGTGGGTAGCAGCAACATTGAAAAGGATCCAGATCTCCTTCTACACCAGACACTGAAAATAGTATTGCAAGAACAGGAAACATGTGAGAATATAAATAGTGTTTTGAACTTCCTTTTAAGGGGATTTGAGCACTGGAGTAATGGTGTAGGAGGAGGTGAGGACTGCAGATGATGGAGATCAGAATCAAGAGTCAGGTGACGGAATAACACAGCAGGTCAGGCAGCGTCCGAGGAGCAGATGAATCGACATTTGGGGCAGGAGCCCTTCATTAGGAATGACTGATGAAGCGTTCTTGCCCGAAACTTCGATTCTTCTCCTCCTCGGATGTTGCATTACCTTCTGTGTTTTTCTAGCACGCCACACTCTACAGTAGTAATAGTGCCTTATTGCAGCTGTACAGGGCCGTGCTGAGTCCTGATCTAGAACTTTGTGCAGCATTGTGTCTAGTCTTGGTCTCCTAACCTAATAAAGGACAAACCTAACGTTGGACAGCAGGATGACCAGACTGATCTTTAGGATGACAGGATTGTTGTGTGAGCAGAGTCTGGGTAGACTGAGCCTGTATTCTATAAGGTTTTCGAAAAGTAGTGGAGATCTCAGTGAAATATGTAAAACACTGACAGGACGAAACAGATTGTCAGGAGGGGTCATAATATCACAGGCTCGGACACAAACAAGTGGCTGCAGTGTTAGATGCAGGCACGCAACTCTGCATTGAGATGAGAATAAATGTCAACACTCAGAGACTGGCCAACCTGTACAATCCTCGACTACGTAACGCTGTGGAAGCCAAGGAACTCAATATAAGTAAGATTTCTAGAATTTGGAGGTAAGGGGAGAGAGCAAGAGAATGGTGTGGAGAAAGAGGATGAGCCATCATTATGTTGAAAGATGGAGCAAAACTGATAGAAGGAACGGACCACTGTGGCGGTTAATATTATATATTTTATATTTATAATCACATTATGAAAGATGCATAGTGTGTGGGAAAATTGCACTGAAGAGATATTCGGCCGAGAACTACAATAGGGGTGGCTCATGGTATGAAAAACATACTACTTTCTCAATGTGACTTTGCAGTCAGTGAGCAAGCTCTGTAAGCGTTGTCACAAGCTCTGAGATGTTAGGAAGCCGGCTTCTGTAGAGTCGACAGTGTTTCCCGTTCCTTTTCCAATACCAAGGCTGGTGCCGGGTGTTGCTGCCAGGTGTATCCTTGAAGAACTCGGAGACGTTTGACACAATTCACTGTCTTATTTCGTCTTTTCAGAGAGCGTTGAAGGCTTCGTCACATGTCTGGAGACACTTCGTGGCCAGACTGGAAAAGCACGGGAAATCTACTTCCTGAAACTACATTGGTGGAGCATATTTGTGTTGACAATTGACATTCGTTTGAAGATCACTCTTACTGTAAGCAGATTTTACATCTCAATAGTTTATCAATTGTTCTTAACTTCCGTCAGCTGCCAGAGCATTAGCCTTGTCTGGATTTGTAATCCAGCGATATGTTCACACGGCTCCATCTCCATATGGGGACCTATCAGAAAACACATTGAGCAAGTTATTTATCTGCTTATTGACAGCTCTGTCAAGAAGAACTCCCACTTATTTGATTATCATGATGGACGTGATGCTGTCTCTGGGGATGGGGAGGTTGAAGTGGTGTGCTTTCAAACCTCAGATTGCATGATGTGCTGGTGATGTGTTGCGACTTCTAAACTTTTCACTGTATGCATGTGAGTTCATGTGACAATAAACCTGATCAAGTGAATTATTCTTCAGCGTTTCCACACATAGCTGACTGTTTGATTTTTAAGGTGCCCAATTCTCACTCCAACTTCTCTTTTGTCATTAAAATATTTGTAGACTCTTTTCTCATTCTCTTTTAACCAATCCTGATGAAGCGCTTATGTTCAAAATATCGATTCCAGTGCTCCTCGGATGCTGTCTGATTGGCTGTGTTTTTCCAGCAGCATACTCTGCGACTCTAACCTCCAGCATCTGCTGTCCTCACTCTTTTTTTTCCATTAAGCATAATTAGGTGAGTACTTCCCATGTTGTTTTCACATATCTCCCCAAGTGATAATAATAACACTTTAGGTGAATTTGATCTTCCTCTGAAAGGTAATTGAATAATCTATCGCAATTTTAACAACTTCTTCATTGTTCAATTTAATACGAGGTATGTCCAATTTAATATCCTCTGATCTTGCTTCTCCCCTCCGTGTTTTAATCAATAACACATACTCCTCTTGCTTTCCTTCACTTACAAAACACCTTTTGAATGTTTCACATGATACACTCTGTGAGATTCCTTTCTGTCTGGAGTTCACATCACTGAATTTTGTTTTCGACTTTATAATGTTCACTAAACCTTATTTTAAAAGTTCACCTTTCACTGGAAATACCATGAACACCTTATCCCCGGTAGCAAAATTGCGGTTTTTGACTTCTTGTCTGCTTTCTGTTCCATTGCATGCTCTGATACATTCAAATGCTGTCTGCAGACTCCCCCATTCTATTTAATTATTACCGAACATTTGACGCATAGTCCAAATATATGGTCTCTGAATTCTGACTTAACAATTTCTCCTCAATCAATGTTTTGCGATCTTCTCACTTCATGCCTAAAAACTAATTAAAATGGACGGAATTTCGTTGATTCATGTGTTGTTTTGCTGATCAAAAAACACACAAGTTGAATTCACTTATTTCCATCATGTGGATCGTTTGGGCAATTAGACCTCAACATGGTCTTTTATATCTGATGCCACCTTTCTGGAGCTCTCTGCAGATCTGGACGGTATGCATTAGATTTGAGTTATATTATTAATAATCTACCCATGACATGTTGAAAACTTTCGATGTAAAGTTTGACCCTCATCCGATTGTATGTCTCTGAGTCGTCAATATTCAGTGAAATATTCTTTTAGCTACGATACCGTGCAATGAAACGACATCTGGAAATCTAGTGGATACATCCATTATTGTTAAAACATACTGATTCCCACTGTTTCTTTGACGTAGTAGACCTAGGTAATCAATTAAAACTCCTGTAAAAGATACCTCATATACAGGAAGAGATATTACACGTTCGGGTTTTAATGCTGCTTGCGTTATCCTCCAATTGCTTGATTTGTTTGACAAGTCCAGAAAAATACAAACATACAATTGCGCAATGCAGGCCAGTAAAAATTCATTGCATTTTAGTTTGAGTTTATCTCAGCCCAAAATGATCCGCTAATGGTAGATCATGCCCCAATCGAAACACTTCCTTTCTATAAACCACTACTGCTCATTTTTCATCTGCATGAACATGTGATGGCGTCTATTTCCTCATTAAGACATCAAATTTAAAGAAAGCAGCATTCAGGGATGAATTCAATTTTTTTACCGTGTGTACCCTGTGACACAATAGCTTTAAACTTTTAGCTTTCTCCTCTGACTCGCTTAATTTATCTGAGCTAATGATATTTGTTTTATCATCTCTCTGCTCCCGGTTTGTCTTCACCATCTGATCAAATAGAGTATCTGTTAATTCCACTTCAACCTTCTTATCTGTACTCTTTGACCTCTCCTGTTTCGACTGGGGACTTTGTGACATCATTATCACACAGTTAGGAAAAATCGTCAGGAAGTTTGTTCTGCAATAGTGTATTTTCTTGTGTTTCCACTGGCTTTTCAACCACAGTAGGCCACATTCCTACAGTGAATCAGCTGCATCATTCGCATGCGAAAATTGTATTTCAGGAGCTGAAAGTTTGTACAGTCCTCTCACCACGAGTTTTCCACGTTTCACTGAACATTTTAACCTCAATTTACATAATTAAGCGCTTTTTGTCTCACCGTTAATTCTCGTTACTCGCACCTTTTCTACAAAAATTCCTTCAGAAGTACATATCTCCTCATCTTTCAACATCACATATTGAGAGGATCCTGTATCTCTTAATATTGCAACTTCTTCAATTGCTGCTTGTGGCAAAAACGAATAAACTTTACCTTTGCAGCATATGGTTTAAGAAGATGTAGTACCTGCTCCTTAACCAACGTTTGACCAACTTGTACATTCTGGTGCAGCTTTCTAGCCTTTACTGCTTTTTGTTGCCACTCCAAACAAATTCATTAGCTTATCCTTTTTTTCCTACATCTGTATTCCCAGTGCTTTTCCTGAACCACCAACACTGTGATTTCATGCGGTCCACTTTATTGCAGTAAAAACAGTGGACCATTTTTTAAACGTCTCTTTCCACTTCAAGGATTTCGCTTTTACCCTGTGGTCTAATATCCTTTTGATCTTCATCACGACTTACCTTTCCTTTTCCTTTTCCCCAGGTTATATTCCTCACTGACTGAAATTGAATTTGAAAGCCAAACATTGATTTATGGACCAACTCATAAATGTCAGCCATTTCAGCTGCAAATGTAGTCGTTGTACCTCTCTGCACTTCCACGTGAGTCCTCACTGCTTCAGAAAAATAAAGAAATTCATGGGTACAGCGAGAGTGCGAGTAAGTGGACCTGAGTCCACGAAAAGATCAGCCATGATACTGTTGAATGGCATAGTAGGCTCGAAGGGCTGGACAGCATTCTCCTGCTCATAGTTCTCATGTCTATTATGTTCTTATGTTCAGAATCATCATAAACTATATCAAATCAGAGAGAAGCTAAGCTGGGAGAAGTGGCCACTCTCCTTTAACTGTGCAAGTGTTTTTTTTTTTTTAATACTCGAAAGCCTTCCACCTGATATCGTACGTATTTCTTATAATCAACTGGCACTAAAACCCTTCAAGCTCAGAGTTTTCGGAGTATCTTTTACGACCTTCTGAAAAAAAGCCAAAGACTTTTAAAAGAGCAGCACCATCACACCCTTTTTTGCTCTTCTGATTTCCCTCGTAACTGTACTCCTACATCCCGTCTGCAGTGATCCATTTGATCGCACCTGCCGAGACCTATACCTCCGACATTTATCTTTGCCAGAACCTCAATATCGCCGTCATGTTCTGTGCATTACTTCTCCGAGCATTCCCCTACACACTAAAAGGAACATATTGTCCCTGAACGCTCGTTGTCTCACTTTTGAAAGACTGCCCATTGCCAGCCACCTATTACCATAAACAGCTTCTTCCAATCATTTTTTTAAAACCATGCCTGACTCTGTCAAAATTGTCCTTGTCCCAATTTATAACGTTAAATTGTGGACCAGGCCTATTCATTTCCTGAACTATTCTCAACTTAATAGAATTACAGTCACTGGTCCTATAGTTCTCTCCCTCTCGCAGCTCAGTCAGTTATCCTAGCTTATTTCCCAAGAGGAAATAACGTTGACGTCTAATTCAGATGATCCACGGTCATATTTAATGGGACTATTGTCTTGAGGAAGCGAACGTTTGCTTATGTCTAAATTATTATGGCATGTATATGTGTTTGTTTCAGTGTTTGCCTGTGACTTTGTGTGTGTACTTTAGTATATTAATGAGCATCTGCATCTCTAAACATTCTGGATTCTTTTGTTTTGGAGCTGAATTAATTGAAACGGGGATGAACATGTCGCTTTTCACTCACTCTTCCTCTCCGTCTGTCTCACACACTTGTGTTTAAAGTGATCTAATACCAGCGTCTGTTGGCCGCTCCACGCCAAAGCACAAACAACAGTTTTTATTTGGAAAGGGCATCAAATACAGTGTCTCTCTCACATTTCAATTCAGTTATTTTGGTTGTCGGTGCAATCTGATAAGTGCAGCGAAAAGCTTCTAATGTCCTCACTTATTGCATCATGTTAGGTCGAAAATTCAAGCAGTATGGTACCTCAGTTGTTAGCACTGCTGCCTCACAGCGACAAGGAACTGGTTTTGATTCAAGCCTCCCGCGATGTGACGTTAGTCCACGCTCCCCAAGTCTGCATGGGTTTCGTTCACGGGCTCCAGTTTCTCCCACAATCAAAAGATATGCAGGGTAGGTGAATTGGCCATGCTAAGTTGCTCATACTGTTCAGGAATACGTAAGGCATGTGCATTAATTGGGGTAAATGGAGATTAAAAGAGTAGGGGAATGTATCTGTGTGGGTTATTCTTTGGAGTTTCTGTGTGGGGTAGTTGGAGCATACGGCCTGCTTCCACATGCAATCGACTCTATAACCTAGGTACGGCGACTTAAGCACTGGATACTAAAATGACAATAATAAAAAACAAAGTCCAGTACAAGAATAAAAAGCAACGAAAAGAGAAGACTGTATTTATTGTCCATACACCCAGTCTATGCAAGCACCGAGTTCCAGACCACACTGGGCTCAGTCTCCAGAATGTATCTGGCCCAGTCTCCAGATCAATTTGGGCTCCCAAACAGGATGTTTAGCTTCCCGCGTTATACTCCCGTCTTGGACTCCACTTCAAGGCTCTCAGAGTAACTTCAATAAGTTAAAACGTATCTAAAAAGATTGTTAAAATCCAAAGAGAAAGTGAAAAAGAGATATTCCGGCTGGAACATTACGAATGTACCGACATGCATTGGATATTTCACGGTTTTTCCATCACTAAAGATTGACTTTGGAGACTCGGAACAGTTTTGTTCTATCCATTGCAATGTTGTCCCTGCAATATTAACAGATGTAGATGAACATACCCATTGCTCGGCTGTATGCTACCACTGGGTTTTATCCAGATTTTATAATTTATTCTCATTATAATTTTGAAGAGTACATAAAAATACATGGAAACTTAGAGAGTGGGTAAAAAAAATCATCTCAATCTTTTGGAGAGTGTATCGCTCAGAGTGGCATGTAACAAAAAATTCCAATGCTGCTCCAGAGCTGGAATGTTGTCTCGTCCGTGTTTCCAGAACAATGCAATGGTGTGGTCGATGCAGTGTTCGACTCTGTGCACGTTGCTTTGTTGGGCAGATAGAGCGTGGCCTACAAATTGCTCCATGCTGAATGGCTATCTCCTTTGATTTTATGGTGCTTGGGTTGGTTCTGTATGATAAATTGAAAATGTGATATAACAAACCATTTCAGTTCATCTGGCAATGTCGTTATTTTATGTTCTCATTTTTGTGGTTGGCCCCTCCGTCTCACTCCGTTGGCGTTGCTGTGTGACCGTGCACAGTACATCATGTTGATGACGACCCACTGTCCTGGTAGCAGCCACAGCCTCTTCGTTCAGAACTATTCAACCAAACCGATCGTCTTCGGGTCTCCACGTAGAAAGAAAGAATGGCATCTCTGATAAAGGCCTTGATACACGCTGCAATACACTCTCCTCCTTACCTCTCCGCACTACCAACCAACCACTTAAAAATATCCCGTGTGTACTAAGAGTAATCGTGCCATGTGAACATCATGGAAGAGATAATCGGGCAGATGGAACAACACTTCTGAAGCCT
Organism: Chiloscyllium plagiosum; assembly: GCF_037043375.1. Lineage (NCBI taxonomy): Eukaryota > Metazoa > Chordata > Chondrichthyes > Orectolobiformes > Hemiscylliidae > Chiloscyllium > Chiloscyllium plagiosum. The sequence goes on along the minus strand of NW_028270175.1, from coordinate 87,175,365 downwards.
GATTTGGTCTGAGTGAACGTTCCAGTACACACTGTATGATGAAGTATCGTAAGTTTTCCGTGATATAACATACAGCCTTTTAGTTTTCCGTACAAATTCACAGGTTCTCAATGGCTTACGTTATATCCCATCTGCCAAATTGCTATCCATTGCTTTTCGAATTACATTCTCTCCATGACCTGTTGTCAACTTCGTGTCATGCCGATCTTAGCATCAACGACGTATTTAATTAGAACACATTTCTTCCATTCATCAAAACCATTGGGAAAGTTCAAAAATAGTTGGGGACCCAGCACTAATCACTGTATCGCAGTAGTTGATAATATATGTGAAACTGATAGAGTCTAATTTAACTACAGTTTACACCGTCTTCCGACTCAGTAACCAGTCCTTCTATAAGGCAGCTTTGAAAGGCTAAATATTTCTTTCCAATTTCTCTATGACGGCAAAGAAGGATTAAAGAGCCTAATGAGTAACAGCCTCCAATGGCTGACTGGCTGAATGGCCTCATTCCACTTCTGTTTAAAACTCTTGATGGCCTGAATTGACTGCTTCAGTGCAGGTCTAGTTTGGATGGTACAGAGCATTTTTGAACGATCAGTGAACAGTCCACCTCTGATTTTATGATTAAACCGAAGGCCATTGATTCTGCAACTGCTGATAGCTCACAATGCCTCACGGATGTCCAGTTTCCATTTGCTCGGTCCTTTGGAAGTATGTCCAACTTCGCAGGAGTTAGTATCAGATAACATAATGGCCAGTATTGTCAATATGGGCTGAAACGTTCACATCGTTAGGACTATGTGCTGGCTGTACCTACAGATACTTTTCAGGGCAGATCCATCTGTGACATTTAATTTGGTGAGAATGTTTCCCTCTTGTTGGTATCCATCTCTTCCCACAGTGTTGCTGTTGTGTGTTTCAGTCCTCACTCTGCGCAGTCAGTGGTGTGCCTTTGGGGACAGTTTTGGTGATCAACATTGAAGTATCAGACCCAGAGTACGTTTTATGTCATTGTCACCCTCAGTGCTTCCTCTGATTTGTTTTTAACATCAACGGGGACTGATTGATAAATGAGGAGTTGTGTGGAGATTTCCCAGAACATCCTTCACCTGTTACCTTTAGATTTATCTAGTTCTGGAATCAATTTTGTGTATTTCCAGGATAACTCAGTCCCTGAATATATACCACTGTGCACCTAGTGGTGGGTCTGTACTACCGGTGGGATAGGATCTACCCAGGGATGGTGATGGGGCTTAATGAAACATTGCCTATCAGTTCTAGTTCTGTGCATATGAGAATGTCAACCTTTTTCCTGACTGGTCATTATGAGGAATAAACGAAACAATAGAACAGGGAATAATGGGGTAAAATCCTGAACAAAATTTCCAATGTCGAAATGTGTGTTGCATTCTCGAAGCAGATGAATAAATTCACTGAATACTTTGAGGGGAATTGCATATAACTTAATGGAATTAGAGAGAACTGATTATAGGGTGAATGATATTGAACACTGATTATTCAGACCATTTTATATTTTGGAGTGTTATATAATAATTAAAAGGAGATCTTGGAATAAAAGATGGCATCTGCTTGATTGTAAAAGAACATTTTTCTCCAAATGATCGAGATATTTTCTTCACCGTTTTCCTTTTGCAGAAAAGTGCTAGTTGTGGTTTGGGAGAGATTCTCACTGTGAGGCTGAGTGGTCTCACCAAACTTAATCGGCAGAAAAGACATTGTGATGTAGATATTCATGACACTATCATCTTCTGAACATGACATTCCCTCGAATCCTAGAACTGAAATTCCCCTGAACATTCCATAACAGACATTTTTGGAAGATTTTATCACTGATATTGTCCGGAACGTTTTATACCCGACCTTCCCCGGAGCATTCTATAACTGCGATACACTAGAACATTCTATTGCTGGCACTCTTCAGAACATTCTACAACCGACATATCCTGAACAATCCATGAATGATGTTTCGGAACATTCTATAACTGATATTCTCTAGAAATTTAAATCATCAACATTTTCCAAAACATCATATAACTAACATTCCCCAGGATATTTTTTCATGACACTTTTTATGAACGACTGGACGTCAGTGATTTCAACAAAAGATCAGATCCCGTGAGGAGATATACCGTTGCATGGAGATTCAGGTAGAGGTCGAAGTCCCTTCGGGCATTTAAATTGGTGAATACGCTTTCTCTGCGTTTACCTTTCTTCACTACAGAGGTTCGATCACAATTTGGACTAAAAGACGTACATTTCCTATCTCTAGTTTTCAATAATGAACTGGGTGAGAAATCGTCAGGACAGCAAGGTTTTCACCTTATGTTTTTAAGTTGTAAAGAAGTGACCTGTGCCTGCTCTCGAGTGATCGCCTGTCGGAACGTTTGGAAAAGCATTTGTTATTTTTGATGTGTCTCCGTGTGGTTGGTGAGGGAGCGTGTCTTGCGTTTTATGGTAAAAAGTTATCATCAAGTCAGACCTTCCAATTTGTCATTTTAGCTCCAATTATTTTAATAAACCTCTGAACGCAGTGGCACATTTGAAAATGGCACTGGGTTCTCAAACAAACGGATAACTGTCTCCATGTTGATGCATAATCTGTTTGTTTTCCCTACTTACAGTTAACGTAGTGACGGTCTACGTCCTGCTTTCTAAAGATTGTGGGTTGTCTCTGTGTGTCAGCCATTACCTCGGGGCCATGGCAGTGGCTGATCTACTGGTCATCATCTTCGACCTGATATTGAGACACATTCCTGTTGTTTATTATGAACAATTTTATTTCATGTATTTCATTCACGTGTGTAATATCCACGCCGTCCTGCTTTTTGCAGCTATTGACTGTTCTGTCTGGTTCACCGTCACTTTCACCTTCGATCGATTTATGGCCATTTGTTGCCAGAAGCTGAAAACGAAGTATTGCACTAAGAAAACGGCGACTGTGGTCCTCGGAACAGTGACTGTGCTGAGCTGTTCAAAGAACATTTTTTGGTATTTTATGTTGACATCTCGGTATTGGCTGGAGAACAACCCCTGGTTTTGTGATGTAACAAAGGATATTCGTTACTCCCCAGTCTGGATCGCAATCGAGTTCTTCCACCACATTCTAACTCCGGCTCTCCCATTTCCCCTGATTCTGCTGCTCAATGGCTTCACCGTCCGACATATTTTGGTGACCAGCAGAGCCCGCAGGAGACTCCGGGCTTACAATAATGCGAACGCTCAGTGTGACACGGAAATAACAAATCGGCAAAAATCTGTCATTTTGCTGTTTGTGATCTCGGCCAATTTCATCCTGTTGTGGTCAACGTTAATGGTGTATTCTATATGGTACCGGATGAATCACATTGTGTATACGTCTATGTTTCTGCATTCCTTTGTGAAGGAATTGGGCTTCATACTGCAGCTCCTCAGTTGCTGCACAAACACCGCGATTTATGCCGTTACCCAGACAAAGTTCAGACAGCAGCTGAAGAATGTGTTGAAATATCCCTTTGCCCAAATTCAAAAATCAATTACATTCACACCATAATCAATACATTAAGGGCTTTCTCGATTCAAGTTCATTGCTTCAGCAATGAAACAGCCTGTCATTGTGGTAACCGACTGAGGACCGTGCTGTTTTGTTATAACTTATCCCATAGGGATTTATAGCGACACATTTCAATGCTTCTCACAACTCAGAGGTCAGTGAGAACAGCAGCATCGCACTAAGTGTATCGATCAGTTCAATTTGTAAACAATAAACGTGTTTACTCTGAAGTTCCAAGCGGTAGAGTTAACTATATTGTTGTTTGTATTTGTCATGAAGAAGCTAAGCTGCAGAGAGACCGACTCAGCCTCTAATCCTGGTCGTCTGAAGTGAAGTGAACCAGGTCTGTTCTTGGGTGATGGGCGAAAGTCACTCCATTCTTACATTCACCTCTGGGTCACCCATTTAAACCTGGCCTTCGGCAGAATTCATCTCTCTAACTTTGTAAGTATCCCTCCATATCTCCCTCCAAAGCTCACACTGACCCAATGTTTCTTTCTCGTATTTCCATTGATGCACTCAATTTAAATGCAGCCCTTCTACATTCTCCTCCACTCCCTCTCGTTCTTGGCCGTTCTACCTCCCAATATCCCTTTTTCCAAACCTCCCTTCTACGAATTCTCTCTCATCTTCCATTGTAAGGGAAGAGGGGCAGGGTTTGGTGGTGGTGTGGACTTTTGACCGTTGATAGTGTAACAAAGGTTTCGTTGTTGATCATCAGTCCATTGCTTGGGTAGATGCCTGGGGATTGGGCCAAATGCCATTTGCAGGGGACACAGTGGGTGTGAGAACACTGAAAGTTACTCGCGGGTAAAGGTGTGGATGGCACCATATGCTGTGGCTAGGGTGAAAGAGAGAAGGTCGGACCACAGAGGTTTGTGTGAGGATGTGGTCAAAAGCGATTTCTCGAGGATTCACTGGGTTGTTGTTCACAGGCCAGTGGTCAGGTTAGTGACTGTGGGAGGAGGTGAGCTTGACGGAGGGACAGTGAAGAGGATGGTGCGTGTGACGGAGGAGTAGTTGGTGGGGAAGTGAAGTGACGTTGGGGGAGTATGAGGGCGAGTGGGTAAGATGGTAGCGAAGTGTGCAGGGGAGTTAGCGTGAAGTGGCAGAGTTTGCTCGAACGTCAGCCTGATGATGGAGGGGTGTGCAGGCAGTGAGTTGTTGTTGCAGTAGTGTGTGGTAGAATCAACATGATGGTGGAGGAGTGAGCAGGACAGTGGCAGAGACTGCTATGGAGGGAGTGTCACGTTGAGGGATTGCACGGAGCAGAAAGTGACATTGTGGGGAAGTGACCGTGGAGCGTGTCTGATCTGAGGGAAATGAGCTCGGGGAGTGAAAATGACAGCGGTGGACTGTGCAGGGGAGTGCGCATGACGATGGGGCATTGGGTAGGTGCATTTGCATGATGGTTGGGCTATGAGGTGGAAATGAGTGTGTCGGTGTGGGAATAAGTGCAGTAATCTGCCTGAAGGTGGGTCGGTGTGCAGGGAAGTGAACTTAATGGTGAGAAAGTGAACGTAAGTGTGTCCTTTATCAGGGGATAGTGATCGAGGGAGTGAGCGTGACGGTGTGAGCGTGTGCAGAGCAGTGAGTGTGATGGTAGAGTATTGACTGGGGAAGTGTGTCTGATTGTGGGGGAGTGAGTATGACAGTGGGCACGTGTGCTGTGCAGACAACACGATAGTGAGGGAGTGTGCACTGGAGTGACGGGGTGGAGAGTAGACTGCAGCTGAGTGAGTGTGATAGGGAGGTACGGTGAAGTGAATGCTTTTTGAGGGCAGGCGAGTGTGCGGGGGAGTGGACGTCATAGTGGGGGTTTGTGCGGGGGTAAGTGTAATGGTGGGGGTGTTGGATTGTGACTTTGAGCAGGTGTGCAGGGAAGCGAGCATTAAGGCGGATGACTGTCCGGGGAACTGAGTATGAAGGTCTGGGCGTGTGCACAGAAGTGAACAAGGTAGTGCTGACAAGCGGGAGGGTAGAAGTGTGTGCTAGTGAGTGAGCAAGATGACAGAGGGGTGTTTTGGGCAGTGAGCGTGGCGATGAGGGAGTGTGCCAAGATGTGAGTGAGACAGTGGAGGACTGTGTGTGCAAGTGAGTGTGACGGTGTGGGAGTGTGCGGGGAGTGATTGTGTCCTTGGGTAATTTTGCGGGGAGTGTGAGTGTTATAGTGGTGCAGTGTGCGGGAGTGAGTGTGACACTGGTGGAGTGAGCCGCGAGTGGGCAAAATAGTGTGGAAGTGTTCAGGGGAGTGAGCCTGACAGGTGGTTGTGTGCACAGAAAGTGACCGTTACAGTGACGCGGAGTGCTGCAGCATGAGCGTGAAAGTGGAGTGAGTGCAGAGCAATGAGTGTAATGGTGGGGTACTGTACGGGTGTGTGAATGTGCGGGTGGGGAGTATCCAGAGAGAGTGTTTAGTGGGAGAGTGTGAGGAACAGTGAGAGTGATGGAGGGATAGTGTGAGGGGGAGTGAGAGTGACATTGTTGGAATTTAGAGCGAGTACGAGTAACGACAGTGGAGAGGGTGGGGACTGTGCTTGATGGTGTGAAAGTGTGCACTGGAGTGAACGTGATGTTGCAGGAGTGTATGTTGGGAGCCAGTGTCATGGTTGTGCAGTGTGCCAGAGAGTGAGTGTGGCGGAGGGGAGTGTACAATGTTTGCGTGATGTGGGAGGTGAATCTGACGGTGGTGTATTTTGATTGATGATGTTGATGCGAATGGGACAATGGGTGTACCGTTGGAGAGTTAGCACGGGAGCATGCGTGAAGGTGTGTGAGTGTGCAGGGAAGTGAACATGATGGTGGGAAAGTGATTGGGGGAGTATACGTGATCGAGGGAGAGTGAGACGGCGAGTGACCATGACTGTGGGGAGGTAGCACGGAAGAAGGGTGATGGTGGTGGAGTGACTGAGGGAGTGTACATGCTGATGGGGTCATGAGCGAGGGAGTGAGCATGATGGTCGCAGAGTGTGCTGAGCAGTCAGCATGTTGGTAGGGGAGTCAGAGTTGGAGTGAATATGATAGTGGGTTGTGTGCAGAGACAGCGAGTGTGAGAGGCAAGACGTGTGCGGGGAAAGGAGCATGATGGAGGGAAAGTATGTGCAGAAGCGATTTGATCGTGGGCGAGTGTGTGGGGGAGTGAGCGTGACAGTGGGGGAGTGTTCAGTAAAATGAGCAAGACAGTGGGAGAGTGTGCGCGGACGTGAACATGACGGTGAGTGTGTGAGGGATTGAGAGTGATGGCGTGATAATTTTCCACGGAGTCAGCATGACGTTATGGATGTGCAGTTAAGTGGGCTTGTTGGTATGCGAGTTTATGGGAGACTGTGATGGAGACGGAGTATGCAGGCTAGTTAGCATGAGGTGGGCTTTCGTACTGGCGAGTGAGCGTGAATGTGCTGTCCTGTGCACGAAAATAGTACTTCATTGGGTAAGTGAGCAGGGAGAGGGAGCTGACAATAAGGAAGTGTGCAGGGAAATTGAGAGTGAGGGTCGTGGAGTAAGCAGCAAGTGTGCATGACAGTGTGGAATTGTGCATGGGCGTGACTCTGACGGTGGTGGGGTGTGCAGCAGAGGGGTTGCAACATTCGGGTGAGTGGGGGTGAGTGAGTGTGATGGAGAGACATGAGCACTGAAACTGAGGATGACGGTGGTGCATTGTGTGAATGAGTGCGCGTGAAAGACAGGGACCATGTGGGAGAGTTAGCATGAGGGTGTAGATTTGTCTGGGTGAGTGAGCGTGAAGTTGTGGAAGCATTCAGAGGAGTGAGAGTGGCAGTGTGGAAGTGTGCGGGGGCGTGAGCTTCATAGTGGCCAAGAGCGCGGTGAAGTGTGGGTGCTGGTGAAGGCATGTGTGCAGGACTGAGTCTGGTAGTGGTGTAGTGTGCGGGGGAGACTGTGAGAAAGTGGGATAGTATCCAGCAACATTGAGCGTAACAGTGGCAGAGCGTGCATGGGAGTGAAAGTGACGTGGGACTGTATGCGGACGGTGCATGATTGTGTCGAATTATGCAGGAGATTGAGCCTGATGGTGCGAGAGTGTACAGCGGAGTCAATGTGATGGCAGTGGAGTGTGTGGGGGATTGAGAGAGGGAGAGACTGTGACAGTGAGGGTGCGTGTGGACGATTGAGCAAAACTATGTGAGAGCGTTTAGAGGAATGTACACGATGGTGGTGGAGAGTGCAGGGGAGTGAGCGTGTTGGTGTGATCGTGCGTGGGCGAATCAGTGTGACCGTCGTGGAGAATGCTGGGGTTTGAGACTTCAGGTGTTGGACTGGAAAGGGGATTGAGTTTGGATGGGATTGTGTGGTTGAGTGACCGTGATAGAACATAGAACAATACAGCACAGATAGGGTATTTGGCTCTCGATGTTGCTCCGAAATGTGAAACCAATCTGAAGTCTATTGAAACTACACTATTCCGTGTTCATCCATATGTTTATCCAATGACCATTTAGATGTGCTTAAATATGGCGAGTCTACGTCTGTTGCAGGCAGGTTGCTTCTCGCCCCTACTACTCTCTGAATAAAGAAAGTACCTCTGATATCTGTGCTCCACGAATCACCCGTCAATTTAAAGCTACTTTCCCTTCATCCTACCTACCACAATCCGAGGAAAAAACATTTCACTGTTCACCCTATCTATTCCTCTGATTATCATATATGCCTCAGTTAAGTCACATCTCAACATTCTTCACTCTAACGAAAACAGCCTCAAGTCCCTCAGACCTTCCTCGTATGACCTTTCCTCCATAGCAGACAATATGCGAATAAATCTGCTCTGAATCTTTTCCAAAGCTTCCACATGCTTCCCATAATGCAGTGACCAGAACTTTCGCAATATGACAACTGCAACCGCAGAAGAGGTTTTGTTAAGTTGCAGCACGATCTCATGTTTCTGGAATCCAGTCCCTCCATTAATAAAACTAACACATTGCATGGCTTCTAAACAAAGTTATAGACCTGGATTGACACTTACAGCTCTCTTTGCACATTTATGCAGAGGTCTCTGCTCATCTACGCTACCAAGAATCTGACAATTAGCCCTGCATTTTGCATTCCTGTAACACCTTACAAAGTGAATCACCTCACAATTCTTTTTCGAAATTAAACTCCATTTACCACCTCTCAGCCCATCCCGGCAGTTTATCTAAATCCCTCTGTAAACTGTAACATTCTTTGGCACTATCTACAACTCCACAATTTTACTCACTCGCCCTTCTCCGCTCTCTTCCAGTTCGTATATAAAGACGACAAACAGCAGTGGCCCGAAAACGGATACGTGCAGTACACAACTCGCAACAAAACTCCAGGATGAACATTTCCCATCACCCACCACTCTCCCTCTTCTGTTCGCTCACAAATTTCTGATTTTAACTGCTAAGTCACCCACAATCCGATAACTCCGAATTTTTGCAATAGCCTACCGTGGGGAACCTTATCAAACGCCGTACTGAAATCCATATGCATCACATCAATCGCTATACACTGTCCACCTGTTTCGTCACCTTCTCAAAGATCTGAATAAGGTTTGTGAGGCACGAACTGCACTTGACGAAACAGTGTTGACTATCATTAATCATACCTATTTCTTTCTCGATTATTTAAATCCTACATCTTGTAACTTTTTCTGACACATTACCCAGAACTGAAGTAGGGTTTATTGGTCAACAATTACTAGGGTTGTCTCGACTCTCCTTCTTGAGCAAGTGAACAACATTTGCTATCCTCCTGTCTTCTGGCATTATTCCTGAAGACAACGACGATATAAAGAACAAAGCCAAGTGCTCTTCAAACCCTCCCCTCGTTTCCCACAGAATCCTATGTATATCGAATCCAGCTCAGGGACCTTATCGACTTTCACACTTTAGAGAATTGCTAAGACCTCCTCCTTGTGAACCTCAGTCTCATTTGGTCTAGTATCTGGTATCCCAGATCGTGTGATTACTGACAAAAAGCGTTGTTTGATGGGATGGTATGTGTTGGGGCGAATGTGCATAATGGTGAGGGAGTGACTTTGATGATGTGGTATTGTGCAGGGGTGTGTGAGTGGTGATGGGGCAGTGCGCCGTAGAATGAATGCGACAATTTGCGAGTGACTGTGAGAGGGGTATGAAGGCGATGGAATGTTCAGGGGACTGAGTGTGACGTTGCAGAAGTAAGTGGGCAGTGTGTGCGATGGTGGGACATTGTGCAGGCAAGTGAATGTGTAGCTGTGGGCATGTGTGGGGAGGTGGGTGCGATGATGGGTGTTTTTGCGTGGTTGTGTGCAGAGTAGAGAGCACGAAGGCAGGTGATTGTGAGGGACAATGATCATAAATTTGCGGGAGTGTGGGGGGGAAGTGTGCGGAATGGCGGGGCAGGGTTCAGGGCATGAAGCTTGATGGCGGTCGTGTGTGTGGAGAGAGAGCATGATTGTATGGGAGTGTTTGGCAGAGACAGCATGATGTTGGGAGGGTGTGCGGGACAGTGAGCGGAATGCTGGGGAGAGTGCAGGGGAGTGAGTGAGACAGTGGGTAACTGTGTGGTGAAGTGAGCAGAATGAAGGGCTGTGGGCAGGCAGTGAGTGAGCTCGTGGGAGACTGGGCATTACCGTGTATGAGTGAGCGAGAGAGTGAACCTGCCTCGTAGTTCTCTTTGTGGAGTGACAGTGATGTTGGGGTAGTGGGCAGGTGAGTGTGCGTGATGATGCACGAGTGACCAGTGTAGTGTGCATGAGGAGTAGGAGGGAGAGATAAGGGGAATGAGGGTAACCGTATGGAAGTGTCCAGACAAATGACCATGATGTAGGGGATGTGTATGGATGAGTGAGTGTGATGGTCTGCGAGTCTTCAGGGAAGTGAACTGGGTGGTGGGAGAGTGTGGGGGTGTGATGGGATGGTGGTGTGGTGTGCAGGGCAGTGAATAGGATAGTGTGGAAGTGTGTGGGATGTAGAGTGTGACAATGTGGGTTTCTGCGCGTGATGGCAATGATGGTATGGGAGTGTGCAGGTGGAGTTATTGTGATGGTGGGAGAGTGTGCAACGGAGTGAGGGTGGTGGGGAGGAGTCTGTGGGGAGTGGACGTGAGATTAGATGAGTGTGCCTCAATTGATATCAATGGCTGGGTAATATACGGTGAAGTAAGCGTGAGGTCGGTTCGAGTGTGGACGATATTGCGCGTTGATGCGTGAGTGTGTGGGAAGGAGAGCATGACAGTGTGGTATGAGTGAGGGATTGCGCGGGAGGGTGTGTTTGGGAGAGGGGAGACGGGGGTAATGAGCAGATGAGAGTTTGAGGGAATTAGAGTGATGCTGGTGGAATGTGTGGCAGAGTCCGCGGAATGGGGTGAATTGTGAGAGAGATTGATTGTGGCAATAGAGTGAGTATCCACGATGGTATATGTGACGGTGATGGGATGTGCGAGTGAGTGAGAGTGATGTGTGGGAGAGTGCGGGAGAATGATCAAAATGGTGTTGGAGTGTGTGTGGGTGGCAGCACAGTGTTGCATTGTGTACGAGGGAATGTGTTTGAAAATTGAGGAGTGCACAAGAGTGTGGAGGGATGGCAGTGGACTGTGCGCTGGAGTGAGCGTGATTGTGGGAGACTGAACATGGTTGTGTTCGGGCGAGTGAACGTGAGAGTGGTGGAGGGTGTAGTGTTGTTTTTGGGGAGTGAGAGCCATTATGGGTGGGAATTGTACGGGGAACCTTACGTGATCCTGGGACAGAATCCGTGGGATTCTGAATAACGGTGGGCAAGTGTATGGGGGAGTGAGCTTGTACGTGTGCAAGCATGTGGGAACTTGCATGTGATGGTACGGAGGTGTTTGAGGCAGTTATCCTGTCGGTGAGTGAGTGTGCCATAGAGGGAGTATAATCTTGGTTAATCATTGATGAGTGAGCGTGATGGTTTGGGATTGTGCAGAATTTGTACGTGTTAGTGGGGGAGAGTGCAGAGGAGATAGTGTGACGGTGTTGGATGGTGCGGGGCAATGAATGTTTTGGCGATCGAGTGTACATTTGAGTGAGGTAAGAGGTTGGGAATAAAGCGGGGGGTGTGTGGGACAGTGGGGAGTGTGATTGTTAGTGTGACGGGGTGTGAGAGACAATAAGGCTAATAGTGGGGAAATGTGCAGGGCAGTATGTAAGGAAGTGAAGGTGACAGTTGGGGACTGTACAGCACACTGAGCGTGACAGTGGTAGACTGTGAAGGAGAGTGAGTGTGACCATGTGGGATGCGTTTGGGGGAGTGAGTGTCACGTTGTGGGAGTGAGTGCAATTTTGTGCATATGCGTGAGCGCGATGTTGTGGTAGTGTGCTGGATATTGAGCACAATTTTGAGGGACAGAGCAAGGAGTGAACATAATGCTGGGTAAGTGATTGGGCCCTTGGCCATGATGGTGTGGGTTGTGCGGGGAGTGAGCATGGCCATGCGATATTGTGCGGCGGAGTGACATTTACGAGTGTCCAGGTTAGTGGGCAGGATACTGAAGGAAAGTGCGGGGGTGTGTGTGAGTGTGGTAATTTATACCCTCTGCAGTGGAATGAACAGGATGGTGTGGCCGTGTGTGGCAGGGAGTGTATAAAGAGGGGGAGCAAGCAGGCGAGTATACATTTGGTGGAGAGTGAGTGGGGGACCAAGTGTGATCGTGGGGGAAGGAGTGGGGAAGTGAGTGTGACAGTTGGCAAGTGTGCAAGGAGTCAGCATGATGGTCGGGGAGTGCACGGGGCATTGTGAATGATGGAGGCAAGTGAACGGGGGAGTTTGCATGCAGGTTGTGGAGTATTAGAGTATGGGATTATGCGAATGAGTGAGCGTGAAGTTGGGGAGTGTGCAGTGGAGGGAACTTGACATTGGCGGAGTGTGTCCCGGAGAGAGCATGAAGCTGGGGACGCATGTAGTTGTGTGTATGGGTTGTGTTTGAGGTGTGTGTGAGGGAGTGAGGATGACGGTGGTGGAGTTTCTGGGGCCTGAATGAGAAAATGAGTGTGACGGTGGTGGACTGTGACGCCAAGTGCGCGAGATGGTGTTGGAATGTGAGGGACTATGAACGTGATGCTGGGGTGAGTGTCTGAGAGAGTGTGTGGGGGAGAATGTGATGGAATGACGGTGAAATTGAGAAGTGTGCGGCAAAGTGTGTTGGATGGTGGTGTAGTGTGAGGGAGTAAGCATGACAGTGGGGTGAGTTTGCGGGGCTGTGAATGTGACGGTTCGGAGAGTAGGCGGTCGATTGAGAACAATGGTGCGGAAGTGTGTGGGAGAGTGAGCGGATGGAGTGGGAGTGTTCAAGGGAGTGAGCATGATGCTGACCAGTGTGTAGAAAAGTATGAATGAGGCGGCGGAGTGAGTGGGTTGGTGTGGCAGGGTGTGTGGGGGCGTGAGTATGTTTCTGCGAGAGTGTGCAAGGGGGTTAAAGTTGCAATAGGTGATGGGGTGCAGAAGTGATCATGACAGTGGGAGAGTGTGAGACGGGATGTGTCTAATGATAAGGCGATGGGTGTGTTCGAGTTAGTGTGATGTTGCTGGAATGTGCAGGGAAGTATGTGTTGAATTGAAGGAGGATACATTGGAGTAACGTTGACAGTGGGGCAAGTATACAGAGGAATGTCCATTACCATGAATGTGGGGGTGGGAGTGTGTGGGGAGTGAACATACCTGTGGAGAGATATGTGGGGGCGTGAGTGTGATGATGCAGGTGTGTGCAAGGGAGTGAGCCTGGCGGTGGAGGACAGGGCAGGGTAAGAGGTGTGATGGTGGGACAGTGTGTGGGAGAGTGCGCATTACGGTGTGGGAGTGTGCAGGGGATGAACGAGATGGTGAGGGGGTGTGCAGGGGACAGAGTATGACAGTGTTCAAGTGCACATCGGAGTGACAGTTGCCGTGAGGGAGTGTGCTTTGGAGAGAGGTTGATGGAGGGGTATTATATAGGGGAGTATGCGTGGTGGTGGGGGAGTTTGTCGAGAGTGAGTATGAGAGTGGCGAGTGTGTGACAGACTGAGAGTGATGATAGGGGAGTGAGTGGAGTACTATGTGACACAGTACAGAGCGAGCATGGCAATCGGGTACAGTAGAGAGCGATGCATTGTGCATGATGGTGTTGGAGTAAATGGCGCAGCAGTGTAAGGGGAGTTAACATGATGGTGGGGGACTGAGTGTGACGGTCGGGGAATGTGCTGGGGAGTGAGTGTGATGGTTTCGGACTATGCGAAGGAGTGATATTTACAGTTGTAGAGTGTGCAGTGCACTGAGTGTTACGGTGGGTGTGCGTGCAAGTGAGTAAAATTGAAGGTGGGGTCTGCCAAGAGATAATGTGAGCAAAATGGGCGTGTGCCGGGGATTCAGTATTATGTTGGGTAAGTGTGTGTGGAATTGAGAGTGATGGTGGTGTAGTGTTCGGGGCAGTGACTGTGACAGTGCGGGAGTTCTGGACAATTCTGGAGAGTGGGTGTGACCGTCAGGGATTGTATGGGGGAGTGAAGTCGACAGTATGGGAGTATGCAGGGAATATGTGTGATGATGGGTGAGTGTATGGCGATTGAGCATGAAGGTGGGAGATTGTACAGGAGAGCGAGGAACAATTTGAGGAAGTTTGTGGGTATTGTGCAGGATGGTTTTGGAAGTGTTTTCGGCAGTGAGGCTGATGGTGTGGAAGAATGTGGGGGAGTGTAATGGAAAATTAACATCTATTGTTGAAATCTATAAAAGTTGCAGGTGCAGAAGGGTAGCTGATGTTAGTCCACCGGCATGGATCATGAAGAATTTGGAAAGTGCCTATGGACAGTTGCCTGACCCATGCGAGGTTGGAGGTAATAAATTCGCTGAAGAAGTGACAAATTTCTGTACCGAGTTCCGCCCACGTCACATCAGATGAGACGTCTGCTGGGACGAAAACTGGGTGCTGTTCTCACCAAAATCAGATATAACTGGCCAGCCGCAAACGTCCATCCCGGAGCAGCCGACCCGCAAGCGGAGCAGAACGGCGATTTTTTTCTTTTGTTGCAGCGCTGGCAACTTCCTGTAGCGAGGCATTCCCTGTGCGAATGGGCATGACCAAAATTGCAATGTGCAACCAACAAGAAGGTGAGACAGTGTCCGAGTACCTCACGCGCCTCACTGAAGTCCATCACACCCACAATGGACTGACTCCACTGGAGGACATAATGACGGCAGAAATCATGCCGTATTCGGCTCACCTGAGGAGTAGTTTGGTCAATTGAATGAAGGACGAAATAGCAAAAAAGGTTAAAGACACTTGCATTATTGGGACACTGGAAAGCTGAATTTGACAGAACAACATGCGATTCATGCTGAGAAATTGGAGGTAAATGCTGCGGGAAAAGAGAGAGGTAGAGAAGGTGGTCACGGAAGAGGGGTTGGCAGAGTTAGATTTGGTGGTTGCTTGGTTTCCGGAGCAATTGACCGCTGGGCGAGACAGTGCCCGCATAGACTGCTTCAGTCGGCACTGGAGGCTGGACAGCAGGGTGACTGACTGGGGAATGCTAAAGCGTAGGTGGGCAGCCGACAAGGTACAGGTAAACGTCTTTCCTTTATGCTTGACAAGGAAGACTCGCCAATGCGAATCTCCATTACTAAACTTATGGGCACTGAAACATATCCCACCTCTATATTGAGCGCTGAGTTTGCGAAGTGTGGATTATATGTTCAGTGTAACGATGATGCGTGTAAGTCAATGCCTACCTCTTTGTCATATGTGGAATGTACACCAGTTACCTTTTTGTTAGATACATGGGCAATATATTCAGTACTTAAATCAAATCACTTCAGAGAGTCGATACAAATAAAGAGGAGTGGAATGTTCCTGAATTCAATTGGTGCATTAGGAGTCACGATACGAGAGAGATTCTCATTTCTGTTATTGGAATTCCGTCCTTTAAATATGATGGCTCGGGATCTCATAGTGAGACTGCGGTTGGATTTTCTCCGTACCCCGATGGGCTTGCAAGTAAAACAAAAAGAAGAATTACCAGTGCAGGCTGTACAATACGACTCACGACCCCTGATGTATGTCTATGACTGGCAGTTAAGCCAGAGAGCGATAAGTTCAGTGAGCGAATCACTCGCCTTGGAAGCAAGTAACCATGTCAATCATATTAACAACAATATTATTGCTGGGATATGCTGCACTGCAAAGCATACCTACACCGCGATGACCCTGATGAATCATATCAGAAGGGTTGCTTCAGGAGATTGGTTAAACCAGATCAGTTGTTATTGTGCGAATTTTATTGGAATGATCACAGATGTGCAGTCAGTGTGAACATATCTAAAGTATGTCTGATGGCAAGTAGACCCTATCTTTTTGATGTGGAAGGCTCTTTTCATCATGTGTCATTGGCGAATGCATCCAGTGACAGATGGCAGGATTTTGGCCCATGGGTACAGAAGGCATAAAAAAACGAAAGATGGGGTTTTCATGGACCCTGTGGGTATCTGGTCCAATGCAGGTACGCGGACATATAGGAACCAACTAAAGTGGCTAACCCAGGCAGATAAGGCAGTCCAGGTAAACCCGCTAGCCCTGAAGAGCCTACAACGATCGTCTGGCATATTCCTAAGGTAGAAACCTCGGACCCAAAAATATAAACGGTCTCTTCTGAGTTGTGGGCAAAAGGTAAACATGATGTGGAGCTCATACGAGGCTGTGAACCCATAAGAATAACCCTTAAGTCTGATTATCATCCTTGCATTACCCATTAAAACCTGAGGCTACAGAAGGAATTACTACAGTCTTTGAATCCCTCCTAAAGGCTGGAGTGATAATCCTCTGTGATAACACACTGGTGAGAACCCCCATTTTTCCGTTCAAAAAGGCAAACAGTCCAGGTGAACCGAAGCAATAGAGATTTGCTCAAGACCTGCAGGTGGTCTCTGACGTGCCCCAAATATCCCCAACCCCAATAGTATATTGACTCAAATTCCACCGGAGAGTAAATGGTTTTCAGTGGATTTAGCAAATACCTTCATTTGGGGCGCGTCAGAGACCACCTGCAGGTCTTGAGCAAATCTCCATTGCTTCGGTTCACCTGGACTGTTTGCCTTTTTGAACGGAAAAATGGGGGTTCTCACCAGTGTGTTATCACAGAGGATTATCACTCCAGCCTTTAGGAGGGATTCAAAGACTGTAGTAATTCCTTCTGTAGCCTCAAA
Organism: Chiloscyllium plagiosum; assembly: GCF_037043375.1. Lineage (NCBI taxonomy): Eukaryota > Metazoa > Chordata > Chondrichthyes > Orectolobiformes > Hemiscylliidae > Chiloscyllium > Chiloscyllium plagiosum. The sequence continues at coordinate 87,158,664 of NW_028270175.1, read as the reverse complement.
ACTACAATTAGTGCAACAACAGGTGAAGTTTTTAGGTCACTTGATATCTGAACAAGGGAAGGCCATTGCTCAAGACAGAGTTCAAGCAATCAAGCAAATTCCAAAGCCTCACACGGAGAAGCAATTACCATCCTTTTTGGGCATGTGCTCCTACTGTAGAATGTTTACGCAACGCTTGAGGCGCGCCTTAGTAACATAGCCCATGGCAAAGGGTTGCAGAATCAGAGTCCGTTGAGCTGGACACCATAGGCCGAGGGTGCCTTTGTTGAATTGAAAAGGCGCTCCAAACTACACCTACACCGGGGCGTCCGAATCCAAACAAGCCTTTTGCATAAACGGTATATGAGAAGCATGGCTGCATGACATCTGTGCTGTTGCAGGATCATGGTGGAAAATTGAGGTCTGTAGATTATTTTTCAGCTAAACTACAGCCCGTAGCAGCAAGATGGCCTAAATGCCTGCGAGCGGTGTCCGCAGCTCAAAAGGCAGTTGGAACATCCAGAAATATAGTCGGCTATGGTGAATTGACCCCACTGTTCCCACATGCGGTACCGTTACTGCTTTCTGAGCAAAAGACAGCACACATGTCGGCAGCACGTTGGCTCTGCTACCATACTGTGTCATTAGATATGCCTTACATTACAATAAAGGGATGTAACGTCCTGAACCCTGCTAGCCTTCTCCCCACAGAAGGAGATGGAGAACCCACTTGACTGTGTTGCTATAATTTACGAAATTTGCAGCCTTGCAGGTTTCACCACTTCAGAATCTGGATATGCAGTTTTATTTTGTGGATGTGTCAGCACTCAGGAGCAAAGGGACAGGCCAGAAATGTGTTGTGTATGCTGTAGCTACTACCCACGAGGTAGTCAAAGCGGGATCACTCACTTCTCATCTGTCAGTGCAAGCAGCGGGGCTGATTGCCTTTACTGAGGCATGCAAATTGGCTGAGGGAAGGACAGTGAATATTTACACTGAGAGGAGATGTGCATTCGGGGTTGCACATGACTCTAGAACCCTGTGGAAACACGAGGGCTTCTTGACCTTCACTGGAAAGCTTAACACACATCGTGGCCTGATTTCCGACGTCCTGGAAGCGTTCCTACTGCCGCAAATAATTGTTGTGTGTAAATGTGAAGCCCACACGAGAAATAAAGATTCTATCTCTCAAGGCAATGCGAAGACGGACTCAGCGCCATGAACGGCAGCCCAGCAGCCGCCAAGTGATCAGTTTGACATGGATATGACAAAAAGGTTTACCCCAACAGCAGACGTACGGGGAGTTACAGTCGCCAGTGGACAAGGGCAGGGTGCAGCATGACGGAAGGGATTTAGTGTGGCCCCAATGGTAAAAGCTGTTTTCCGCTAGAGTTATTCCCATTCTATGCCAAACTCACACACGGTAAGGACCATGTGTCAAAAGGGGGGATGTACACCAGTATTTCCTCACAATGGTATACTAAGCAACGGACTCATTACTCCCAGAAATATTGTGAACGATATGTTATCTGTGCCACTAATAATGGAGGGAGAGGAATACAGATGAGTCAGGCAGCACACCCCCCAACCCCGAAGACACTTTGAACAATTATAGATGCATTTTATTGAACTAACACTCAGCGAAGGGAAAACCTATTGTCTGTTAATGGTTGATATGTTTTCCAAATAGATGGAAGCGTTCCCCACTTCTACACAGGATGCCAGTGCAGTAGCCAAGCCTTTGCTGACTGAAAGAATTCCGAGATGGGACATCCATGAAAGGCTTAGTAGCGACAATGGGACACTATTTGTCAATACTGCCCAAAAGCTGATCATTGATTAATTGGGAATAAACATGAGACAACACTGTGCCGAACACTCAGCGAGCTGTGGGGCAGTGGAAAGAGAGAATGCTACCCTGAAAAATAAATTGACAAAATGCTGCAAGGATCTAGGGGTGACATGGACAAAGGCACTTCCAATCGTGCTAATGTATTTGAGATTTCGAAGGAGAGGAAGACCCGATCTTTTAACCCTTTTGAAATTTTGCTTGGTAGCCTTTCTAGTACAGGAATTGACCCAAAACCGAAGGAAAAACAAATAACATACCACTGTGAGAATGAGATGTTATGTTATTGTATAAAACTCCCTACATCTTTGTCTCAAATACTTGAACCAAGTGAATGCAGCACTACCCCAACCAGCAGAATGGGAGCTGCACGATCTAGAACTTGGAAACTGGACAGTGGTGAAAGACTTCGGAGGCAAAGCTGGAACAGCTGTTAGTATCGCTGAAAGAGCCGCGTGGATACACGCCAGCCATTGCAAACGTGTCGCTGGATCTGAGGAGACATCAGACGATACTGGAAACAAATAAGTGCAAGTAGTGAAACCCCGAAAACCGGAATGGACTTATATACATAGGGATTTTAAGGTTGCTAGATGCCTCATATAAAAATGGGACTGCCACAGCTGTCATTGTCAGTAATCGCACTGGCAGGACTATTCGTAAGGGTAGCGGCGTCTGGGATACAGCCGCAGAATGTAATCTTAAACAAGGGTGAGAAGAGGAGCTTTAATTGCGACCCATGGCCGTTTAGTAACCAGGACGATTTTAAATAGGACAATAAATATATATTTACAAATCCTTATTGTGCAAGTGAATGGTACTTAGTAGTACCCTCTATGGCTACAGGGACACCTGACACGAGAAATCGTTATTCTATTTTCAAGGAAAGAGCTGTATAGGCACGGGCAATAATATCCAAGACTCAGAAGAGCGATGAGGGAGCCTGGTGGTGTGGAATAGATAGACCCATCACCGACATCTGTAGACAGATGAATATATTGCCTTCCCCACACCCCACCCCCGCCCCGCCCTGACCCGACGCCCGTGATGCAGTGCAGAAAGCCCTACAGGAAATAGTAGCACCGGGCTACGGCAACCAAAACCAAATCCTGGACTGAACCCCAAGCAGAGCAGAGGGCATTGATATCACGCCAAAATCTGGAGGGAGTCGGCCAGGGCGCCGTAGCGAATTTGACTCGTTAGTGGAATTGACCCCTCATGAGATAACTGGCGGAAATGCGACGCCAATAGTTTGGGAGATGCGAATCGCCATCGCTAGTATGAAAGGTAGAGAGCTTGTGGCTTGGCCCTAATATCACACCGGAGATTAGAGGCTGGCTACCATTATTGGATATGTTTGCACTCAGCCCAACTTTGGACTGCCGAACCAATCACAGCGATCCTGGGCTAGCTCCTGTTTCCGTGGGCCGCGACAATCCTGACCCTGATAGGGCGAGCAATTAGGGCAAGTCTCGTGCCATCACGGAAACTCAAGGCTAACTGCAGTCCCAATGCTGACACGCTTCCGACCACAACCTTCCAGAAAGTGGAAGGCAATGGAGAAATGTGTGTTGGCACAAATCAGGGGATCTCCCAGTGTACTACGACGCTGTACTTGAACAATGACCCTTGCTCAGCAACCTACGCAAATGGTACGATCATCAACATTACTTGTTCGTTTATCAATAATCAGACCATGATGGCGGGTATAATATGGACGTTTGGCGAGACAGTGTACCACCACCTCCTCCTGGGATGGAAGGGGTGCTGCTATCCCGCAGTACTGTCCACTGGCACGCCAGTGTTCACCCCTGGAATACACCAGGAGAGAACTTTGGGGTGGTCTAGTCTCATGGGAGCAGGGACAACAGTGGCAATAAGGAAGATCAATGACCTTGCATAGAGTGTATCACTGTTAGCAAATGAGACCGAAGAAGGTCTCACACTCAGTAATGCTGAGTTAACAGCAGTAAAGGTAGCAGTGATTCAAAATCGACCAGTACTAGACATTCTAGACATACTGAGAGAGGGGACCATCTGCAAAATGTTAGGTACCTCATGCTGTTCCAAAATTCATGATGAGTCACGGAATATCACTATTGTAATAAATCATATGAAGGCGGCAAAAAGATAGCCTCCCCCAACAGAGGATTCCTGGATCCAATGGCTTACCTCGCTTTGGGGCGGATCGGGGTATTAGATCCTTCACGCTCTACTAATTGTAGGACTGTTCATACCCATAGTGCTCTGTATAGGACATCCTCATAGTGCTTGTATATCTGCCTACACGATTTGCTTATGAGTGCAGCAGGATATCAAACCGTAAGACGATCATAGACCCAACAGCAGGAAAATCGGATTGCCTGGCTCCCCCCATACATTAACGTTGAAATGTGTGACGTCTGAAAATGGGCTATGCACAGGGCACACCAGAGCAAGTGACGATATCACCAGAAAGCTGTGTTGAAGGTAGACTGTGTCTGAGGAAAGATCTGGTGTTCCTAAGCAGTTTGATGTACAGATATCCGGCTCTGTATACTTCTTATGTCATTATTGTCATAAAATGATAAAAAAGGGGAAAATGTTAATGGAAAATTAATATTTATCGTGAAATATATAAAAGCATGGTTGAAACGAAAAGATAAGGGCCTGATCTTGTGAAGCATTGCAGACAGAAAAGAAAATAAAGTTAAACCGAAGGTAAATAATTATAAGGACAGTAAAGTTTCTTAATAAACGTCAAGGAATGAGAAAAACAACTCCACATATGGAAACGAAATCGAACGTTCCAGGCTCCTGGCCTTGAGATATTGAAAAGGAGAAGCGAAGGATAGTATAAAGGGAATATTTCATCCTCTTGTGTCGAGGTGTCTTTGATTGTCTTCAGGAATTCTTGGGTGGAGTGGATGGACAGGCGTGGGTCTTCTACTAAATGTTTTCGTCTTTAGTGTATCTCCTTGGCCATTGTGTACTTTGGTGTTCGAGGTAGCGAGATTTTGGGTCTGGGGGGTGGCTCCTGCTTAGTGAAGTTTGGATAATCTGTAGAAGCGCGGTGTGTTGAATCCATCTGGTTTCAATTTTTGGAAGTCGGTACGAGTTATTTCTCCAGGTTTCTGAAGTTTGTTTGAATGGGGCTGTGTTTCGGTTCTCTAATTGTGGAATCGGGACTATCACCACTTGTTGGTAAGTGTTGGTATCTGGACCTAGTGCGTTCGCTTTTTCAATGACGTCTCTTCGATTTAGAATGAATGTCAAGCGTCGTTTGTATGCACGTAGGATAACAAGGTTTTAAATCTGTTTTTAGTCTTTCCAGTGCTTTCCTTTTTTATGTATTGCGTGTGTTTCCTTCATTTCTTCTGCTTATTATTGGTGCGACTAAGTGTCTGATAGCTTGCTGAGTTTCCTAGAGAGTTGGTTGTCTTTTAGGGTTGTTTCTAATGCTGCTAAGAAATCTTTCTTGTCCGCATCCTGGCAGTTGTAATTTAATCCTCTTAGGCAAATGGCTTCTTCAGTGTCTAATAAGGGTCGGTCAGGTAAGTTATTTGTCCATGCTTCTGTGTTGTCAGTGTTGTCACTTTTTGTAAGTTTTCCCAGTTCATTTCTTTTTTCTCAGCAGGTCCAGTTTTATTTTATTTTCTGTGTTTGTCTAATATCCATGGTCTGTTGTGCTGTGTCTATCCATTCATGATTTGTTGCATGAGGGAGTGCAAAATTTCCCGCTTGTAGTTACAGTGTCTATTGTGGGCATCATTAATCATTTCTCTAAACATTCTGTGGTCGTTTTGTTTTGTTACTCTTTTGGCTAGTGGGGTGTTTAGGGGAGGTTTGCATTTAAGACATTGAGTTAGTACCTGTTTTCTTCGGCATTCGTGCAGGAAGTACAGGTGTTCGCGGGTGCCACTCGGTCGGATGGCATTCATTTCCAATTTTCGGACCATTTTTAACATATTGCGCCCACAGGTCATAGCAAGCTTTGAGAAGATTTGTAGCTCAAGTTGAGGTTCTGGATGTAGGTACGCTGGAAGTTGAGCTGGAAGTTTCATTTCCAGACATTTCGTCACTCTACTTGGTAACATCGTCAGTGGGCCTTCGGGCAATGAACTGTTGATAATTCCTGCTTTCAGTTGATATGTTTGGGTTTTCTTCGATTGGCAATGTTATTTCCTGTGGTGATGTTATTTCCTGTTCTTTTTCTCAAGGCGTGAAATTAGGGTCTAACTCGATGTGTTTGTTGATAGCGTTCTGGTTGGAATAGCAAACTTCTAGGAATTCTCGTGCGTGTCTCTCTTTGGCTTGTTGAAGGATAGATGTGTTCTCCACAGTCGAAGTGATGCCCCTCCCTATCTGTATGTAAGTATTCTTGTTAGAGAATCATGTCGTTTTGTGGCAAGTTGATGTTCATGTATCCTTGTGACTAGTGTTCCGACTGTTTGTCCAAAGTGGTGGTTTGCTACAGTTCTTGCAAGGTGTTTTGTAAATGACGCTTGTTTTGCTTGTTGTCTGCATAGGGTCTTCCAAGTTCATGTGGTGCTGTTTTAGTGTGTTGGGGGCTTTATGGGCTACCATGGTGCCAAGTGGTCTGAGTAGTCTGACAGTTATTTCCGAGATGTATTTTATGTAGGGCAGCGTGGCTAATGTTTCTGAACGTGTTTTGTCTGCTTGTTTCGATTTGTTGCTGAGAATTCGGCGGACTGTGTTCATTGTGTACCCATTCTTTTTGAATACAAGGTATATGAGATTTTCGTCTGGACAGCTTAGTTCCTCGATGCTGCAGTACTGTTGGCTCCTTGAAATTATGTTTTGATGCAGCTTCATTTGTGGATGTTGGGATGATTGCTTCTGTAGTTCAATATTTCGTCCGTATGGGTTGTTTTCCTGTAATTGCTGGTTTGAAGTTTCCTTTTGACAGTTCGCTCTACTGTGACATGCATGATGACAGTTTCTTATTGTTTTCCTCCTTTTTAGTGAAGTTTAAGCCAGTAAGGGTATTATTGATGGTCTTCAATGTTTCCTCTAATTTGTTTTGTTTAGGCTTGACAAAGGTTTCATCCACAGAGCGGACGCAAAGTTTAGTTTGGGGGGTTGGCAGAGCTGTTTGTTCGAGTCTCTGCATTACTGCCTCTGCTAAGAACCATGATGTCGGAGATTTCATGGGTGTTCCGTTAGTTTGTCTGTCGGTTTTGTTTTTGATTATGAAGTGTGCGGTAAGGCATAGATCCACTAGCTTGACGATACTGGCCTTGCTACCATGCACAATATCCTCTATCCCATTGCTAATATCTTGCCCCTAACACCATGGGCTCTTCTCTGTTTAACCACCTTCTTGTGTGGTACGTTATCAAAAACTTTATGGAAATTTCCACTCATCAGGGCACTTGATTGTCCTTTGTTAAATCTGCTCATTACCAAATCGAAAAACAGATTCTAAACAGTTTCTTCGACACGACTTCCCCCTTTCGACTCTGCCTTATCTTGCCAAGGACTTCAAAGTACTCTGCCTTATCTTGCCAAGGACTTCAAAATACTCAGCCAGTAGTAATGGACTGTAAAATCTTACCAATGACGCAGGTGAGGCTAACTGCCTTATAACATCCTGTCTTCTTCCTTCCTTCATTCTTACACAGGGGTTTATCCATTTCCAGTCTTCTAGAACCCTCCCGGTCTGCAGTCATTGTTGAAAATTCACTACCTAAACCTCCAGAATCTCATCAGATTTTTAACTCAGAATCATTGGTTGTCGTTCATCCAGCTTGCATAATTCATCTGTGTTCAAACCTTGCAACTGACGCAGGTCCCCCTTATTGCTGGCCACGACACTTGTCTCTGCACCCTGAACCTCTTGAAATTTAGGAATGCTACTGGTCTCGTTCATTCTGAAGATTAATTCAAAGTTCTTTTCAAATCGTCCCCCATTTCTTTGTTCCCTATTTCCGTCTCGCCCGCCTCATTTTACAGTTGTCCGATGTCCCCTCTCTATATATCTGTCTTCCTGTTATATATGTTAAAAATACTCTTGCAATCTCCCTTTCTATAATGAGCTAGCTTGCACGCTTCATGTTCTGCAGCTTACTGCTTTTATTTCCAGTTGTCTTCTACTGCTTTATATTGACTTCCTAATGTGAACAATCACATAAGCATACAAATCCCATTTCGCATCAGTTAGTACAGTTGTTAGCACTCCTGCCTCACAGCACCAGGGACGCGGGTTCAAATCCAGCCTCAAGCGACTCTTGATGTGTACCTTATACATTCGCCCTGAATTTGTGTGGTTTCCACCAAGTACTCCGGTTTCCTCCCACTGTACAATGATGAGCAGGTTAGGGGAATGACCAGGGGAAATGCTGTTTACGGTGATAGAGTAGGGAGGTGAGCTTCGAAGGGATTTTCTTCCCAGAGTCGGTGTGGACTTGATGGTCCAAATTGCCTCTTTGTACACTGTGGGGATCCGAGGATTCTATGGTTCTCTTGACCAGAGCCTTGTACGATTTGGTAACACAAAAGTATATCTGAAAACTTGGTAAATATTATGAACGTTTCTGTCTCTTTCGCCCTTACCGGCAGGGAATTCGATGCCCAAGCTCTGTTTGATAAAATAATTTCCTCAAGTTGCAACTCAACCTCTTGCTCCTGACCATAAATCTATGTTTCGAGTCACTGATGTCTCCACCAAAGGGAAGAGGCTTCTTCAAAACTACACCTGTGTACGTCCTTCTTTACGTTATACCTCTCAATAATGCATAAAACGTTCCAAACTAAGTCAGACAAGATGACATAAGGAAAGATGCTAAGTGTGCTTAATCAGGTCAGTGAGGAGAAGGGATTCAGGCAAAGAATTACTGACGCTCATAAACAGGCGTGGCCAGCAGTACTGCAATAATTAAAATCTGGAATGATATAAAAAGATTTCAGAATAAAGGGGTATAAGTGTTTTGCAGGGTGCTCAGATTGTTTGTGTTGGGGGTGGCGATAGACAAGACCATGGTTGGAATTAATGTCAAAGATGTTAGTTTTATATCTGAGGCCATACTTGCCCTGTTAGGGAAGACAAGGGCGATGGATGAAGGGATCTTGGCGCCGGATACATACAACAGAGTTATGGATTATCTCAAGATGCCAGGTGTAGGCAGGACCAGACATTTCCAAGCTAATACAGAAAGAGATGAAGATTTCAGCAGCAGATAAACTGGAGTGAAGTGAATACGAAAAGAAAATCAAGAACGTTTATGGATTTGTGCGCGGAATCTAACCCTGAATCAAAAATGAGTCAATGAATCAGAACAATATGTTTCAACCTTAGTCCCAAGGGAGCGGAATGGATTCCATCTGTGTACAGAATTTGTGATGTTAACTGAAGTCAGTGCAGGAATGGAGAGGGATTGTGGTGAGGTAGAGCTGTGCCTTGTCAGTTTACATGTGTAAATTAACATGCTGCAATTGGATGATGTCAATAGTTGATAGCATGCAGATGAGAAAAAAGGACTGCCGATAGTTAATTGGAAGTACAACAAATACAGGGACTTTAGAGAGGAAATGGAGGAAGGAGATGGAATGGGGATTACAAAGACAGAGGGCATTTGAAAAAACAATTGCTTCATCTCAGAATGCCTGTGGCGGCGGATTGAAAGGAGGGGAGGAGAAACACGAGCTGAAAATGTGTTGCTGGAACAGCGCAGCAGGTCAGGCAGCATCCAAGGAACAGGAGAATCGATGTTTCGGGCATAAGCCTGACCTGCTACGCTTTTCCAGCAACACATTTTCAGCTCTGATCTCCAGCATCTGCAGCCCTCACTTTCTCTCAAGGAGAAACAGGAGAAAGGATAAGCTCGAGTTAAAATAGAGATGTCCACAGTTCGGTGAGTTCAGTTTAACATGACTTCTACAATGGAATGATGAGAGTAAAGTAGGTAAAAGTGAAAGTTCAGAACTAAGACAGGAAAAGTTTCCGAGGGAGTTGGCTTTCTGGTGGCGAGAAGGTGGGACGGATGCTCCAGTTCGGATTATGTCCAACTCTCAGTAAAACAGCTACTGAAGCTTCTCATAATTGTTGGAGATGAGAATGCAGCAGAAAGGGAGTGGGGTAGAGAGAAAGAGCATTTCGAATGGAGCTAGCTTGTTTTCAAGACATTTAAGAAATTATCATATTTTATGCTTAATCAAAAGCTGACTTATTTCAGTTTTCCTCCCCAGAAAGTTAAAATCTACACGTAGCGTGAAGTTGGTTATACTTTTCAGAATAATCAGGAGGACAGAAAGGGGCCATCGGATAACTTTTGCAAATAGGTTTAACGAGGATCTAAATGCATTCTACAAATACATTAACGACAAAAGCGTAACTTGGGAGAGAAGAGTTTCCATTTACGTTCAGCCAGACCGTAGGAGATGGCGTAGATGAAAAACGAGAATTTTGTATCAGTACTTATTGTTCAGATGGTGGAGAACATAGGAAAGTGCATGGTGTCATCTTGAAAAATGCCTATATTATAGAGTAGGAGGTACTCGAAGACTTAAAATGTATAAATGTGGATACGTCAGGTGCACCTGAGAACGCTGTGGGTAGCAAGGCAAATTATTGCTGGGCCCCTTGCTGAAATATGTGTAACATTGACAATCACAGGCGAGGTGCCGGAAGACTGGAGATTTCATAATGGTTCTCCTATCGAAGAAATTACATGTTAGGAAAATCGAGGGGGCTATCAGTCGGCGTTCCTGACATTAGTGGTGAGAAAGGAGCTGGAGGCAATCCTGAGAGATAGCATTTACATGTATTTGGAATGACAATGACCAATGAAGGACAGTTAACATTGCTATGCACATGAAAACTATCTCTCACTAACTTGGAAGAAATGTTTGAAGAAGCAACGAAGAGGATTGATAACGGCAGAGCAGTGGACGTAATGCATATGGACTTCAGTAAGGTATTCGACAAGGTTCATTGTAGTATATTGATTAGTAAGGTTAGGCCACGTAGAATACAGGACGAACGAGCCATTTGCATACATAACCTGCTCGAAGATAGAAGACAGAGGATGGTGGTGGACAGTTGTTTTTCAGACTGGCGAGCAGTGGAGTACCACAAGGATCGTTCTGGGGTCCATTGTTTTTCATTATTAAGACATATAATTTGAAAATGAACATAGGAGGTTTCGTTCGGAATGTTGCAGATAACACCAAATTTGGTGGTATAGTGAACAGCGAATAAGATAACCTCAGTGTACAACGAGACCTTGATCAGATAGGCCAATGTGCAGTGGAGTGGTAGGTATTGTTTAATTGAGATAAATGGGAGATGCTGCATTTTTGAAATTCATATCAGTGTAGGACTTATACACTTCATGGTAAGATTTGGGTAGTGTCGGTGAACAAAGTGCTCTCGTGTTACATTTTCATAGTTCCATGAAGGTAGAGTCGCAAGTAGATAGGATAGTGACGAATGCCTTTAGTATGCTTGTCTTCTTTTGTCAGTTCATTGAGTATTAGATTCCAAAAGACACGTTGCAGCTATACAGGACATTGGTAGAGCAGTTTTGGAATGTGGCATGCAATTCTGGTCTCCCTGTTTTTGGAAGGATGTTATGAACGTTGTCGAGGTTCAGAAAAGATTTACAAGGCTGATGCCAAGCTTGGAGGGTTTGAGCTACATGGAGAGGCTAAACAATCTGGGACTCATTTCTCTGAAGTTCCCGAGGCAGACGAATAACCTTATCTTGAAGTTTATAAAATCATGAGGTGCATGGATACGCTGAACAGACAGATTCTTTTTATCAACTGGGAAAGCCCAAAGATGGAGGGTATAGCTGTTAAATTGGAGACAAAACATTTAAAAGAGTCCTAAGGGGCAACGTTTTCACGCAGAGAGCGTTGTGTGTACTGAATGAGCTGCAGAGCAAGTGGTAGAGACTGATACTATTGCATTTTAAAGTCGTATGCATGGGTCCATAGGGATATGGTTCAAATGCTGACAACTGAGGCTAGATTTACTTAGGATATCCGGTTGGCATTGACACTTTGGAATAAAGGGTCTGTTGGCATTCTGTACATCTCTGCCACTCCAAATCCCATCATTACATTGAATTTGTACACTCACCAGTGTCTCAAAAATGGAATGGGCTGAGTTAATAGTTTTCCACAGAGCTGGTGAACTGTCTCCCCCAAACGTGATGGTGTACAATGAGATCATATGGTAGCCAGAACAAAGTCTCACGGTGAGAGCACGGGAACGCTGTATTCTCAATGTGAACATATTGCGAGATCATCCACTGCAGAGACTTTTTTTGGACGTTTTTACGGTCTCAACATTTAAATGCTCTGTCTCCAACGTGAATTCGCTGGAATATCAGATGATTGGAATACCAAGGGAATCCTTTTCCACATTCAGGGCAGAAGAATTGACCATATTGGTTGGTGTATGCCAAAAACATTGCCGCTGCATGGATATCTGAATCCATTCTCACATTCCACGGTTTCTCAGAGTGAATGGTAATTTTTATTCCCCACTTCCATGACTGAGGTCTGACGATGTTCAAGATCGGGATTTTCTACAGAAGGATTGAACCAACCCTTGGTATTTATGAAACCTCGAGGTGCATTTTCCCCTGCATGGATAGACCTGGACTGAACAAGTGATCCTGCACTAGGAGCGTTGCATCTTCCTCTCTCTCCACGAGTATGTCAGACTTGTTGAGTTTATCCAGTACTCTCTGTATTTGTTTAGGATTACTGTCATTTTCAGCATTTTTGATTTGTTCGAGAGAATAAGGCAGCAATTGCAGCCGGTTCGCCATAAAGGTGGTCTGGGAGTTGGTGCTTGCACGACTGTGAGTGTTTGTGAATGTTTTGCGGTAACGTGCATGAGTGCACAGCTCTTGACCATACTCAGTCTCTCTCACTCCAGCAGTCCACCTATAACTGCACGTGGAATTTCCTTGCACCATTCATTGGAATACCTTCACTAACTCCCTGGCTCTGCATATTTCCTCTGCAGGTCGTACACATAAGAAACTAAGCCCTAAACAGTGCACATTCTGACCCACAAGAAATACCAGTCAAAGAATGCACTGTTGCAAGTGTGACAATGTTGCTCCTTCAAAAATGTGATCTCACCCTTTTTTTGTCTCAGAGAGGTTGTAAAGGCAGAGGTTCCGATATGTCTGGTAATAGCTACTTGCAAAAATAAATTAAGACTTTTTTAAAGCTCCTGTGCAATGAAAGGGGAGTGGCCTATTTCCCAGTTCAGGATTCGGTTTTGTTTAGTTTTAGCAAGCTGCTTTTTGTTTGCAGCTGCTGGTCAAGTTTTAGCTGGGATTCCAGAGAAGCTACTGGAGAGGCAAACAAGAAGTTGGATGATTATCCACTCTGTGTCCCTGACATCTCGCCAGTAAGAAATTATGTTTGATTTTATCTCTTTCTGTTTTGCCAAGATGGTCTTAATGCGGATGCTGAAATATTTGGAACAGCATCATTATGTTGCAGTACAGTCGAATGGGTTTCCATATAGGTTGATTTATTCTAAATGTGGATGTCTTTTGATCGTGTTTCGTTCAATAGTCTGTAAACAAATTCTGTTTTGCTTAAAACTGAGTATTTGGCTCAGCTGGATCACGCCTTGAATATCTTCTTCATAACTGCTTAAAACAATGAGTAAAATTAGGGCATGGGCTGCCGTTTTGAAATGTTTTGCGGAGGTCAGGTCTGGTCCATAACAATTAGTGACACAATCTGGTGTGCTTGTGCCCATTTCTGCTGTGTAACAACCTGCCGTGGTCTGCATTAGGATTGTATCCTGGCGATCATAACACTTGGGAATACAACCAATTTCCTTTCTGAATATGCTTTATTATATAACTCTTCAATTGTCTCATGATTTTACTTTACCTCTAGGAATCTTTCCGACCGGAGCAGCTCTCCCTGATCCTCTAAGTGTTCAGGTTTTCTTTTCCTTATAAATTATTTTCAAACAAGATTTCAGCTCACTGGACCTCATCTGCTTCGTCGCTCTCTTTGTTGTATTTATCCCTTCTTGCCTTCACTTATGAAAAGGTGACCGTGTTAACACACAGTCCGGAAAAAAAAAGTCCATGTTTGTTTTAACTCTTGAGTTCCTTCGTTTTATTCAGGCTTCACAACGACACGGGGCGTCACTCACACCTTTGATCATGATGGGTCATTTCCAAGAATAAACTGAATTCCTGCATAAGACACACTGTCAATTCCACCCGCTATCACTTTCTGCAATCTTCATTGGATCTTCCAAATTGAATTTACTCAGGGGAACGCTAAACCTCTCTCCATCTAACACGCACTGCGTCGTGTTACATTTCAGATGGATACAAATATTTTCCTGTCTCTCTATCAGAAACGGATTATCTCCTACATCTTTTAGTATTGTAACTTCTTCCTCACCCGCTCCCCGTTCTTCCTGAGTAAAGTCATTTTTTTGAGATTGGGCACTATCTCACTATTCAGCCCCTGAAAAGAATGTGCACTTTACTGCAATTCTTCGACATATTTCGGATTTTGTTCAGTACTAACGCCATTCTCACTGGTTTAGCCACCTTGACCACATCCTCTTTCCCAGCGTATTTTAGTTTACAAACACGAACGCTGAGAATTTATGTGTCACAACTTATTACATTGAAAACACCTGAGAGATTTCACCTCCTTTTCATCCTTTCGTGTTTCTTTTGTCACCTGTGGTAAACAATTCCCAGCGTGAACTACCCTTTGCTTTTCAGTGGAGGAACTCACTCTTTCCAATTGCTATCCCTTCCGGAATGCAATTGCTGCTCGAAGCGGGATGTCAATCCATGCACTGACGCATATTCATCCATCATCTCTGCAGCTCTTCTCGCTGTACGAAATTTCTGTTCATTTGCATGAGTGCTAATCATTTCTGGAAGTGAGATTTTATAATCCTCCAGAAGAATGATCTCTCTAAGAGACTCATATGTATTTTCTACCTTGCATGCTCACATCCATCTATCGAAGTTGCTATGTTTCTTTCTTTCAAATTCGACGTCAGACTGCCTTGGTTTCTTCCTAATCTTTCTGAACCGTTGTCTATATGCTTTTGTTACCAATTTGTAAGCACTCAAAATAGCCTATTTAACATTTTCAAAACATCTTGACACTTTATCCATCAGTGCTGCAAACATCCCGCTAGCTCTGCCTACCAGCTTGGTCTGGAATAACATCATCTACAGAGTCTCTGGCCAATTCATCTGCCGTACCACCTTTCTGAAAGAAATGAAAAAAAGGCTTCAAAATATGTTTTAACGAATTTTGGTGATGGGTTGACATACTTGTATTTTTCTCTCATAGGTTGTTGCCTTCGATAATATTGCTCATCATTAATATGATGAGCAATAACTTCCCCTATTTGTAGTATTTTTGGTTCGAGGTACAACTTTATCTTTTCAAACTCAAACGATTCTTTTCTCTAACTCCAACAATGTAGAAATTCATAGAAGCATAAATAAATCGAACAATTCCTTACCAACTCCTATGTTCCCAAACTGAATTCAAGTCTATACTGTTTTCAACGTTGTTTCAATAATACCGTTCCATTTATATAAATACAATTAATAAGAATAGGAAATTAAAACTTAATCTCTCAAATCTGCATTGAAAGTATGTCTTTCAAAATGGTCCTCATCCAGTCGTCAGGCTTACTTCCCTGCTGTTACCTGGAATATCCTTACTTTCCTTCTTGTAAAGGTAGACAGCATTCGCAACTCTCCAATCCTCCGGCACTTCACCTGTGTGTAAAAATGATGCAAAGATACTATCAGGGCCTCAGCTATTTCCTCTTTCGCCTCCCTCAGCAACCTGGAATAGATCCCATCATGTCCTGGGGGCATTTGTCCATCTTAATATCTTGAGCCTATCCAATATATCTTCCCTCCTTGTGTCAACGTGATCCACAGTAAACCAACTTATATTTCTAATCTGTATATTTATCATGTCCCTCTCCGCAGTGAACACTGATGCAAAGCAATTATTGAGACCCTATTATAAACCTCATGACTTCATAAAGCTCTATATGGTCACCTTGCAGCCTCCGATTCTCATGGAATAACATCCCCAGCCACTTCTTGTAGCTGAAATCCTCTAACCCTGGCAACATCCTTGCAATTCTGTCTGAACCCCTGACAGAGAAGGCAGATGAACTCAGGGCATGACTAGCAACATGGGACTGGGATATCAAAGATATTACAGAAAAGTGGCTCTGAAATGGACAGGATTTCCAGCTGAATGTTCCAAAATGCAAATGCTATCAGAAGGATAGAAATGGGGAAGAGAGGGGGAATGGTCGAGTTTTAGATAAGTGATCGCATTACCAGTCTACGTAGGGAGGACAGAAAGGCGGAAAGAGTGGAGTGTGTGTGACGTTTTTTACAATGCAGCATTACTGATGTACGTATGGAGGTGGAGGACATACACAGATACCCGCACACACAAGCACATTGTTTTACTGAAACGCTTTGACAATTTCCAATTTTGTCCTGGACAGGACAGTGTTGGGGAGGTTACCTGTAGAATGGGCGTTTGTATGGTAAGATAAACCTCTGTGTATAACTCCAGGGATGGAGGGGGCGGGTTATGCGATGTCTCGAACCCCAAAACACTCCCAGTGCTGTACTGTTTTATGTTCTATGTAACTCTTCCCAGGCTGATCAAAGTATTACTGAAATTTCTGACAACATTCCTCACTGTCCACCATACCACCTACTTTACTGTCATCTGCAGACTTACAAATTATACCTTGTGCATTCGCATCCAAATCATTGAGGCAGATAATAAACAGCAAAAGGCCGAACACCGATTCATGAGGGACTCCAATAGTCACAGGCGTCCAGTCCTACAAGCATGCTTCTACTATTGCCCTCTTCTTCGGAACACAAAGCCAATGATGTATTGAATTTACCTTACCCCCGTGAGTTACATGCGATTTAATCTTCCAGAACAGTCTTCCTTGTGGAACATAATCAATCGATTTACAGAAATTCATGAGGTGACTTGTTCTGCCCCATCCTCTTCAACCTTCCTGGCTACTTGATCAAAGAACACGAACACATTTGAGAGGTATGACCTCCCACGCTTTACAGACTACTCCTAATTAAACGCGGTCTGTCCAAAGGCATGTATATCTTCTCTCTAAGAATCTGCTTGAGAAACTTACCTACCAAATTGTTAGGCTTACTATTCTTTTTTTTTAATTTTCTTTGCAGCCCTTCTTAGATAAGGGCACAGCATTCATTACCCTTCGCGTTCTGGGCCCTCACTCCTGGCTAACACGTTGCGAAAATATCAGTCAGTGATCCACAAATTCCTCCCCAACATCTTGGATACATCGAGTCAACAGGTGCAGATTGATTCAGCTAGAAAAATTCCAAGACGTCCAACACCTCCTCTACTGTGATATAGACTGGCCCCATGATATCACCACAAACGTCTTTAAATTCTCAAGCCTTCAAGTGTATCTCCGCAGTAAGCACACAGAAGAAATATTTAATGAAAATCTCACGCATGCACTGTGGCTCTACACGCACTTGGCTACGTTCATTCTTGAGGTGTTTTATTCTCTCTCCAGATATTCATTTTACTTAAGGTCCTTAAAGAACCCCTTCAGAATTGCGTTAATATTCGCAGCCAAGGCGACTCGTGCGACAAGGTCCTGATCTCCATCGTCACGAAACTCCTCTCTGCCCTGTATACCTCCAGGGATATCCTTGTTACCAGCTGCATGCATCCAAGCCACGCCTCCACTTTTTCTTTCTCTTCAAAGCCTCAATACGTCTTCTCATCGAGGGTTGCCTTTTCGGAACAGCATCGCCCTTCGTCCACACAGGAACACATCCAACTTGAAATCCAGCTGTTTTACTTTTAAAGGTCTCCCGCTTGGCAAATATCCCATTACCTGCAAGCAAATTATTTCAATCAACTTGTGCAATCTCGTGTCTAGTTTCATCAAAACATTTGTCTTGAGCCAATCTAGAATTTGAAACTGTGCAACGATTTTTCTTTTCTATTTTAAAATTAACAGAACTATTGTCACTGATCCCAAAGTGCTCCCCCACTGTAACCTCTGCCAGCTGTCATACCGTATTTTCCAAGAGTATTTCAAGTTTTGCCCCTTTCTAATCCAGACCTACAATATACATTTCGAATTATCCCAACTGAACGCACTTATCAAATTGCACCCCATATAAGCCCTGAAGGCGATTTGACATCAGTCCATGTTTGGAAGATTAAAATTTCCTGCTGTACCTAACCTATTGCTCATTCAAGTGTACCAACCTTTACATATTTGTTACTTCTATTCCCTTAGACTCTTGGGGGCCTGCAGTACAATGCCAATAACGTCACCGTCATCATTCTCATTCCTTTGCTCCACCCAGAGACCTCACTGGACGATTCTTCAGTTATTTCTTCTCTGATGACTGCAGTGATAATTGCCACAATAAAAAATGCAAGTCACCTTACTCCCTTTCCACCATCTTTGCCCCACCTATATCACCTGTACCTTGGCACGTTAAGCTACCAATCCTGTCCCTTCCTTAGGCATGTTTCTGAAATGGCTATAATCTCACAGTCCCACGTACATATCCATGTCTCCGAGTTAATCGGCCTTTCCTGTCAACACTGTTGCATTGAAATAAATGCAACAGGCGATCCGTGCACCCTGTGAAATTCCAGTCTGACCTGTCCCTTCAACCTACTATTTCTGATTATTTTATCTCCAACCAGCCTCACAGTTGCATTTCTGCTGTTGAGGATGGCACCCACTCCCACCCACAATGGCCACCTTCGCCGTCAATCATGTTTCAGCCCTCCCCTGTATCATTAACAAACCTGATCGCCAAGATATTGGTACCCTGCCATTTCAGTTGCAAGCCATCCCTCTTGAACAGGTCACCTCTGCCAGAGAAAAGATCGCACTGACCTAAAAATCCGATTCCCTGTCATTTGCAACAATTCTTTCGCCACATATTCATATTCTATATACTCCTCTTCTAACCTTCGCTAGCTCTCGGTAATGGAAGTAATCTTGAGATAACAAATGGCGATTTCCTGGTTTTTAACATTTTTTCCTACCTCTCTATAATATCCTCAGTGGAATTATAATCATCCTTTGGGACACTATCTGTTTAGTCCTTCTCTCGGACAAGTTTTCCTCTGGCAAATTCGTGTTCTCCAATTTCCTCATCTCTTTGGAGTTTGCTTTTTAAAGTCTATCTCCGTTTCCATTTCTGTCCACTTTTCTCTTTCTGTTTTTCCTTCTTTTTTCTTTCTCTTCTCATTCCATTCTGTGCCAATTTCCATTTTCATCAATTTCACGTCTTAGAGTCATAGAGTCATAGAGATGTACAGCATGGAAACAAACCATTCGGTCCAACTCGTCCATGCCGACCAGATATACCATCCCAGTCTAGTCCCACCTGCCAGCACCCGGCCCATATTTCTCCAAAGATTTCCTATTTATATACACATCCAAATGCCTCTTACATGCGAAATGGGACTATTTTGTGCCACTCTTTCGGCGCCAATCGTTTGGCCCCGCCGTTTTGGCTCTAAGCTGTTTTGGCGCTCATTACTTTAGCACAGAGCTGTTTTGGCACCAATTCAGAATAAGAAAAAGTCTTGTAGAGCCCGTAAGAAATTCGTTTTGATTGCATTTTAAGAAATAAATCTAATTATTTTTTATTCATTGAAAATTGCATGACAGCTTTCCAATCTGAAGGCAGAAGGGCTTAAGTATTATTAAGGCAGTAGATGACTATTAACAATTGTTAAATGAGAAAATGGTTACAAAACGTGATTTGAATCTACGGCGGATCATTCCAGCTTTGACTATCAACTCTTGCTAGGTGAGAAAATTACACCAGGCCGTTAGTCATCCTCTATTCTTTAGCCAAAAAAGACTTTAAATTCTGAAGTGGCGCCAAAACAGCTTAGTGCCAAAGTAAAGAACGCCAAAACAGTTGAGAGCCAAAACGGCAAGGCCAAATAATCACGGCCAAAAGGGCATCGCAAAAACTTATCTGACCCTCTTAAATGTTGCAATTGTACCAGCCTCCACCACATCCTCTGGCAGCTCAGTCCATGCTCGTACCACCTTCTGCGTGAAAAAGTTGCCCTTAAGTCTCTTTTACATCTTTCCCCTCTCACCGTAAATGCATGCCCTATGTTTCTGGACTCCCCGACCACAGAGAAAAGACTTTGCCTATTTACCCTATCCTTGCCCCTCATAATTTTATAAACCTCTATGAGGTCACCCCTCAGCCTCCGATATTTCAGGGATAACAGCCATAGCCTGTTCGTTCTCTCCTTTTAGTTCAAATCCTCCAATCCTGGCAACATTCTTGTAATTTTTTTCTGAACCCTTTCAAGTCTCATAACACCTTACCGATACGAAGGAAACCAGAATTGTAGGCAATATTCCAACAGTGGCCGAACCAATGTCTCTCTTATTCCTGCGTTTTCTTTTTCATTTGTAAATATACACCAGACAATTTCACCTGTGATATCCTGCTTCAAAGTATCCTTTCTTCTTATTCCATATGTTGCAAGGCGACGTGAAATATTGCCAACTCACAAAATTCTACACACTCTTCTACCTTCAATTTATCTGCCAAATCTCTCCATTTAGCTTTTATCACATATTTCAGACGAGGCATGTTCTGCCTTCCACTTCTCGAAAACTTTTAGTCGCATCCAATGCCATTGTTATGTTTGGTGTAATAAACGTCCCCACTACACAGTTGCTTCATATTCCGGTGCTACTTGCAGCTGTTATTTCGAACATGAAAGTCAGAAATGTATTGTAAATATCACGTTGTTATATCAGCTGATGTTATTATTGGATAATATCATTTGCTGGTTTCAACAATGTGGACTCTCACTGAAACAGAATCACACAGTGCTGCAGATTAACAAAAAAGTTTGATATCAAACAGAAACTAAACCATTGACTTTCAATAAAATATTTTAAATGTTTAGTTCTAAAATCCCAGTAAACACATTATCGCACACATTTCACAAACTCAGTTAAAATTTGGATAATAACTAAATGGCTTTTTTTTATAAAATGCAAAACACCACTCATTAAACATAGAAACTAGGAACAGGAGTGCACCCTGCAGCCTTTAAGCCTGTTCTGCGATTCAAGGACATTATGACTGATCCTGATGACTATATTGTTAGTAGGGGAAAGTTTTGGTGTACAGCGATCATTTCACTGTAAAGTTCAGGATGATGGTCGAGAATGATATGCAATAATTGAGAGTGGGAAAAAGGTTAATTGACTAAGAGCTGTCTTCAATGGGGCAATGATTAAGCTGGGAAGGTTTGACTTGAACAACAAGTTGGTCAGAAAAAGAAAAAGAGAAGAAATGGTTTGGATCCAGTCGAGGAATGGTCCCTCAAACAAGAATCACTGTATGAAAGAGAAGAAGAACAGAGTCGCTGTCAGATAGAGAATCGAAACGGGTACCAGGAAAAATGTTGAATGTTCAGATGGGAGATGGAAAAGCGGGGGAAATTATGTTCTGGATTACAGTGGTGCAGGAAAAGCACAGCATTTCAGGTAGCATCCAAGGAGCAGGAAAATCGACGTTTCCGGGCAAAAGCCCTTCACCAGGAATGTAGGCAGAGTGCCTGAAGATTGGAGAGTGTGAAAATTATGGACAAACTGAGAGCCAAAATGGAGCTGTCCCAAAGTCATCTGCGGACAGCTTCATATTGAACGGGTTAAAAACTATATACAGCTTCTTCGAGACTAGAAAGGGGTTATATGCCGTCAAATAATTCTCCGCAAATCGTTCTGATAAACTTTGAAGTGTAGCAGCTGCATGCTCGATTGAAACATTCAAGAGAGAATTGAATGATTAGTGTAACTAAATATAATGTCAGGATATGGAGGAAAGAAGGAGATCAGAACTCAGCATTGTGTTCAGTTGAAGAGCTGGTGTCAACATAATTGGCGAAATTACTTCCTTCGGTGAATGAATTCTTCTGTGTGGTTCAGAGTGATGTCCTGAGACATTATTAATGTATTCGAGTTATCGAACTCTGATAACATCCTATCTCTGCATCTTGTTTGATCCGTTATGATTCATTCGAATCTTTACACTTTCTATCAGCCAATGCTACCGTGCTTATCTCTGTAACACATACAGATCAAAAGAATCTTCCGTTCACTGGAGACTCCACCAGCTCACGATTTCCTCCCTGCCATATAATAACCCTCAAGTCCTTACAGCTCTCCCTTTCTGTGTAACCGCTCCTTTCTGTATAAACCTCCCAATCTTTGTAATCCCCTTTAGTCCACACAGTCTTCAATGTCACTAACACCCTCTTGCCTTGACAAATATCCTTGTCTCCATAATATCGTCCATCCACTACAGTGCTCGTTATGTCTGCAACTCCTTTCACACCTATAGCTGTGCACATCTCTTCAACTTCCTCCAACCCCTACACTATTCCCGACTGTGTAGCTTTCTCCAATGCCTCACCAGCTGTGTAACATCCACCAGTCCTTGCAGAGTTCGAATGGTGTAACCACCTTCGACCACCACTCATTTCCCTATTTCTGCAACCCCTACATACTAAATCCTTCACTTGTCTTCCTTGAAGAAATCCACGCCGACGACCCTCGGGTGCCTGGGATTTCCTCGTGACCGTTTTTGCTGTATATTAGAATTCAAAACTCGAACGATTCAGTTCATACCTTATTCCATATTGAAAAATAGCAGTTATCCAATCCCCCTGCCATATCCTTTATTCGGGTGAGGATTGGATAATGATGGTCTGTGAAAGACAGGGAAATCTTTTCCCTGGTTTATTTTAACAGCCATGAACATTATGTGAGTGCATTTTAAAGATGTGAATCTCCTTTATAATTCCCCTCTCCATACGTTTCTCACTCCCAATGTTTGACACCAAATTTGGAACACTTCCCTGGTTTGGCCCAAGCAGACAGAGGCCGAGATAATCAGTTGTTTGATCAAGGGGCATTTTAGTCGAAGTTCATGGTAGGTTTCTCTCCATACGTTTCACTGCATTGTCTCATAATGCCATGCCCAATCCACCTCATTAACTAACTTCCTTACTCCGATGATCTTTCTCTAATGTGACACTAACCTGATGATTTATTTTCCCTTTGTCAAAACAACTGTCCATTGCCTGAATATCCCACAACGGACAAGTGTTTTATTTGAAACGTCATTCAACTCTTGAATTATCAGTCCGATTCTCCCGTGGATATGGCACGGGGGATGAAACACTGGGGATAATCCCCTGTTGTTCTGTTTAACGGCAGAGTGCATGAAAGGGACATTAACTGCCCCCAGGGCTGAAAGAGGAAGCCACGAATCCAGACACTGCCTGTTTGGTCTGAGGTTGCCCCTGGGCCAGTGAGGTGCCAGCCTTCTGGGTGAACCCCAACAATGTAGCAAGGAGGTCCGTGACCTTCGCCACTCTACCAGGGCAAATGTCACCATAACACTTGTGACTTCGTACTGATTCTATCTCTATTGCTGCACCCAGCTCCCACTAAGGCTCATGTTCTCCCACTCCCATTGAATGCAACACCTTTTCTTAGTCTCACTCACCACTTCTCTACTCATCTCTCCAACTCTGCTTGCTGGTGTGTTCCATACCCACTTACTCAGGACACCTCACGATCTTTTCCCAGGCTTTCCCAGTGCAAACACCTATAGCAAATATTCCATCTCACTAATACCTCTTGGCAATTCTCACACTCCAGAACGAAGCATTCCACAGTAGGGCAGAAAGTGCCAAGAGGGACTGGGGTCTCCCAACATACATCTCATTACCCTTAACAGGGAAGGATCGTGACCCTGAAAACTATGAGAGGCTGACTGACAGTGTCCCCGAGCTCGGAACGGTATCTCATACTCCCCTTGCCTCACTGTACTGGGAACCATAACAATGAAATCAAACTTTCTCGTTTTGCATCTGTTGTAAACAACAAGATAATACGGCAGTCATGTAAACCTGGTGGCTCTAGCTGAGGTGCAAATACTCATAAAGTCAGGTTTCGGGAAACGAATCATTCTGTGAGCATTCCATTTCGCTCAAAGTGAGTGTCTCCGTGCATCCAGTGTGCAGCCGAAAGGGACAGTAGAACTGTGTGTGTGTCGCTGAGCACAATGTGCATGCAGGAACATTGCAATGAGATTTATCATTGCACCCTGAGCTGTAGCATTGAAGTACAGAAGCGAACTGTCAGCGGGTGTGAGGGACTCTGGCATGGTGAGACGGGCATGTGATAGATGCCGCACTTTTGGGTGTAAAGTGCTTGCAGCTTCTGTCTGTGCAGCGTCAGCTAAGACGTTGATATCCAAGATAGAAGTTGGCAGGAACGTGGGACCAGATGTTGTCCCCAGTTCTCAACTCTGACTTTCATGTCGAATTCTCCATATTAAGTCTCTCCACCGTGGGTGAGAGGGCATGAAGCTGTAAATTGATGAGGAGAGACCTACAATAAAGTGGCTGTTGATCATCAGCAATTATTCAGTCAGCATCTCGCCATGCAATTGCGAAAATATTGTCCTTAAGAACAGATAAACACCAGAAGAGGGCCTGCAGCCCAGCCTGCCTGTACCGACACAGGATATTAGGCCATTATAGAGACATGGTTAGAGGAGTGAGAGAAATCGTTGTTGCAGATTCCAGGATTTAGATGATTTGGCAAGGACAGAGAAGATGGTAAAAGAGGCGGGGAATTGGATTTTTTGATCAAGCGTAGTATGACAGCAACTGAGATAACGTTTGAGGAAAAATCTGCGAAGGTAGTTTGGGCTGAGTTCGAAACAAGAAAGGAGAGGTACATTGTTGTCAGTTTTCTATAGGCCGCCGAATTGATCCAGAGACATAGAAGAAAGGATAGAAAGGTGATACTCGAAAGGACCAATAATTGCAGAGTGGTTGTGACGTTGGTCTTTAGGTTCCCCAATATTAAATGGGAATACTGTGGTTCAATTAATTTAAGCGTGTCAGTTGGAGGTGTGCAGGGGGGTTTTCTGCCAAGAGTATGTAGACAGGCCAAAAAGGGGCGATGCCATATTAGATTTGGTACTGGGGAATGAACTCGACCAGGTGTTAGATTTGGAGGTAGTTGAGCATTTTGGCGATAGTGATGAAACTTTGATTACATTTACAATAATAATGGACAGGGATGGGTATATACCGCAGAGAAACAGGTATAACTGGGTAAACGCTATTATGATGCAATTAGGAAAGATTTAGAATGCATAGAATGGGGAAGAAAAGGACAATGTTTGTGAGAATACGGACAAAGAGGCTACAAGATTAGATGGGATTGAGTTTGACAAAGAGGATGTTTGAGAAAATTTGGAAGTTCTGAAAATAGATAAGCCCTTTGGGTTTGATGGGATATATCCTCGGATTCTCTGGGAAGCCAGGGGGGAGATTGTGGAACTTTTGGCTTCGACATTTATATCATCATCGACGACAGTTAACGTGTCAGAAGACTGGAAGATAGCAAAATTTGCTCCCCGTTTTAGAATTTGTTTCAGGAGAATATTTGTAATTATACGTTAGAGAGTATTAGTTCGGTTGTGATTTAGATGTTGGAAAATGTTATTAATGGTAGGATTAATTATCATCCTGAATGGAATAATTGACTAGGATTAGCCAACATGGTATTGTGAACGTTGGGCCGTGCCTCACTAACATTATTGAGTTCTTCGCGAAGTGACAAAATAGGTGGATGTAGGTAAGGTGGTTTATATGGTGTATGTGGAATTCAATAAAGCGTTTGATAAGCTTCCACAAGATAAGCTATTGCACAAGATAATGAGTTTCAGGATTGAAGGTGATTTAGCGGTTTTGATCAGAAATTGGCAAGCTGAAAATCGACGGGGGTGGTGGTTGATGGGAAACGTTCATCCTGGAGCTTGGTTATCAGTGGTGTGCCGCAGTGATCTGTTGTAGGGCCACTGCTGTTTGTCATTGTCAGAAATCGTCTGGAGATGGGCCTGGAAGGATGGGTTCGTAAATCTGCAGATGACACTCAGGAAAGTAGAGTTGTAGATAGTGCTGAAGGATGTTGTGGGTTACAGAGTGATATAGATAAGATGCAAAGCCGTGCTGAGAATTGACAAATGGAATTTAATGTGAAGAAGTGTGATTTAGTTCAGTTTAGAAGACGTAACAGGAAAGCAGAGTCATGGGCCCATGGTAAAATTCTTGTCAATGTAAATGAACAGAGAGATCTTGGTGTCCAAGTGCATAAATCCCTGAAAGTTGCCACCCAGGTTGATAGAGCCTCGAAGAAAGCATATGGTGTGTTGACCTTTATTGGTCCGTGGATTGGGTTTCGGAACCACGTGGTCATGCTTCAGCTGCACAAGACACAGATGCGGCTGCACCTGGTGAACTGAATGCATTTCTGGACAATGCATAAAAGGAACAAATCGGAAGCTTTGGAAAAGTTTCGGAGTAGATTAACTGCGATATTGCCTGGTATATAAAGAACGCCTTAGGAAGGAAGACTGAAAGAACTGAGGCTGTTTTCGTTGGTAATAACGTTGAGAGGTGACTTGATCGAAACTTTAAAGACAGTCAGAGGGTTAGGTAGATTAGACAGTGAGAGCCATTTTCTTCGGGTAGCGAAAGACAACACGAGGGGACATAGTTTATAATTGTGGAGTGATAGTTTTAGAACAGATATCAGGGGTCATTTCTTTACTCAAGATTGCAGTAGCAACGTGGAACGGCCTGCCAGCAACAGTAGTTGACTCGCTGATATTAAGGGCGATATTTACTGGTCATTGTACACACATATGGATGATAATTGAATAGTGCAGTTCAGATAGGCATCAGATTAATTCCACAGGTCAGCGCAACATCGAGGGCCCAAGGGCCGAGACTGCGGTGTAACTTTCTATGTTCTATGACTATCTAAAGTCAAAAAAGAAAGCTTTGGCTTCTGTATATTCTATGTAATTCTATTCCTTACCTCCTCATCTCTGTCTCAAGATACGCCTTAAATTTGCTATTGTCTCCTCTTCTCCTCTATTAGTGCCTTCTAGACACTTCCACATTCTGAAGGTAAAGAAAAAGAAAGGACTTGCCAATCATCCCTGTCAAATTTCCTCTTTTACCGAAAAGCTATGGCCACAAATAATTGAAATTTCGACTCTTTGCTAAATCCTCGAAGTATCTTTTGACCAATGCCTTTGATGATTTCGTGAATGATTATCAGGTCGCCACTCAGCCACTGATGTTCACGTGAAAATAAATGAAGTTTTTCCATTTTCTCTTTAAGGCTGGATTTCACAGCCTGACCCTTTTTACTTTTGAGAACACGCTTTCACGAAGCCATTTAATCTCCCCTCAGAATACGTGACACTGCGCTGATCATGATTTATCTTCTTGCTATTGTTTCCTCTGCATTTCATTGTAATATCTTCTCAGCTCAGACTGATCATGCTGAAAATCCAAATCTTCGTCAAGCTTTGTCCTTTACAATACTTATGTAACGTAATGATTTTTGATCACTATTCCTGAAATGCTGGATTTTTTTCTTCCAGATGACAGTGGTAATGAGTGTGGAAGGTGTTGTCAAAGGAGTGCCACACTCGTCGCACTCATTGCTGTGTGTCGGTGGTGGAGGGAGTGAGTTATTGTGGATGGGGACCAATCAAGTGGGCTGTTGGTCTTTAAATCGTGTCAAGCTGTTTGAGTACTGTTTGAGCTAAACTCATTCAGACAAGTGGGCATTACTCCGTTATATTCCTGACTTGAATCTTGGAGATACTGGACAGGCTTTCGCACGACAGGAAAAAAAGTTACAATCAGCAGAATTCCTAACTTCCCATCTGATGCTCTAACAATTGCAGCTGGTTGTTCCTTCATAAACTTCAGAATGTTATTGTCACACAACAATTGTAATATGTTTGAATGTTGATTAGCGATGGTGAGATGTTACATGATGGCGATTTTCTGATACCTGTGCGGTATCAGAAAATTGTTACTTAAAATTGGAAGCCCAAGCCCGCCTATTGTCCAAGTCTTACTGTATTTGGACTAATTTTGTGATTTGAGGAGTTGAGAATGATAAACTCACGAACAAACATCATTAGATATAACCTATGTAGGAGCCAGCTTGCTGATGGCCGGTTTTCAAACGTGCCAGCTGTCTTTCCTCTTCTGGATGGCAGTGGATTTAGGTGGTGCTCCCTCATAAGCCTTGGTGCAGTGAATCTTGAAGATGGTATACAATGCTTAGACAGAGCTTCAGTGGTGCAGGAAATTAATATTTGTGGAAGTGATAGCAGTTAAATGTGTTAGCTTTGTCCTGGCTTATATCTGATGTAATCCATCACAGGCTTTGGGGAGTCAACAGGTGATTTACTGCAGAACTCCTCGCGTCAGACCCGCTTTCGAAGCTAACGTTATTTATGTGGCCCGTCCGGCAAATTTCTGGTCAAAGATAGCATCCAAGATGTTGATCACTACCATGCTGGGGACTCACTGAATGTAATGCCATTGAAAATCAAAGACGGATGTTTTGATTCGTTGTTTCTTATTTTTGTAATATTTGTGTTTGCTGAACATTACTTGCTAATTGTCAGAATACGCTTGGTTGTTTTCCAGGTCTTGTTGCATTTCAACACAGACTGTTTCAGGAATGATATAATCACTGAACGTTCCCATGGCTGACCTTATGATGGAGATAGGGTCATCGCAGCAGCTGAAAATGGTTGGGACCATACATTCCCTTTCCCGAGGAATGGAAGCAGACGTGTTCTGGAGTTCAAATTACTTACCATCAGAACAATTTTTTTTTGCGGGTGAGAATTCCAACCAGAAAAATGTTTCTCTCAGATTCTGATGAACTTTAATTTTACTCGGGCCTCTATTGTCACATACTGTTAACTGTTACCTTGATGTTAGAAGCAATTGCTCTCAGTGCCCCTTTCGAATTCCACTCTTTTGAACTGAGATTACAATGGGGTGAGTAGCTGAGTGAGCCTGACGGGACACTGACTGAATGAAACTGAGAGGTTATTGCTGATTGATCATATTGTTGCTGACACATCCTTCACATTGATATGATAGACCGTATGCTGATGGACCAGTGACTGGGTACAGTGCAAATGCTGTGCGTTTTGTTTACAGGAATACTTGGGCTGTTTACCACAATGCTGGCAGATTTCAGTGTTCTTGCTGGAATGGAACACCTAGGCTAGTAAAGTGGCAGTCTCCGGAGTTAAATCACGTTTTCAGTGTCTTCAGCTATTCCTTGACATTGTGTGAAGTGAATCGAATTTTATGGATATTGGGGTATATGACGCAAGGCCCACTGAAGGAAGTTGAAATGGATCATCTGCTCAGCTCCTTTGGCTGAAGATTATTACAAATTCTGCGGCTTTATTTTGTCCCAATGTGCTGTGCTCCCCCACAACGAGGGATTGCATTGTTGGAGATTAGCGTTCTCCTCCAGTGGTCCCTTTCGTTGTCCACTATCCTTTATGAACACACGTGGCAGTACTGCAAACATAGATCTGAACCATTGATTGTGTGATCACAAAGTTGTTCAATCTCTCCACCCTTCAGGCACTCTGCCTATATTCCTGATGAAGGGCTTTTGCCCGAAACGTCGATTTTTCAGCTCCTCGGATGTTGTCTGAACAACTGTGCTTTTCCAGCGCCATTCTACTCCGGAATCTGGTTTCCAGCATCTGCAGTCATTGTTTTTACTTGTGTGATCACAGAGGCCTTTTGATCACTTGCTGCCTATGCTGTTTAGCATGTACTTCATGCTATTTTGTAGCTGAAGACAATATGTAATTCTCCACATTGACCCCATATATAGGTTTGCCTACTACTACTCCAAGCATGTGTTTCTGCACTCGTCATTTAAATTAGGTTGGATCCCTGGATTGATGGTTACTGTGGAGTGGGTGAAATGCCGGACTTTGAGGTCACAGACTGTATGATTTGTACAGAGTATGGTTCTGCTGTTTCCAACGGTCCACTGCACCTCATGGACGCATGGTCATTAGTTGGTCGATCTGTTTGAAGTCTGTGTTATTCAGCTCACAGCTTCCTAATGTCTACAAAATGTGAAGATGGCCCTTCGTCCCCATAAGGCCTGTGCAGTGGTCATTCTTACCAATATACTAAATTGAGAGGTGCATCTGCAGCAGGTGGACTGGTGATGATGTAGTAAATTCTATGTTTCCCTTTTGTTGATTTGACTCATAACCAGCTGGATTAGTGCAGCAGCCACAGGGTCCAGACTACATACGAACGAGCTTGCCATATCTGCCTCACTCTGGCCTGTCAGTGGGACAGAACCTACCAGAGAGGGTGGTGACATTGTCTGGGACACAATGTTGTTCACAGAATCCTGCTTTACAGATAATGTCTTATTGTTGCTGGATTGGTCTCTGGGAAATATATGGCAGATCACGTTTAAACTTCGTATATTTTGTACAGTGAAAAATGAATATCAGTTTATTTCTTGCATATTTTAAAAGAAAACAAACATCATTGTTTTTCAGTGGAAAACGATTGAAGGGAACAATAATTAAATTATCAGAGTGCACACTTAAGTATTACACAATTCGGTGACTGTCGTAAACAGCTGTTTCATGTTCTGATCAGTGAACCCACAATCTTTCAGGAAGCAAAGCTGTTGAAAATGACTTTGAAAGATGTGTTAATTCAGACATCCTACAAGTGGACCTCACAACTGACTACAAAGCATTTAGCATCTGGAAAATCTGTCCAGAGAGCTGCCAATATGGTTCTGCACATTATTCACACATTCCGTCACAACAGAACAGTTAGAAACATACCTGATAAACAGAAAAATGCGTGGAGCAGACTGGCCAAAGGAGTACCACTTTGAACACTTCAAACAATCACCTGCAAACAAGTACATATGCTAAGTTTATTTATTCTTATGTGCTACATAAACTCTGTAGTTCTGCCACTTGGACCAAATGCTGAATGGAGATGTAATAAAGGTGATGGAACTCCTGCAGCATATATGTCCTTGCACTGAATCTCTCATAAATGCTATAGAGTGTATGTCAGTTCGACAACGTCAGCATCCCAACAGAATTGTGCAGTTACGTTGATGGCCAGCATGATCCCTGTCCAACGTCCTTTTGTGTGACACGAGCTGGCGATTTCTATGTCAATGTTTTCCGGGTTGCTCCAAATATAACAGCAAAGTCTCTTCACTGAAAGTCCGATATTCTTGGATAATCCCTACTTTTCGATTGTTCAATAAGCACAATATCCACCCATTTATTCAGTTGACTTTTATTTCAACAATACAGTAAAAACAGTGCACAAAACACAGTCAGGGACTTTTGAATGACGAGCCTCATTACTGTACCCAAGAGCAAATTATTACTAAGTGCAAGCATTTTTGAAGCATGCAGTAATTTTCCCTTATATTAATTTTGTGTGCTAATATAAACACACATTCATATTCATAGCAATAGTAATACCGTGTGTCTCAGCGTTCTCAAACAGATACGAATACATTTTCAATTGCTTCTGTCTATTTCACAGCTCAGTAATACGATGTGTGAATGTCAGTATCTGTGTGATGCTAGGTATATGACCATGCCTCTGAAAGACTGACAGATTGTTTCAAACAGCATATCCCTTCAGCTGTTCACAACAAACAAGGTAATGACTGAACCCAACCAGCCTGCGCTCTCAAAACTCAAACATCAGTTTCCAACATTGGGTAGGTTTCGACCATATTTTTCATTCTAATTTATTCATTTAATGAGATTAGGCCAGTATTTATTGCTGACACCTTGCTGTCCTTGAGAAGATGGAGCTGAGATGCCACAATGAATCCGTGTGCTGTAGGTAGACTTACACTCCCATTCGAGCTAGAATGTGAAACAATGAACTGTAGGAACAGCAATATATTTTCAAACCAAGATGGTGCGTGGCTTGGAACGTAATGTGAAATTGGGTGTGCTTATATATATCTGCTTCCCTTGTGTTTGTTAATGTCCGTGGTTTCAGACATACTTCTTCAGGACCTTTCCAATATTTCTGCAGATCATCGTGTGGATGGCAGGCATTGCGGGTACTGAGTATCAGTGGATGAGCAGTGAAGCTGCACAGTTGCAATGTTTATTTGAACACACATACATTCAAAGTGTGTCTTATAGATGGTGTCGAGGCTTTAGAAAATCCTGAAGGAAGTCGTTGCTGCAGGATACCTAGCCTGTGATATATTCTTTTGGCCAAATAATTCATATGGCTCGAAAAGTGAGACGCTGGGAATGCACAGGATTACAGGCAATATCCGAGATGCAGCTGAGTCGACGTTTCAGGCATAAGCCCTTCACATGAAAGGAAATTGAATTTGTATGATCAGTCCAGTTATGGTTAACGGTAATCCCCAGGATATTAATAGTTGAGATTTCAGTGAAGGCGATGGCATTTAATGTTCAAGGATATGGTCCAATTCTGCATTATTCGAGGTGATCGTTTTCTGGCACGGGTGTAATGCAAATGCTACTTGTCATTTTTAAGCACAGGCCTGCATATTTTGCAGAACTTGTTGCATTTGGATAAGGTCTCATTCAGCGTCTGAACAGTCACGAATGGTGTTTACCATTATCCAGTCATTGTCAGACACCCCCACTTGTGAGTTTACGGTGGAGGGATTTTCTTTAATAAAACTGCTGAATACTGCTGTGTCCATGAGAGAGATCACTCTTATAACTCACTAAAAGTGTCCCTCCCACTGTGTGGGGAAACTTGACTCAAGCTTCACTTGCTTCAGCGATGTTCAGCAACATTTGTGAGTAGAGTAATATTAAAATATCAAACCTAAGAAGCCGAATGAGGACTTGGTTAGCTCAATCTGTTCGACAGCTAGTTTGCGATGGAAATTAATGCCAAAAATGTGGGTTCCGTTCCTGCACTGACTAAGGTGACTGTAAAGGACTGTTCGACTCAACCTCTCCCTTACATGAGAAAAGCTTACTGTACAGTTAATCGACTACCGGTCGTCTATGTCTAACGAGGGAGCAACCTGATTGTCCCATATTTGTATTGTGCCTTACTTTTCCATTCCTGATGTACACACTTACACACACACACCTCTCCTGGGGAACTGGAGTTGGGGAACCATCTTCCTTTGAACCAGATATAACTTCAACCAGTGCAGAGGTTTCCTTAATGGTGATTTTCTCCAGTGTGGCTATTATTGTTTGGTACCACAGTTGGTCAAGTGCAGTAATGATGATCTTAAGTGCAGTCACTCTCGCCTCATCTCTAGAATTCAACTCTGTGTTTTCTTGTTATCCATCTTTAAAACAAGGCTTCAATGAGCACAGGAGATGAATGGCCCTGACAGAGTGCAAACTGAGCATCACTGAGCAGGTTGGTGCTGCCCAAGTGCTGCTTTATACCACTGTAGATGACATCCTTCGTCACATTATATATAATAGGGATTAGACCAATGGGGCAGTCATTAATTGCCTGATGTTTGGTCTGTGTTTGTACAGGAAACACCCGGAGTGTTTCCCAATTTGTCAGGTAGATTGCAATGTTGCAAACCAGCAGAAGCAGCTTGAATGGAATGTTATCAGGGTCCACAGCCTTTGCATTATCCAACGGTTCTACCTGTTTGTACATACGATAAGAAACTTATCGAATTAGCTGAAAACTGTCGTCTGGAGGAGATTAAAATAGATCATCACATTGGCACTTCCATCTGAACACGGTCGTGAATGTTTCAACCTTAACGTTTCTATTGTTGTGCAGGGCTCTTCCATCATTGAGGAAGGTGATGTTTGTGGATCCGCCCCTTCTATTGTGTTGTTTGATTGTCTGCCACCATCTACCTAGACAGCATGTGGCAGTATTGCAGAGTTTGGGTCAGATTCGTTCGTGATGCTTTCACTTAGTTCTGTGCATCACTTGCTGCTTATGGTATTTGGTGAGAAAATGATCCTATTTGGTAACTTCACCTCATTTTTAGGTGCACCTGCTGTTGCAAAGAGAAGGGGAATGAGCATGATGGTGAGGGGATGTGCGGGTGAGTGAGCATGATGGTCGGCGAGAGTGTGGCAGAGTGAGGGTGACGGTTGGGCAGAGTGCCACAGATTGAGCAGCGAGACAACATGATGGTAGGGGACTGTACATGGTGGCGAGCGTGACGGTGGATGAGTGTGTATCGTAGTAAGACTTACGGTGGGGTTGTGTGCGGGGCGTTGAGCATATCGGTGGCAGCATGTAATTGGCAGTGAGTTAATGGTAGGAGAGTGCGCGATGGAGTGAATGTAAAGATGTTGGTGTGTGCAGAGGAGTGAGTGTGACAGTAAGGGAGTATGCAGGGGAGAGAGTGTGCCGGAGTTATAACTTGTGGGTGCGTGAGGGTGACGATGGAGGAGTATGTGCGGGAGTGAGTGTCATGGTGGGGAAGTATGCTGAAGTGTAAGCGTGACGGGAGCCTCATGTGCGGGAAGTGCACGTGACAGTGGTTGAGTGTGTGGGGGAGTGAGTATGGCGATGGGGCACTGAGGGTCAAGGTGGAAAGGTGTGTGCAGGGTAGTGAGTATGACAGTGGGTGAGTGCGTGGAAGAGTGAGTGTGACAGTGCCACAGTGTGCAAGTGAGTGAGCGGTGGACGAATCTGAGGTGGATTGAGAATGGTGTTGGGGGTGTGTTTGTGTAAATGAGTGTGATGGTTGAGGAGTTTGTGTGTGAGTGAGCATTGCGGTAATCAAGTATTCAGACGTGTTAGCGCGACGTTGGGGCAGGGTAGGGTGGATTGAGCGTCACGATAGGAAACGTGTGGGGACGTGTGAGGGCCGTGAGGGAGTGTGCTGGGGATTGAGCATATTTTTGGGGCAAAGTACGGACATTGAGCATGACGGTTGGATCGTGTGCGTGGGAGTAACCCTGACAGTGGGGGAGTGTTTGGAAAAGGGAGTGTGTTCGTGTGAGAGTGTGTGGGGGAGTGAGTGTAAAGAATGGGGAGTGTGCGTGTCTGTGAGCTTGGAAAAGGAGGAGGAACGTGCTGGAGGAATCATGATGGTGGGTAAGAGTACAGCGGAGTGAGCGTGATGGGGGATTGTAATGGGGAGTGAGACTGACGGGTAAGGGGTATACAGGGGAATTGCCTAACGGTGTGTGATTATGCGGTGTAGTAAGCATGACAGTGGTGTGGTCTGCAGGGAGTGAGAGTGATGGTGTGGGAGGTTGCGATGGATTGTGCATGATGATTGTGTAGTGGAGGATGAGTGAAATTGATTTAGGGACAGTGGGTAGGGGATTGAGTGACATAGTAGGGTGTGTCCTGGGAATAGAGCATAGCCTTAGGGGAGTATGCGGGGGAGTGAGTGCGATGGTGGAGCAGTGTGAGCGAGGGAGTGAGCGTGATGGTGTGTGAATGTGTGGGAGATGAGCTTGTTGCTTCAAGGTAGAGAATGACGTTGGTTCCGTCTGCGCGTTAGAACTGTAAGTGGAGAAAGTGGGTGTGAAAGGGAAGTGAGCATATACATTGTGGCGATGTGCCGGGCAGTTAGCGTGACGGTGCGGTAGTATGCACGAGGGAGGGGGTGTTATAGTGGAGCAGTGTGTGATGGCGTGTGGGGTGGTGGAGAGTGGGGTAATAACCATGACGGTGGGGTAGTTTTCAGGAGAGTGATCATGACGGTGGTGCAGTGTGCAGGGGTGTAAGTGTGACAGTGGGTCTGTGTGCAGGATATTGAATGTGTCAGTGGGGGAGTTTAAGAGAGTGAGTGTGATGATGGGAAAGTGTCACTGGGAATGACCAAGACGGTGGGTTACGTTCGTGAAAGGTAGCGTGATGGTGGTGGAGCGTGCAAGGATTTAGTGTGATGCTTTGGGAGAGGGCGGGAGAGTGTGTATGACGGTGATGGAGTGTACAGGTGAGGGCGTGTGATGGTCGGGGAGCATGTGAGGGATTTAGCAGAATGTGAGGAAGTGTGCAAAATAGTGGGTGTGTGTGCGGGCAACTGACCATGACACTGGAGGAGTGGGTACAGCGTGGCGGGTTGAGCGTGATTGTGGTTTAGCTGCAGAGTAGTTACGGGACTGTTGGGGGAGTGTTTTGTGGAGTGAGTGAGAACTGCAAAGTGTGAAGGTGAGGGGGCCTAATGGTGATGGCGTTCGCGTGGTGTAATTACAGCGCTGGAGCAGTGTGTGGCACTAAGTATGGCGTGAGTTCGTGTGTGGAGTGATGAGTGTGATGGTGGGGCAGAGTCCTGGGGTAGGAGAGTGAGAGTGGGGGAGTGTGAGGAGGAGAAAGCATGACAGTGAGTGTGAGGGGTGTGAGCTTGAGATGGGTTAGATTGCAGGGAATTGAGCGTGATGGTGGGTACGTCTGCGGGAGATTGGGTGTCACAAAGGGGAAGTCTGCAGGGAGTGAACGTTATGTACGGGCAGGTTATGGGAGATTGAGCGTGATGGTGGGTTAGAGTGTGGCCGAATGAACATGAGGGTGTGTGAGTGTGCGGGGGACTGACCAAGACAGAACTTAAGTTTCTGGGGATTGTGCGTGATGTGCGGTACTGTGTAGGATGGTGGGGCGTGTGCAGGTGAGTGAACATGACAGTAGGGTAGTGTGCAGGAAGGGACCATAAGGTGAGGGTAGTGTGCGGGTGTTTGAGAATGTTGGTGAAAGTGTTTGCGGTTAAACGATTGTGCTGGTGATGTAGTGTGGAATGTGAGATGCATGACAGTTGTGGGTTGTGTGGGGAGTGAACATGAGAGTGGGGCTGTGGACAGAGGCGTGAATGTGACTGTAGGGGAGTTTCGTCGGTGTGAAAATGACGGTTGGGAATTGTTCCAGGAATAGAGTGTAATGGTAGTGAAGTCTGCAGGGCATGAGTTTGCCTATGTGGTAGTGTGAACGGGCATGAGTGTGACGGTGGCTGAATGTGCAAAGGAGTGTTCGTGACAATGGTGGAGTGTGGAGTGAGAGTGTGACGGATGGAGAGTATGCAATTTGTTGACTGTGTTAGTAGGTTATAAGCCGGCAGTGTGACAGTAGGAGAGAGAGCTTTGGGTATTAGCGTGATAGTGGGGGAGTGAGACAATGTGAGGTTTGTGGAAGCTGGAACGTTTTGGATGAGGAGTGAGAAACAGTGGTGATCGTGAGAGTTGGGGAGGGTTCAGGGGAGTGAGTGTGACAGTGCGTGAGTGTGCGGGGTTGAACAGACTATGGTGGGTGATTGTGTGGGGATGTTGGATTGAAGGAGAATGAGCCGGCGGAGGAGTCTGCATTACAGTTCGGCAGTGTGATGGGGAGTGAACATGCACGGTGGGGGAGTGCCTGCGGCAGTGAGGTTGATGGTGGGACCACATTTGGTGGAATGTGCATGATGATGGGGTGTTTCCAGGTGAGAAAGTATGACAGATGGGGGTGTGTGGGGAAGTGAGCAGCATGGTCGGTCTGTGAGTGGGAGAGTGTGTGTGACGAGGGAGATTGCGTGTTGTAGTGAGTATGACGAAGTGGTTATGTGCAGGGAGTGAGCGTGACGGTGGGGGAGAGTGCGTGAGAATAATCATGATAGTGGGAGAGTGTATGGAGAATACAAAGTGTAATTGCAGGCAGTGCGTGGGTGATGGAGTGTGACAGAGAGAGAGTGGGCTGGGGATTGATCGTGATGGTGTGGACGTGTGCGAGTGGCTGAGCGGACCTGTAAGTGTGTTAGTGGTGGAGAGTGCATGGGATATGAGCGTGGCTGTGTGATAGTGTGCAGGTTATGTGTGCAACAACATGAGCTGTACGGGATATGTAACATGATGGTGGATGAGTGTGTGGGTTGTTACATTGACGGTAGCTGAATGTGCAGGCGTGTGAGCGTGATGATGTGGGAGGGAGAACGGTTTTCAACGTGACTTCGTGAGAGGTTGTGATGGTCACTATGTGATGGTGGATGAGTGTGTGGGGGAGTGAGTACGACAGTAGTGGAATGTACGGATGAGTGAGCATGCCGGTGGGGTACTGAGCAGCAGTGTGAGCACAAATTGAGGCAAAGTGCTGGAAGTAAACATGATGGTGGGGAAGAGTGGGCGGAAGTGTAGTGGGTGCTGGGGGTGTGTGCATGAAGTGAGCATGATGGTGAGTGAGGTGAGTAAGCGTGGAGTTGAGCGTGGCTTGGGGGGAGAGCGCGGGTGCCAGAGCGTGCTCCTGGTGGATTCAGTGGGGGAGTGAGTGCGATGGTGGATGAGTGTACAGTGTGAGATTGATGGTCGTGGAGGGTTCGGGGGAGTAAACGTGAAGGAGGATCCGTGTGCAAGAGAGTGAATGTCATGTTGGGTTAGTATTTTGAGCAACTGGCATGACATTGGTCGAGTGAGTAGAGCGGTAAGTATGACGATGAGGGAGTATCTGTGGGAGAGTGTATGACAACAAAGAGGGTGCAGGGAGTGAGCATGATGGTGGGTGTGTGTATGGGGAGTGAGCATCACAATGTGTGAGTGTGCGGAGCAGGCAGTGTGATGGTGGGACGGTGGGTGAAGGAGTGTGACATTGGGGAGAGTGTGATGGTGAGTGAGGGTGCAGCGAGTGAGTGAGATGTTGGATGAGTGTGCAATGACTGGGTGTGGTGGTGCATGAGAGTTTGGGACGTTCGGGCTAATGTTTGAAATGTCGACTGTCCTGCTCATTGGATGCAGCCTGACCTGCTGTGATTTTTTAGCACCACAATCACGACGCTGATCTACAGCATTTGCAGTCCTCAATTTCTCCGAGATTGGTGAGTTTGGGGAGTGAGTGTCACACTGGGCTAATGTGGCGTAGCATGACGGTGTGAGTGGGTGGTGAGTGAGCGTGGCGTTACGGGATTGTGTGAGTGTGTGAGTGTGACCGTGGGGGAGAGACCTGGGATTGAGCGTGACGGTGTTGATGTGTACGTGTGTTTGAGCTTGACAGTGAGAGAGTGGGAGGGAAGGAAGTGTGACGGTGGCGGGGTGATCAAGGAAGTGAGCATGACGGTGAGTGATAGTGTGGGGACTGAGCCTGACGTTGGTGAGCGTGCGGGGACTTAGCCTTATGATGGGTGAGAGTGCGGCGTCTGAGCGTGATTTTGGCATTATGGGGAGCAGGTACCATGACAGTGGAACAGTGTGCAGGGAGTTAACGTGTCAGTTGGTGTTTGTGTGGGGTTGTGAGCATGACGTTGGCAGTGTGTACGTGGGACTGTGCATGACGGTGCGACTGTGGGCGGGGTAGTGAGTGGGGCAGTGAGTTTGCTCGTGAGTAAAACTAACGGTGAGGGATTTTTTGGAGAGGGGAAAGTGAGCGAGAAGGAGCCTTTGGGGAACTGTGCGTTGAGCTTGGGCAGAGTATCGGGGAGTGAGTGTACATGGTGGGAAGAGTGTGGGAGAGTGAGCGCAACGTTGGGCGAATGTGCAGGGGACTGAGCGTGATGGTGAGTGAGTGTGCGGGGGTGTAAGCGTGACCTTGGAGCGTGGGTTGGAATAAACGTGAGGATCGGGCTTTTGCAGGATATTGAGCGTGACGTTGAGGGAAGGTTGGGGGAGAAACTGTCATAGTTTGGCACTGTTCGGCCGAGTGAGCGTGATGGTGGGTACGTCTGCTGGGGAGTGAATGTTTTGATGAGGGAGTTTGTGGAGGAGTGTGATTAAGATGGAGAGGGAATGTGTGGAGAGTGAGCGTCATGATGGCGCATTGTATGCGGGCTTGCCTTGATGTAGGGGATGTGTGCAGGACACTGAATTTCTCATTGGAAGACTGTGTGTGGGAGTGAGAGAGTGCAGGGGAAGGTTCGTAACATTGGAGGTGTATTCCGCGGGAGTTAGGGCGGCGGTGGGCGACTGTGTACGAGTGAGCATGAAGATGGGAGGTATGTGCACAGCAGTGAGAATGATGGTGGATGAAAATGCCGGGACTGAGCGTGATGATGGTCAATTGTGCGGGGTGTGAATGTAACATTGGGTCAAAGTGCGGGGAGTGCACATGATAGTGAGCAAATGTGACAGGCAGGTTGTGTGATATTGGAGCAGTGTGTGGGGGAATGACCGTGATGGTGCGGGAGTGCGCGACGGCGTGAGCATGCCAATGGGGCCGTGTAGGTGAGAGTGAGCATGTCTTTGGGGCATTGAGCCTGGCATTGATTTTGATGATGGGGAAAGTGCAGGGGAATTAGCGTGAAGATGAAGGAGTCTGCAAGCGTGTGAGCACGATGGTGGGGAGTATGTAGTGTAATTAGAGTCACGGTGGGTCATGTACATGAGAGTGAGCTTCACGCTGGCACAGTGGGAGTGGAGTGAGCATTTTGTTTGGTAAATGTGCAAGGGAGTGAGTGTCACGGTGGGGGAGGCTGCAGTGAAGTGAAGTGGGGCCGTTGTAGGCAAGTAAGGGTGACGGTGGGTGGGTGTGCGTGGTAGTGAGCGTGACTTAGGGGTCGTGTGCAGGAGAGGAAGCGTGATGGGGCGGCCGTGTATCGGGAGTGAGTGTAATAGTGGGGGAACGTGTGTGGGATGGAGAATGTGATGGGACGATCGCGGGGGAGGGGCTCTGACGGCCAGGCAGTGTGCAAGGGAATGATTTTGATGATGGGGAGTGTGTGGAGGACTGAGCGTGTCAGTGTGAAAGTGAGCACATGATTTAGTCTGACAGCAGGTGAGCGTGTGGGATAGTGAGTTTGATATTGCTAAGTCTGGGGGGAATGAGGGTCATGGTGATGGAGTGTGCTATAGAGTGATCAAGAAGAAGAGAGCATGTGCTGGGTGTCAATATGACGATGGGACAGTGTGCATGAAGTGAGTGTGATGTTGGGAAAGTGATGGTTAGAGATTGTGTCGGGGTGTAAGTGTCATAGTTGGGAAGCATGCGGGGCAGTGAGTGTGACAGTAGTTGAGAGAGCAAAAAGTGACTGTAACTGTGGGCGAGTGTACGGCACAAGTAGCGTGATGGTGTGGGAGTGTGCAGAGGAGTGAGCGTCACAATAATTGTGTGTGCAGGAGAATTAACGTAATGCTGGGGATTGTGCGGGGTAGATAGTGTGGAGGTGACAGATTGTGTGTGACCGTTTGGGGGGTGCAGTGAAGTGAGCGAGGCAATTATCTTGTGTGTGCTGTGTGCGTGCGTGTGTGTGTGTGATGCTGGCCAAGTGTTTGTGGGAATGACTTTGATAATGGGTGAGAGTATGAGGATGCAGCGTGTTGGTTAGAGAGTGTTTGGAGCAGTGAACATGACAGTGGGAGAGAGTATGGGGGAGTGAAAGTGACGATGGGAGAGGATGCGCGAAGTGAGCATGATGATGGCGCAATGTGATGACGAGAGAATATGATGATGATGGAGTGGGCGGGGGAGTGAGCGACACCATGCAGTGAGTGCATGGGAGCGAGTGAGACAACGTGGATGTGTGCAGGGGAATGTAACGTGACTGTGGCTGTGTGCAGGGGCGTGGCTGTAATGGTGAGAAGGCGTGCAGGCGAATGAACATGAAGGTGGGGCAGTGTGTGAGCGTGATAGTGAGCGTCATGGGAGGTGAGGTTTGCAGTGGAATGAATGAAAAGTAGGGAAGTATGCAAGGCAGTGAACCGGACAGTGGGGATGTGTGCCAGGGAGTGAGAGTGACGGTGGGGAGTGCGTACAGAAGTGAGCATGGTGTAGCGGAAGCATGTCGGGAAGTGAGTGTGATGCTGAAACAGGAGGGGGGAAGTGAGCATGATGGAGGGATTCAGCGGGTGGCTAAGCCTGACTTCGGGCAGTGGGCAGGGGAGTGAGCATGATGGTGGGAGATGAAGCGAGGGAGTGAGCATTATGGTGATGAAGCGTGTGGGGAGTTTGCAAAGGGAGCATGATGGTTGAGGAGTGTGCATTGGTGAGTGACTGTGATGATGGGGAGTGCGTGTTGGAGGTGGTGTGAATTTGAAAGTGTGTGCAGCTGAGAAAGTGTGCAGAATGTGAGCGTGATGGTGGAGGAGCATGTGGAAGAGTGAATGTCATGGTGGGGGAGTGGGTGGGGCAGTGAGCGAGACCATGATGATATATGCATTGGAGGAAATAAGACAGTGGAGGGTGTGCTTGGGAGTGAACGTGACTCAGGATAGTTGTGACGGGGAGTGACTGTGATAGTGGTGGAATGTACTGGGGAGTAAACATGAGAGTCGAGGAGTGTAATGGGCAGTGAGCATTACGGCGGGCAGTGAGCAGGAAAGTGACTGAGATAGTGGGGAGCATTTCGGGGAGTGAGCCTGATGGTAAGACAGTTTGTGGGTGAGTGAGCATGACCGGGGTTGAGAGAGAGTCATGGTGGGAAGGGATTCAAGGGAGTGAGTCAGTTGTGGGGAAGAGTGCGAGGCAGTGAACATGTCTTTGGGAGAGTGTGATGGAGAGTAAGTGTGACGCTGCAGAGTGTGCAATCGAGTGAGCGTGATGGTGGGGAGCATGTCGGGCAGTGAGCATGATGGTGAAGCAGTGAGCAGGGGAGTGAGCGAGATTTCCGAGGATCGTGCTGGAGAGTGAGTGGGATGGAGGGGAAGCGTGCATGGGAGTTAACGTGAAGACGAGGGTGTGCGTGAAGGAGTAAGCATGATGGTAGGTGTTTGTGCAGAGTCGTGACTGTGGTAGTGATGGAGTGTGCGGGGAGTAAGTGTGACGGTATGAGAGTGCCCGGGGGACTGGGCACATTGGTGGGGGAGTGTGCAGGAGAGTGAGCGTGCTGGTGGGGTGTGTGCAGTTCAGTGCATGTGGTGTTGATGGTGTGTATGGGGTGTAGTGAGCGTGGCAACATGGGACTGTGCGGAAGAGTCCTTTTGTCAGGGTGAAGTGAGTAAGAGAGACTATGCGTGTGCGTGTCGGGGAGTGTGTGTGATGGTGAGTTTGTGTGTGGGGGCGTGAGCATGGAGGTAGGCGGACATGTGGTGGAGTGAGCATGATGGCAGTGGAGTGTGTCTTTAGCGACTGTGACGGTGGGCGAGTGTGTTGGAGTGTGCATGACAGTGTGGGCGTGTACGGTGGAGCAAGTATAACCGCAAGAGAGTGCTTGGTTGAGAGAGTGTGGAAGAGTGTGCTGTGCAGTTAGCCTGACGGTTGGGGGAGAGTGCAGATGAGGGAATGTGACAGTGGGGTGTGTGCAGCAGA
Organism: Chiloscyllium plagiosum; assembly: GCF_037043375.1. Classification (NCBI taxonomy): domain Eukaryota; kingdom Metazoa; phylum Chordata; class Chondrichthyes; order Orectolobiformes; family Hemiscylliidae; genus Chiloscyllium; species Chiloscyllium plagiosum. The sequence goes on along the minus strand of NW_028270175.1, from coordinate 87,115,703 downwards.
GTGAGCACGATGGTGGCAGGCTGGGAGGTAAGTGAGCGTGACGGTGGATGAGTTTGCGAACAACTGAGCATGACAATGGGGGAGTGCAAAGTGGAGTAAGTGTGATGTGCTGGAGTATGTGGCAGACTGAGCAGATGGTGCGGGAGTGTGCAGGGGAGTGAGCGTGAAGCTGGCGGACTGTGCTGGGTAGTTAGCATTATGGTGTGTGTGTGTTGGGGGAGTCAGCCCTACTGAGGTGTGCTGTACAGGGGAGTGAGCGTGAAGGTGGAGAACTATGTGAAGTTATGTAAGTGACTATGCAGATGTGTGTGTCGAGTGAGAATGACGGTGGGGGATTGTGCTGGGAAGTGATTGTGGCAGTTGTGGAATTTGTTGGTGACTGAGCGTGATGGTGGGGAGTGGTTTGGTGCTTGTGCATGATGGTTGGGGAGTGGGCTGCGAACGGAGCATGATGTTACGGGTGTGTGAGGTCAATGAAAATGACAGTGGGAGAGTGTGTTGTGAAGAGAGCACCCCAAACATGGCCAAGCAGAAGTTTCATACAGTTACAACTTGACATGCAACCCTCAATACTCAATTCTGTGAGTGATCAGAACAAGCATGCTATTTGCTTTCCTTCCCACCGTTCCACTTGTATTGCCACTTTCAGGCAGCTATGAGCATGCACGAACTTCCCTCTGTACATCAATGACCCTCAGTATCCCAACTTCCTCACTTCTGACCACACAACATGCATCATCTCAAACCTGTCCAGTTAAAATGAATTTGCTATTTCACCACGCAACTTTCCAGCTGGTCTATATTCTGCTGCAATCTTTGTGTCATTGTTCATTATCCCCAGCTCCATCAATGTTCTTGTCGTCTGCAGTAATTAGCTTTGCCACATCCTTTGGTATCTCTTGTGCAAGAATCTGTAACCAGGGGCAGAAAATTCCAGTCAGTGCTCACTTATTCAAGATGGAGATGAGAAGGAATGTCTTCAATTAGAGTGCAGTGAATATATGGAAGTCTTATTGCAGAGTGCCGTTGAGGCGGGGTCATTACACGTATTGAAAGCAGAGATGGTTAGGTTTTAATTCATCAAGGAAACAAGGTTTACATGGGAAAGGCAGCAAAGTAGAATTGGACATCATCGGACTATCCACGAACTCAATAAATTGCGGAAATACTCGAGGGGGCAAATGGCCAAATTCCACTCCTACAGCTCATGGTCTTCACGTAGTCAGTTTGAAACACAATGAAAGATTTTATAATGGTATGGTTGACTGCTCACAAAGCTTCTTTAGAATGAGATTATTACACATTTCTTGACACTCATTTGATCTCGACAGGACCATTCTCTTGATGGCTCATTGACATGCTACTGCAAAAAACATACTCGTGTACAAGCCATTAGTTATCCAGTCGGGATATAGACCACTGCCACACATAGTTAGTGTACTTCTTTTGCTGCAAGTACATTCAATTTCCTGACTCAAACCATAGTTATCAACGCTGGATGGTGCCTGTAAAAGATTTACTGGTAATGATTACTGTGCCTTGCTGTTTCGCAGCTCCATCAAAATAGAACCTTAATTTTGATATTCATATCCACGTAGCCATCTCACCAGTTCACGGATTGCATCCTTTCTTCGCAATGTTGTTGGATCTTTTTTGGCTGTTTTGCCTGTCCTGCTTAAATCCCGACAACTCTTCAATATTCACTTCCCTGCCACAGTCATTCTGCAGCCACATTTCGATAATGACAGTTCGACCATATCTGTTCAATTCAGTTAATGCGGTCATTACATCTGCCTTGCTGGAAATCCCGGGACTATCTTCGTGATTGTGGAGATTTAAAGGGATGGAAAGAGGTCACAGAGTTGGGGCAGGGGACGTTCAGGGCCTCGGGGGTGTTACAGAGTTACATATAGTTACAAGCAGGCGACAATGCAGGTCGGTTAAAAAAAAGGGCTTTGCATTGCGGTAACTTCCACGCATAGATCTGGCTGGATTAGATTCCAGAGATAGGCATGGGTGCAGAAAGAGGCAGTCAGGTAGCGCCAGGCACAGAGAGGAGTGTCTCAGAGGAAGATGGGACGACCTAACAGAGGTATGGAGGGTTGTAGTGTCTGAAGAGGTTTGCAAATATAACAACGCTTTGTACTTTCCAGAGGTTACATCGAAAGGAAGACTGTGGAGTCTGGCATGTTTTCTAAGCCAGAGACAATTACATATATAGGGAGGATCACACAAACTGGAGGAGGTACCCTCAATACGGAAGGATGAAGGGGATAATGAACATTCCTCAGATTGGGATGTAAGTGCTGCAGAAGAACATCGAGATAAGTAATTTGATGGAAAGATTGGATGAGTTGTTATTCCAAGTGAGTCTTGTACAAAACGGATATTCACAAGGATGAGTGTATGATACAGGTCAGGAATTCTGCAGTGACCTGTAGGGATTCCCCAACTAGGAAAGGTTGTAGGGGTTCCAATGATTGGGAATGTTGACAGGACTGGAAATGGTCACACAGAAAGGGAGGACATTAGAGTCTGCAGGAGTTTATGGAGACAGTGGAGGAGCTCGAGCAGCTCACAGAGAGAGGAAAGGTTTTTGGCACAGTCGTAACAGACAACATAAAACATTGTAGAGGTGTGAGTTATGAAATAATTGAAAGTTTAATAGATCTGGAAGAGCGAGGAGAGGTACGGATGGTTAGGGATCAGAAAAGTTTTATGGGTTATAGAGAGCTGTGGAATGTAGATGGAGAGCAGCTGTTTGAAGGCAAATCCACGTTTGCTTTTAAAGAGAGGTCGATCAGAGTACAGGAGATACATGCTCCTGTTCAAATGAGGGGTAGAAATGGCAAGATTAGGGAGTCATGTATTACCAATGAGATCATGAGATTAGCGAAGATGAGAAGTAAGAATGCCTAAGATGAAGGTGACTGAAGACACAGGAAGCTTTGGAAGAACATCGGGAATGTAGGACGGATCTAAAGTGAGGAGTTCGGAGGGCGAAAACGAGTCATTTCCCAAAGCGTTTTATTCATGTATGAGGAGCAAGTGGGTGATTCGAGAAACGGTTCGCCCACTGAAGAACGAAGGAGGACAGTTATGCGTGGAGTCAGAGAAAATGGGTGTGATTTTTATCGCTTACTTTGCATCGGTATTCACTGAGGAGACTGACACGAGAGATGTTGAGGTGAGCAATAGATGTGACATTACTCTTGGTCAAGTCGGCATAATGATGGAGGAAGTGTTGGGTATTTTAAAAGACATTGTGGTGTACAAGTCCCGAGTCGGGATGGAATTGAAGGAAGCGTGAGAGGAATTAGCTCCGGCATGTAAATGTATTTGTTCTTTGTAGATCCTGGAGATTAGAGAGAGGGAGAGCTTCAGGCACTGATACACATTGCAAGTACTGGCTTAGGCTTGGAAAATGGGAAGTGATAGAAGGGCTGGAGGAGATTTCAGTCAAACAGGATTCTGAACGGACTGGAAGGGGTTACAGATGTAGGGAGGACTTTCAGGTTGGTGGCGTTCGAGATATGAAGCGCTGCAGAGATCACAGGGAACCATATAGATAGGGAGGCTTTTAAGATCAGAGGAAGGTAACAGAATGAGATAAAGTGTAGTGCTGGAATACGTTTCAGCAATCAGGCGGTTTTAAATGCAGAACACTGTCACAACGCCAGTAATGTTTGTAGTCTTCTGAGGAGCATACAAGAATAGGGAGGGCTATAGAAGTGGTAGTATATTACTTGATGGAAGGGTTTTGAACTGTAAGAAGTTTTAAAAATTGGTATGGTTGAATTGGAGCAACCTTGACAAAATGGATTATGCTTTGGTTTGAAGTTGGAGGTTACAGCGAAAGGCAGTAGTGTCGGAGCTTGAGTCGGTTACACAGATAAGTAAGGTGGTTGAAGGTGATTATGGACACAGGGAGGGTTGTTGGGATTGAAGCAGGTTATTGAGACAATGAGAGCTGTGGGGAATGAAGGACGTTACACAGATGGGAGTGTCGTCGGACTGAAGGAGTTTATGGAGACAGGGAGGGCTGTTTGATCTGAAGGAGGTGATGGGCATTTCAGAGAAACACAGGTAAGAGGTGCAGTTCACCGGCATTTGACAAGACAAGCTACCCCACCATTCAATATGATTACGGGTGATCATCAAACTCAGTACACTGCTCCTGTTTCACCCCGTACTCGGGTATTATCGTGATTGGTGGAATTTAGTAATACAGAAGGGCGTAGAAACTGGAGGAAGTTGTAAAGCGATATGGTGGTCTTTGGAGGCGGGATCAGGTGACAGATATTAGGAGGTTTTCAGACATGGGATGAGACAGGCAACGAGGATTAAAGGAACTCATGTAGATAATTGAAGTCGTGTCATTATGTCTAGAGTAGGATGAACGTGTAAATGTTTATAGTGACGAAGGAGATGACCTGCATAGGGAGGGTAGAGGGACTGTCAGAGTTTGAGTGGGCTTTAGAGAGGAGGAAATTACAGTTATCACTCGGATTGTAGACACTAAACAACGGGTGAGGCAGGATAGCTCTGCACGGGATCCAGACATTAGTCGGATTGGAACAGCTGGAGAAGATAACCAAGGAAGGTCGGTTTTGTTTGCCGTGGTGGGGAGGGTGACATAGATCATGAAGGTAGTAGCAGCTTGACATAGTAATAAAGATAGGGAAATTTTCCAGTTTTAGAATGGGTTCCACTGATAGGGTTGGGTGACGAAACGGAGGAGTGTTTTCACTGATATGGAGGGATTAGAAAGGCTGGAGAAGATTTCACCAATAGGGATAGATATAGGAATTAAAGGCAAATAAACAGACTTAGAGGTTTCTTTTGGGAGAAGAAGCTGCCAGGGTTAGGCAGGACTGTGGGGAGTTACAGAGATAGGGAATATAGTATCTAAGTGGAGAATGCCACACAGATACAGATGGGGTTCGGGATTGGAGAAGCTGACACATCGAGGGAGTCTTCACTTTTTTTCCCGGCGGCACTTGGAATGGGAGGAGTAAAAGCGAGGGCCAGAGACCCAAGTGAAGGTACATTTAGAACGATATAAAAGCTTACTTCATGAGTTCAGCGTTCTTCACTTCTTTTGTGGTGACAGTTGCAGTGATAGGAGCGACAGCGAGACCTGAGACCTGACGGGAAGGTGAATTTTAAAAGGTATAATGGTTTAGCTCATCTATCGGCGGAGTGCACAATGAGCAGGAACACTCACGGGACTGCTGGGTAATGGATCCATTATATTTAGGTGGTTACTTTACCTGAAATACTACTTGTGCAGTGTCTTCCATCCGTTTTCACCCTTTAAACAAAAGAAAAGATACTGTTCGCCAATTGATAAGATGACTAGTTTCTTTAGTGTTTTCTAGATTTTCAGTAGTCTCGTTACGAATTCAGAATATTGGGAATAGAGGTTATGGTGCAGTTGAATGTACCTGCTTCAGAATTGGGAGGCAAAGGTCACCAGTAGTGTCCCTGCTGACTGCATCTGTGGGAAGTGCACCCAACTCCAGAACCTCGAAAACTGTGATGCGGAACTGGAACTGGAACAGGGAGGTAGCCAAAGCTCAGTTAAAAGAAGAACATGGATGAATTATCGTCACTCGAAGGAACAGGAATGGGCATGCAGTGCAGGGATCCCCTATGGCCGTTCCCCTCAACAACAAGTATACCAGTTTGGATATTGTTGGGGGGGAGTCGACTTACCAAGGGTAATCAATGGGTCACAGGTCTCTGCCACAGCATTAATCTCGGTTGCTCAGAAGGGAAGAGGGAAGAGGAGCAGAGCATTCATCATTGGGGACTGTATATTGGTGGGGGAGGGGGGGGTGTACAGATAGAAGGTCTGTAGGAGCGAGAGAAATCGACAGTTGGTGTATTGCCTACTAGGTGCCCGGGTTCAGAATGTCCCTAATTGTGGTCCACTTAGGCACCAACGACTTAGTTAGGAAGAAAGCTAGGATCTAAGGCAAAAATTCAGCAAGCTAGGCTGGAGGTTTGAAGGTAGAAGAGAGTTGTCTCTGTTTTGTTGCTCGGGCCACGTGCTAGCGAGTCGAGAAATAAGGAGATGAAGAGTTGAATACCTAGATGGCTACCTAGATGGTGCCGAAGGGAGGGTTTTGGATTCCTAGGTAAATGGGATCTTTCTGTGGTAGTTAGCAGCTGTATAAATAAGATGGTCATCACCTGAACCAGAGGAGTAGGGGAGGTGTGAGCGAGATTTGATGATGCTCTTCTTGTGGATTTAAAATACTTCAGCGGGGTGGGTGGGAACTGGAAATTTGGCTCGAGTATATAGGAGGTTGACAGCAGTGAAGACAGGACTAAAGTTTTAAGATAGCAAGAAGTCACTGGAAAGCAAAACGTTGTTTTGAATTTTGTCTGCTTCCACCAGGGCCATCTGCAATAGGGTTTATGAACCTGCATCATGGGTTGGTACCTGGGCTTTCGATGTTGTAACTAATTCAGAAACATGGGTTGAGCATGGAAAGGAATCGTTGTTGCATATTCCGGGATTAACTGTTTCAGTAAGAACTCAGGAAATGGTAAAAGACTGGGTGTGTCACTGTCCGTCAAAACCAGCATTTCGGCAACAGAGAGGACGTTTGAGGACTCGTCTACTGAAGTAGTATGGGCAGAAATTATAAAAAGGAAAGGACAGATGACCTTGTTGGGCGTGATCTGTAGGCCACTGAAAAGTTCCAGAGATACAGCAGATGGGATAGCAACGATGATCCTCAATGGGAGAGGAAGCGACAGAGTAGTTGTTACGGGGTCTTTAACCTTCCAAATATTGTCCGGGAATACTATAGTTCAAGTTCTTTACATGGGTCACTGTTGCACTTTGTGCAGGAGTGTTTCCTGACAAAGTGTGTAGACAGATCAACTAGGGGTGAGGCCATATTAGATTTGGTACTGGGGAATGAACCCGGTCAGTTTTTGGATTTGGAGGTAGTTGAGATCTGTGGTGATAATGACCACAATTCTGTTATGTTTATTTAGTTGTGGAATGGGTTAGGTATATACAGGAGGGCAAAAGTTATAAATGGAGATAAAGGCAATTACCATGCCATAAGATAATGTTTAGGATGCTTAGGATGGAGGAGAAAACTGCAGGGGATTGCCACAGTTGAAGTGTGGAGCTTATTCAATGCCCAGGTACTCTGGTTCCTTGATAGGTATGTTCCAGTCAGGCAGGGAAGAAATTGTCGAGCGCGATAGCCGTGGTTTACTAAGGAAGTTGAATCACTTGTTATGTGGAAGAAGAAGGTTAGTGTTAGGATGATATGTGATTGCTCATTTCGGGCGCTTCAGAGTTACAGGTCAGCCAGGAAAGACTTAAACATAGAGCTAAGAGGAGCCATGACAGGAAATCAGAATAGCTATATCAGCAAGAAAACAATGATTCTGGATTAGTGGTGATGGAAGAGCACAGTAGTTCAGGAAGCATCCGCGGAGCAGTAAAATCGACGTTTCGGGCAAAAGCCCTTCATCAGGAATGTCGAGTAGGATGAAGACTAATCAAGTACGGTAATGGGAATTTGGAGTGGATTCGGAGGAGATAGGGAAAGTGCTAAATGAATAGTTTTGGTCAGTATTCACACAACAAAAAGAAAATGTGGTCGTAAAGAATACTGAGACACAGGCTAAAGACTAAGTGCGATTCAGGTGCATAAGCAGGAAGTGTTAGTAATTCTGGTAAGTGCAAAAAAAGATAATTCCCTCGGCCAGATTCAATTTAACCTAGGATGCCCTGAGAAGCCAGCAAGGAGATTGCCAAGCCTTTGGCTTTGATCTTTTTGTCGCCAATGTCCACAGGAATAGTGCCAGAAGACTGGAGGATAACAAATGTTGTTTCCTTGTTCAAGAAGGGGAGTAGTGTGAAAACTGTAACGTATAGCCCTTTGAGCCTTACTTCGGTTGTGGATAAGGTGCTGGAAAGGATTTTAAGACACATGATTTATAAACACCGAGAAAGGAATACGTAGAATAGGGATAGTCGACAGTGTAGTTCGTGCCTTTTTGTAGAATGTGGATGCTTTCGAAAGGGTTCAGAGGGGTTTTACCAGCATGTTGCCTGATATGAAGGGAAGATCTTACGAGGAAAGGATGAAGGACATGAGGGTCTTTTGGTTAGTGCGGAGAAGTTTGAGAGTCGACTTTATTGAGACATAGGAGAAAGTGAGGACATCAGATGCTGGAGACCAGAGTTGAAAAGTGTGGTGCTGGAAAAACACAGCAGGCCAGGCATCATCCGAGGAGCAGGAGAATCGACGTTTCGGGCATAAGCCCTTCGTCAGGAATGAAGCTGATGTGCCAAGCAGGCTGAGATAAAAGGTGGTGGGGACGGGATTTGGCGGAGGGGCGCTGGGAATACGATAGGTGGAAGGAGGTGAGGGTGAGGGTGATAGGCCGGAGAGGGGGTGGGTACGGAGATGTCTGGAAGAAGATTGCATGTCAAGGGGGCGGTGTTGAATCCGCGAGTTGGGATTGAGATATGATGGGGGGAGGGAAAATCAGGAAGCTGGAGAAATCTACATTCATCTCGTGTGGTTGGAGGGTTCCTAGGCGGAGATATACAAAATAATCAGAGGGTTAGATAATGTTGGTGGGAGAAAGGGTTTTTCCTCAGATGGCGGTGGTAGCACGAGGGAACGTAGCTTTAAATTGAGGTCTGATAGATATAGGACACGTGCCACACACTCTCTCTTCTCCCCAGCGACACACAATCTCTCTTGCTCCCTACTCCACTGTCACTCTTTCTCTCTCCCCTCCTCTGTCAGATACTGTCTTCCCTCTCTCCCACAATCTCTCACTCGCTCTCCTTCCTTGGCACACTCTCTCACTCATTCTACCTTACCGTATTCTCTCTCTTTGTCCGCCCTCTCTGCGATTCTGTGTCTCCTACCCGCCACTTCCTCATGTTGTCTCCTCTCCACCACATTCTCTCAATCTCTCTCTTCTCCGTTCCTACTCACTCTCTCTCCTTTCCAGCTGTAATTTCTATGTCTCGTCCTCGCCTCTCCTTCTTTCCACTTCCACTGCCACTCTCTCTCACCACCTCTCTCTTTTCAGCTCTGTCACTTTCTCTCTCTCCCCTCCCCTGCCACAGTCGTTCACTCTATTGTTCTCCTCTATGACCATTCTCGCTCTCCTCCAGCTGACCCAGACTCTAAGTCTCTCTTCGCTCCCGTGCCAGTCTCTCTCCCCTTACCTGCCACACTCTCACACATCACTCCTCTGCCGCACTCACTCATCCTCTATCACTCTTCGAATGTCGCACTCTCTCTCTAAAACTCTCTTCTCCCCGCCACACCCTCCCTCTACTCCATGCAGCACACTGTCTGCCTCTCCCTCCTCACCGCCACTCTCTCTGTCCTGCCATGTCACACTTGCTCGCACTCTCTCTCTCCTTCCCTCTTACGGTGTCTTTCTCCTCCTTGCTACTCTTGTTCTCTCTCTTTCTCTCCTCGCTTGCCTCTCTCTCTCTCTCTTCTGCTGCCGCAATCTCTAACTCCCTCCTCCACGCCACAGTCTCTCTCACTGACACTTCCCTGTTCCACGCCCCCCACCCCCCACCCCCGCAACACACACACACACACACACACACACACACTCATAACCGCTCGATTAAGTGCCAGTTCAGGAAGGGATGTGAGGTTGGATGAGGTGACAGTGACAAGGAATTGTGAGACAGTTTGATATGTCAGTGACAGGAATGGTTGCGAGGCGGATGCGCTGGTAGTGAGAAGAAGGAGTTTGAGGCTGACTGAGGTGTCAGTGACCAGGATTGTAGTCAAGTTGAATGAGAAGACGGTGACTGGGACGGTTGTGAAGTTGTAAGACTTGACAGTGACAGGTAGGGTTTTCAGTCTAGCTGAGAACACAGTGACAAGGAGCGTTTTGAAGTCTGAATGAGATGACAGTGACAGAGTGTTGTGAGGTCGGAAGACCTGACAGGGACAGGAACAGGTGTGAGGCTGGTTGTAGTAACAGTGACAGGGAGGATTGCGAGGATGGATGAGATGACATTAAACGGGATGGTTGTGAACCTGGATGAGATTACACTGAAAGGGTGGGTTGTGAACGGATGACATGACAGTGACAAGGAGGGTTGCGAGGCTGGATTAGGTGACAGTGATAGGGAGGGTTGCGAGACTGGATGTGATAACAGTGACAAAGAGGAATGTGAGGCGGATGAGGAAAGAGTGATAGGTAGGGCTGTGTAGCTGGGTGAGGTGACAGTGACAGGGAGCGTTGAGAGGCTGGATACGGTCACAGTTACAGGAAATGTTGTGAGGCTCGATGTGATTGCAGTGAGACGTCGGATTGTGAAGCTGGATGAGATGACAGTGGCAGAGAGGGCTGAGAGGCTGAATGAGAAGAAAGTGATAGGGATATTTGTGAGTCTGGATGAGCTGACAGCGATAGAATGTGTTGTGAGGCTGGAAGGGATGGCAATGGCAAGGACGGATGTGAGGCTGGATGAATGGCAGTGACATGCAGGGTTGTGAGGCTGGATGTGGTGACAGTGGTAGGGAGGTCTGAGTTTCAGGATGAGGTGAAAGTGACAGGGATGCTTATGAGGCTGAATGAGATGACAGTGATAGGGTTGGTTGTGAGATTGAATGAGGTAGCAGCGACAGAGAGGTTTGTGAGGCTGATGAGATGACAGTGATAGAGAGGATTGCGAGGCTGTTTAAGGTGACAGTGGCAGGGACCGTTGTGAGGCCAGATAACATGACAGTGACATGGAGCTTTGTGAGGCCAGATGAGATGACAGTGACAGGGACGGTTGAGAGGCTGGTTGCAGTGACATTATAGCAGGTATGTGAGGCTGGATGAGCGAGGGTTATGGATTTAGTGACAATGACATGGACTGTTGAGAGGCCGAATGAGATGGCAGTGACAGGGACGGTTGTGAGGCTGGAAGAGATGAAACTGACGGTGCGGGTTTCGAGGCTGGATGAGATGACAGTGATAGGGAGGGTTGTGAGGATGACTCGAAAGTGACAAAGAGGGTTGTGAGTCTGAATGAGATGACAATGAGAGGAGGTGTCGTGACGTTGAATGAGATGATTTTCAGAGGAAGGTAGTGTGGATAAGGTGAAAGTCACAGATGCGGTTGTGAGGCTGGATGAGATGACGGATGACGATGAGAGGGTGGGTTTTTAGACAGAATGAGGTGAGTGCCAAGGAGAGTTGTGAGGCTGGATGTGGTGACAGTGACAGGGAGGGTTGTGAGACTGGTTGTGATCTAGTGATCGGGAGGTTCTTGGGAATGGATGAGTTTATACTGATAGTGATAGGGAGGTTCGTGAGTTTGGATGAGTTTATAGTGACAGGGAGAGTCGTGATGCTTGATGTGGTGACAGTGAGAGAGAACGTTATCAGGATGGATGAGATAACTGTGACAGGGAGGTTTGTGAGGCTAGATGAGCAGACATCGATAGAAAGGGTTGTAACTGTGATCAGGAGTTTTGTCAGGCTGGATGAGATAACAGTGAGAAAAAGGGATGTGAGTGTGGATGAGGTGACAATGACAGGGAAGTTTGAGAGGCTGGATGAGCCGACAGTGACAAGGAGGACTATGAGGCTGGATGAGGTAACAGTATTGGGCAGCCTGTGATGCAGAATGAGGTGACTGTGCTATGGAGAGATGTGAGGCTGGATGAGACGACAGTGGCTGGGAAGGGTGTTATGTTGAATGAGATTAGAGTAATAGGGTGGGTTGTGTGACTGGATAAGATGACATGATAGGGAGGAATATGATGCTGGATGAAATGACAGTGATAGGGAGGGATACGAGTCTGGCTGAGATGAAAATGACAGGCAGGTTGTGTGGATGAGGTGACAGTGACAGATACGGATGTAAGGCTGGATCAGATCACAGTGATAAGGAGCGTTGTGAGGATGGATGAGATGACAGTACAGGGAGGGTTGTGCAGATGAGGTGACAGTGACCGGGAGTGTTGTGAGGTTGGATGAGATGACAGTGGCAGATACAGTTGTGAGGCTGGATGAGATAACAGACAACGAGCTTTATGAGGCTGAATCAGATGACAGTGACAGGGACAGTCGTGAGTCTGCATCATGTGACAGTCACTGGGAGGATTGGATGGATGGTGTGACATTGAGTGCCAGGGTTACGCGTTGGCTGCGACGACAGTAACAGGGTGATGGGATGACAGCGACAGGGAGGGTAGTCAGTCTGGATGAGATGACAGTGATATGGTGGGTTGTGAGGCTGAATGAGATGACTTTGACAGAACGTAGTGTGGATGAAATGACAGTGCCACATACGTTTGTGAGGCTGGGTGAAACGAGAATGACAGGGAGGGTGTGTGGATGACATGAGAGTGACAGATACGGTTGTGAGGTTGGATGAGATGAGAGTGACGGGTAGAGTCCTGAATCTGGATGAACTTACAGTGAAAGTGAGATTTGTGTTGATGAGGTGACAGTGGCAGGAAGGGTTTTGAGATTGGACAAATTGGCATTGATAGGGATGGATGTGACACTGAATCAAGTGTCTGGGAGAGTTGTGAGACTGGACGTGCTGACAGTGATGGAGAGGTTGGAGAGGCTGGATGAGATAACTGTGACAGGGAAGTTTGTGTGGCTAGATGTGCTGACATCGATAGAAAAGTTTATAAATATAATTGGGAGATTTGTGAGACTGGATGGTTTAACCACTACACAATGACCATAAATTCAACTAAACCCGTTCCAACCACCTGCGCTTGGCCAAAGTCCCTCAAAGTTTTCTGATTCATGCATCTGTCCAAATATATTTAAACATTGTAACTCTCACATCTACCACTTGCACTGGAGATTCATTCCATACACGATCCGCTATCTGTGTAAAAAAAAAACAATGATCCTCATATATTTTTCAAAACTTTCTCCTCTTACCTTAAAATAAGTCTAAAGATTCTACACTCTCGCAAAAAAAATCTACATTCAACAGCTTTGTCTTATGACAGGAGCACACTGTCTCTGGACTCTCCTGATCTCAATTTTGCAGACTTATGGAGACAATGGCAGATGGGTGCACCGAAACAATCATTATCAGTAAATAAGCAGCGTTGAGAAAGCTACCAGCCTAAAGGTAGACAGGTCTTCTGGCCCGGATGTAATGCATCCTCGGATCATAAAAGTTGTAGCGTTGGAAATAGCAGATGCACTTTTGACAATTCATTAAATTTTGCTGGACTCTGGGACAGTTCTAACAGATTGTGCCTCTGTAAATAAGATGCCACTATATTAGTCTCGGTAGATCACGAAGGCAAAGTCAAGATTTCAGGTAATCTTGGCAAATAAGGTCAAGGATAATCCAAATATAGTCTAAGAAAACACAAAGGTAGATAAATCTCCAGAACATGCTGTACTGTATTTGAATGCATCGTGGGACATCAGGGAGGAAATCGCAGGGCTCCTTGGAGAGATATTTGTGTAATTTATAACTATGGGTGAAGTGCCTGATGAGTGAAGAGTGGCATGCGTTTTTTTATTGTTTAAGAAGCAATCCAAATTAGAAGGATGGGAATTATATTAGAAGTCTGTGATTCGATGGTTAGCAGGTATTTTGAGATGGATCTGAAGCATAGTATTTGCATGCATTTGGAGATGCACGGAATGATTTTGGATATTCAGCATGGTTTTGTGAGAGGGTCTCTCACAAATTTGTTTGCGTTTTTTTGATGTGCAAGCAGGAAGCCTGAGAAAGGCACAGTGGACTGAATTGTTTATTTGGATCATGCTAAAACGTTTGACCCAATTCCGCATCGTAGACAAATGAATAAACTTGAGGCACATGAGACTCAGGGGGAGCGTGTCAATTGCATACAGACAGCAATGGTTGAGGGTTGTTTTTCAGACGGAAGGCGTATAAACAGAAGCTCAGATAATTGCCCTTGGAGCTAAGAATGTTAAACAGTGATATAGATTTTGTGTAAATTTGTTTCCAGGATATATAATTTTCAGAGAGAGACATTATTCGCCTTTATAAACTTTATATTAACACCTTTCAGGTAATTAATGAATAATGCAGTGTGAAAACGTGAAGATTATTTTAGTCTGTAAGTTGTGAGCATTTTGTCCAGTTTGAACCGCAGCGGGGTGCAGATTCAGCAGGTATTCACACAAAAGATTTGGATGTTACATTTTTAAGGAATGATTTGAGGGCTTTGGAAAATGGCAGGGGAGTTGGGACAGATTTGCAGCATCTCCTGAGGGAGAGAGTACAGCCCTAATGGACTGAATAGCCCCATCCTCTTTGCTCTGTGTTAGTGTCCCATTCACTGTGAATGATGAAGGCCATCCCAGGGCAGAGATAGGGAGGGTCCCATCACTCAACTTACAATGGCACGTAACTGATTGACGGCTGTAGTCAAGATTAGAGTGGTGCTGGAAAAGCACACTAATTCTGGCAGCATCCGAGGAGCAGGAAAGTTCCGGTTGGGCCCCTATATCAGGAATGTGATTGTGAGCCTCCGGGATGGAGAAATAAATAGGAGTGGGGTGGGGCTGGGGAGAAGGTAGCTAAGCGTGCAATAGGTGGATGGAGGTGGGGATGAAGATGATAGCTCGGAGAGAAGGGTCGATCAGATAGGTGGGAATGAAGATTGGGAGGATAGGACATGAGAATAGTACTAAACTGGTAGTTTGGAACAAGTTGAAGGTGCGGGTGGTGGGGAAATGAGAAAACTAATGAAGTCCACATTGATTATCTGGTGTTGAAGTTATCCGAGATCATAAATGAGGCGTTCTTCCTCTTGGCGTCGTGTGGTAACTGAGTGGTAGTGGAGGAGACACAGGACCTGCATGTTCTTGGGAGTGTTGGCGAGGGAGTTGAAAGGTTCGGCCACTCGACGGTGGGTTGATTAATGCGGGTATCCCAAAGATGTTCCCTAAAGCGCTCTGCGAGTACACGACCAGTCTCCTCAATGTAAAGGAGACCACATCGGAAGCAATGGATACAAGAAATGACATTTCTGGAAGTGGAGGTGAAACTTTCATAGATAAGGAAGACTCCTTTGTGGCTTCGGACGGATGTGAGGAGGGAGAAGTGGTCGAATATATTGCAAAGACTGTGGAAGCAGGGGAAGGTGCCAGGAGGGGAAGGTGCATTATCGGGGGGCGTGGCCCTCACCACGTAGTCATGGACTGAATAGTCTTTGCAGAAAGCGGATCAGAGTGTGGAGCGAAATATAACCCTGGTGGTGTTGTCCGTTTGTAGTTGGGGGAAATGTCAGCAGATGATACGGTTTATGTGGAATTTGGTTGGGGATAGGATTAGGATTGGGGGATTCCGTCTTTTTGCAGTTGGAGGGCTGGGGTTTGAGGGCAGAAATCAGGGACGTGGATGAAATGCGTTGGAGGGCACCTTCCACCATGTAGAATAGAAATTAGTCAAGCTATGCCTCAACTGAGAGCTACACTCTCTCAGAAGTGCAAAGGACTCGTTCTGTACTGGACCCTAAGAGGAATTCATACTCTCATCAAACAATATTTCTCCACCAACTAAAACGTTAAAACCTGTCAGTACAACAAACTTTTATATAGCCAGCTCTATAACCAGCTGTTCTTAAACATTCCAGAAGCGTCCCTCGGGCTGGGGAACACCATTAACAACGAGGCCGATACAGCCACCATACTCACGGCGATCAATCACATCTCTTCCATTCCTGTCATGGTCACGTCCACAGCCATTAAAGATTTCACATGCACCACGCGTGAAATCAATTCCTCCCCTCACGTCATTGATAACGTCACGCGTCCTGCGTCATGACGCCTGTCGTCGTCGCCAGCACTTCCGCCCCGACTTACGCCACTCTCTTGCATACTGCCGAAACGCCCTCCCACAGATCCCACTGTCACCATTTCCACCCCTCAAGAACATTGAGAGGCAGATCACCTTATTGCCCTCACACCACGCATAATCCAGTTACAGGCTCCGTGCCCACTGCCAGGTACACACCCATACCAGGTCCTAGCTCCCACCCCTGCCGAGTTTTCCCCATCCCCCAGACCTCCTCCTCACTGAGGACGAATGAACAGCCTTCAGCAAAAGCCTTACCTTCATCCCGTTCCATCCACATATCAAAGAATTCATTACGTGTCGTGACATCGACCATTTCAGCCATCACTGCCTCCGAGCTTATTTTTTATTTGAGGACTCCCGACCACCTTTGAAGGACCCCTTCTTCCTCCTCTAACAGACTCCATCCATCTGGACACCACGCGCTGGAGAATTACACCCCTCGATCTCTTTATTTCGAACCTGTCTACCTCCTTCCTCCACTTCAAACTCTCACTCTTACAACACACAGCCCTCCACTCCCTTGGCTCCAATCACAACCTCACCAGAAAAGGCGGTGAAGTGGTAGTGCGGCGCACTGACGTCTACACCGCTGAAGCCACGCGCCAACTTTAAGACAGCCCCTCCTTCCGCTTCCACGACCATGACCTCATCCCCATGACCTAACAATTATTTCCGAGCCATGTGTAACCTCATACTTTGGGAACTCTGCACCACCTGATTCTACCTCCGGCCCAAGACTCACAAGTCCAACACAACCCGACCGACTCATTATCTTAGCCTGCTCCTGCACCACCAAATTCATCTCCACCAACTCTATACTGTCGAATCACCCTCGTCCACGAATTTCCCACATATGTTCGAGACACAACCCACGCCCTCCACCTTCGCCAAGACTTACGTTTACCCAGCCATCAATGCCTCATCTTCACCATGGACATCCAATCTCTCTACACCTCCATCCGCCATGACCAGGGCCTCCATGTTCGCCGTTTCATTCTCCTGACGTCCCCACCAGTATCCTTCCAGTGACACTCTTATTCGTTTTGCTGATATGGTCCTCACCCTTAACAATTCCTTCTTTGAATACTGCGACTTCCTCCAGATGAAAGGGGTAGTCATGGGCACCCACATGGTCTCCAGCTATGCCTTCCTTTTTGTTAGCTATGTAAACAGTCCACTTTCCGCAGTTACACTGGCACCAATACCCACCTCTTCCACCGCTATATTGATGACTGCACTGGCACAACTCCAAGCAGTTCATCAACTTCACCCACACTTTCCACCCGATCTTAAATTCAGCTGAACCATCTCTGACACCTCCCTCCCCTTCCTGGGCCTTTCCACATCCATCAACGACGATCGACTCAACACTGACAATTTTTATAAACACACCGACTTCCACAGCTACCTGGATTACACCTGCTCCCACCCTAACTCCTGCAAAAATGCTGTCCCGTATTCCCAATTCCTCTGACTCTGACGTATCTGCTCACAGAAGAACCAGTTCCTACTATACAACATACCAGATAGCCTCTTTCTTTCAATACCGTTATTTCCCCTCTCATGTCGTTGACGATGCCCTCCAAAGCATCACATCCACTTCACGCTCCTCCACCCTAAAACCCCACCCCTCCAATAGCAACAAGGACAAAATCCCACAGTCCTCACTTTCCACCACCCCAATCTCTGCAGAGAGGATGCTAGGATATAGGAGAATTCTGGAGCTCAACTTATTAAAATCGGCATTGAAACCAAAGGGATGCATTTTCCCAAAGTGGAAAATGAGGTGATGTTCTTACAACTTGTGTCAAAGTTTCACGCTGGAAAGGCAGAACAGATCGGGCAGCATCCGAGGAACAGGAGAATTGCTATTTTAGGCATAGGCTGTAACTCAGGAATTTAGGATACGGGGAAGAGGGCTGAGAGTTAAATAGGAGGAGTGTGCGTACCTGGGGGCAGTTAGCTGGGGAGGTGATTGGTAAATGCAGGTGCAGGGACGATGGTGATAAGTCGGACAGCTTGGTGTACCGGATAAGTGGTAAGGTAATTGGACAGGGACGGCAGTTCAAAAAGGCGGTGCCGAGTATCTGATTGGATTTGGGAAAAGCGGGGGAGGGGAGATAAGGAAAGGTAAGAAATTGACATTGATGTCGTGTGGTCGTAAAGTCCCAATGTGGAAAATGTGGTGATCTTCCTCCAGGCGCAAGGTGTCTTAGATGTGGTGGTGGAGGAGGCCCAAGACTTTGCACATCATTGGCGAAGTGCGAGGGACAGTTGAAATGAGCAGCCGCAGGGAGCTGCAGTTGTTTGGCGCATGTGTCCTCGAGATGATCTAAAAAATATTCCACGAGTTGGTGTCCTATCTCTCGAAAGTAGAGAAGGTCACATATTGTTTGGATGTGCATGAAAACGTTTAGGAGATGTGGAAGAATCCTTTGGGTCCTTGGATGGATATGTGGGCGGAAGTGTGGGCACAGGTCTTACATCACTTGCGGCAGTCATGGAGGGAATGTTCTCTGCAGAATGCTGAAAGGCGTGGGGTGGGAAATATATTTTTGGTCTTGGGATCTGATTGTACGTCTTTGAAATTGCGCTGGGCGATCCGTTGCATTGAGAGGTTGACTTAGTGGAAGGTGATGAACAGGGGGCTTAATTCGATTACCTACAGTATGGAACAGGCCCTTCTGCCCAACAAGTCCACACTGACACTATGAAGAGTAACCCACTCAGATCCATTCTCCTACATATACTGCTGACGAACGCACCCAACACAATGGGCAATTTATTATGGCCAATTCATCTTACCTGCACATCATTAGACAGTGGGAAGAAACGAAAGCATTCGGAGGAAACCCACACAGACACTGGGAGACTGCAAACTCCACGCAGTCACCCGAGGTGGGAATTTAAGCTGCGGCTCTGGCGCTGTGAGGCAGCAGCGCAAAACACTCAGCTACTGTTCCGCCCATTGCGTTTAAACCTTTTGCGGTTGGACGGGTGGGGATCAAGGGCGGAAGTGCGGAAAATGGTGGACATGTACTCGAGGGCATTTTTGACCACGTGGGAGGGGAATTGCCGTTCTTGAAATAGGAGGCCATTTGGCATGTTCAGGATTGTTCTGGAAGCTTGCAACGAGTTTCACTGTAACACTGCCGTAAACATAAGACAGATGCTGGCCAGGGAACAGGCTCGTGGCCGCCAAATTGACGCTCACGTTGTTTTGCAGGCCGAACGTAGATCATTAGCCGCCATTTTCGCCACCTTCACGAAGATGTTGGCAGATACAGGTTTCTTTCGCCTCCATTAACAGCTATTCACCCTCCCAGCCAGATCATTATTGACTCCTATATCCTTCCAAATGTTCCATTTATCTCTGTGTGCTCTGTCCCAATCTATTAGTTACTCTTTTCCCCCACCTCCTGCAGTTCTAAGATGTGCAGGTCAGGTGTATTGGCCATGGTAATTTGCGCATAGTGTTGAGGGACATGTAGCTGAGGTGAATTCGTCAGGGGAAATTCAGAGTAATGGGGTAGTAGGATATTATTCGGAGGGTCAGTGTGGAGTTGCTGAACCAAAGGGTGTGTTTCCACGCTGTAGGGATTTTGTAGTGATTCTAATTCCCGCAGCTACCATCAGTTCTGAGGAATGGTCACTGGACATGAAACGTTAACACTGATTTCTGTTCCCAGATGCTGCCAGACTAGCTGAGCGTTCCCAAAAATTTCAGCTTGTTGTTCTTGATCGTCACCATCTGCACACCTTCCGCATTTAGGTCAGAGAGAGGGAGGATCCCGCCACTGACCTCACAATAGGGCCCAGTTAATTGATGGCAGCTTTGGGTCATGAGGAGGAGGGGGCGGGGCTGTCAACCAAGCTGGAGCGGCTAGTCCTATAACGAATGGGAGTGAAAGGCAGGCGTGGATAGTGACACAACACCTGCGCAGTGTCATGTGACTGGAGACCACAGTGAGTGCGTGAGCAAGAGATGGGTAAGGGGGGAGTGACAGTGGATACCGGGAGATAATAGAGTCAGTTTGGACTGGTAGATTTTATATGCAACTGGTGTAGTTCGCTTGTCTGGTATTAGAAACTCTCGGTCCCATGGTTTCAGGAAATGGGAAAACGGCCGTAGCCTCCGGTCGTGCTCGGTCCGAGTAATGTCCACCATCTTTGTTGGGGGAAGTTACCACGAGGCACATGCGCATATGCACTACCTGGGTGGTGACGAGCATTTTGAAGAGGAGCATTTACGCAGCAAACTGAAATAAAGAGAAATATTTACCTTTTGTATTCATCCTGCAGTGACTGCGTTTTTTTGTGAACTCATTCTCCATGATTTTCTTCATGAACAGTTGAGACCGGGGTCTCAAACATATGCGTTTACAATAAGCAGAGTCATCAGAATCCGAATATCATTGCCATTTAACTGTGGAAGAAAAATGTTGGTATGTTCGGTGTGTGGAAATATCTTCAATATTTTTGGAATGTCAAAAGCAGAAAGATGTTCAAATTCCTTTTTAGATCGCCCTTGGACTATATGCGCAGTTGTGGGTCCTGCAGGTGAGGACGGAGACACCGGTCTGAGAGGGAGTGCACATTCGTCCAAATTACACCTCGTTTATTTGTTCAAACTATCATATTTACTCGCAATTGCCCTGTTAATGACTTTAACCAATAAACGCATCATTTTCAATTACCTGCAAACATCCTTTTAAAGTTGGTTATGGCCTCGATTCCAACACATTTCCAGGAATTCTGAAGTCCATGTTGAGTTTCGGGTTACAAACGGCTGCATTGAAAGACGAGATGCTGTTCCCTGAGGTCTCATTGAGATGCATTTGAACGTTTCAGGAGGCTGAGGTCAGTATCGGTGCTGGAATACAAAGGAGTCAGGCAGGAGGCTGGAAGAACACAGAAAGCCAGGCAGCATCTGGAAGTTGGAGAAAGCAGTCCTGAATAAGGCTTCCAATAGAAACATCGACTTCTCCACCCCCTGATGCTGCCAGGCTTTCTGTGTTGTTGCAACCTCCTGCCTTTTTACATCAGTGCAGGTGTGAGCAGACAACAAAGTGATCTCTGTGTGTTGCTTGATTCACTGAGAGTGCTTTGGATATTGGCTGAAAACAGAATGTGAGTGGAGACAGGAGAAGGTTAAACTGAAACTCAGTTTTAGTTCGGGATTTTCAAAAAGTCAGACAGTCCCAATCGGAACCGCCAATTTATAAATGATACCTGTGGAATATTTTTTAACAGTTTTTACAGTATAACGTATCAGCTGAAGTAAAGATCGGGGTGTTTGATTATAATATAAATGTTTGAAATGTGCGAAGATTGCCAGCACATTTAAATTCTCTTACTGGGATTAACTAGTTCGATTTAGAGAGAAGACATGACAGGAGACGTCTGACTTGTGGTGTGTTCCTTTTCCACAATGTGTCCCTGAAGGCTACGTGTGCAAGACATGTGTCCATCTGCAGCTACTGGTTAACTGCTTTTCACATCTAGAGGCATCGGTGGATACACAGTAGAGTGTACACAATGCCAATAATGTCATGAACAGTATTTTTGCGAGTTGGTCACATTGGAGGTGAGGGTTACACGTGCAGAAAGGGAATGGATGGCCATCAGACCAAGTACATGCCTCAGGAAGGATCATCCAATGCTCAAACAGACATCTCACTTAGGATTCTGGTTGAGGGGGAATGGGTGGGGTGGTCTCTCAGGGGAAATCAGCAACAGCCAGGTTCATGACATTACATGTGGCTCTGCTGCTCAGAACAGCTGGAATTGGAGTGGCAAGACAATAGTGACAGGGGGTTCAGTAGTTAGGGGGACAGAGAGGCCCTTCTGTTGCGACAGACCTGAATCCTGGATGCTATGTTACCACTTTAGTACCAGGGTCCGAGATATGATGGAGCAGCTGACCGACATTCACGAACTGGTGAGTAAACAGCCAGTAGTCGTGGAAAACGTAGGTACCAACGACATCGCGAAACAAAGGGACAAGGGCCTAAAAGCTGAATATATGGAGATCAGAGATACATTAAAACATAGCTCTGTAATGTAATAATTTCAGGAGAGATCAGCTGGATGTATGGGTGGAGAAATGGTATGCCGGAGATGGGTTTAGATTCCTCAAACATTGGAACCGTTTGTGGGTTAGGTAGGACCTTTGCAACACTGACCGGTTGCCCCTGGGCAGAGCTGGGACAGATAATCTTTTAGCGGCTTTTGCCAGTTCCGCTTGTGATGTGTGAAACTCGTCTGACCGGCGATGGGAACCAGTGTACAGGCTTAAATGAGATAAGATAAGGAATGAGATCAGAGTCAGATAAGGAAATGGGACGTATAATATTAGTTAGTGATATAGTCAGCGGCTCAGAAAGCGAAAAGGAAGGACTGAGTCTTTTTTCATACATCAATCCCGACATCTCAGGAATCAGAGTCAATAATATATGGAGTTGGAAAACAACAGCAGGTCAGATAGTATCGGAAGTGCAGAGAAGTTAAGGTTTCAGGTCTGGACACATTGTCAGACCTGATGAAAATTCCTGACCTGAAATGCCTGACATGCTGCCCTTGTTTAGCTCCACATTTTGCCGATTCTGAATTTCAACATCTGTCTTCCTTAACTATCTACAGATCTCAGGACTCAGTGATCCTCTTTTACACACTCTCAACAACCCGGGTAGCCTTCCTTCCGAAAGGAGAAGAAAAGTCCACACAGTACTCCCAGTGTCCTCTCACCAAAGCCCTTCCAGAAAGATATCACTGCTCCTGCATTTAAATCTCCTCGCTATGGAGGCTACATATCATTTGTATTCTCCAGTGCTTGCTGCTCCTGCCTGCTTCCTAACAGAGGGAATTGCAGAGAAACACAGAACAATTTGTCGTCAGAGTCTCGGATAAAAAAAATTGGTAGACACTACATCCCCATCTTATGCATGCTGGATATCAAACACCTGTAGTCCCACTTTCCGACATTTCGTGTGTAAGCCATATTATAGTGTGAACCTGGTAAAGCACAAGTCATCAAGAATTTGTGGTGGGGGTAGGGGAGTGGAAGACAAATGGGAGCGAGGCAAGAATGGGGGAAAGGTTGCTGCGAGCGTGATATATAGATTCAGGCGGGGGTGATGGAAAGCGGTTGGAACAGAGAGTGGTGCCAACAGGTGGGAAGGAAGATGGAGAGGTGGGACCAGTGTTGGATGGTTTAATCGGGCAACAGGAGGGGTGTTGATTTCACCAATTTCATCATCTCTCTGCCCCCAACTTCCCTTTTGAACTGTCTCACCTTTCAATCGCCCATCCCACCTTATGGATCCTGTCCAAAACGTTGATGCTACTGCTCCTCGGATGCTGCCTGATCTGCTTTGATTTTCGAGCACCACACTTTTCGACTCTGACCTCCAGCACGTGGCGTCCTGACTATCTCGTATATGATAGTGCCTTGTGTGATCATCTGAACAATTGTTCAAATCTACAATGTTTCCTGCATCTGTCACCATTTCATAACCTGCCAGACCTGCAGATTTCCACGATTTTGCTGAAGCAATTGGAATCATCGAGTTGTACAGCAAAGAAACAGACCCTTCAGTCCAACTCATCCTTATCAACGAGATATCCTTAGCTGATGCAGTCCAATTTAT
The DNA here is from genome assembly GCF_037043375.1 of Chiloscyllium plagiosum. NCBI lineage: Eukaryota > Metazoa > Chordata > Chondrichthyes > Orectolobiformes > Hemiscylliidae > Chiloscyllium > Chiloscyllium plagiosum. The sequence continues at coordinate 87,092,216 of NW_028270175.1, read as the reverse complement.
GAGCAGTTAGCATGTATGACTCTGAACGCTTTCTATTGAAGTACTCAGTCAGACGCCTTTTAAATGTTGTAATTTTACTTGCATTCATCAGTCATCTGTCAGCTCATTCTCTACATACATCAGCCTCTGAGTGAAAAGGTTGCCCCTCAGGTCACATTTAAATCTTTCCGCTCTCACCTTTAAACTGATGCTCCCTAGTTTTGAACTCCCCACACGATGGGTGTGCAGGGAATAAAAGACCCTAATCATCCAAATTTTCTGTTCTCCTCTATAAGAGAACCCCATCCGTCTCTGACACTCCAGGGAAAAATCCCCAGCCTGTTCATCCTACCCCATTAACCCAAGCTCTACAAACTTAGCATTAAGTTGTTAGATATTTTCTGAAGTCTTTCACGAATGGCAACACGATCACAGAAATGGACAAAATGGAAACAGACTCTCCTGTCGAATTTGATCATGTGACCAGATTATGCTGGACACACACCACCATCTGCATAAGGGATTTTCCCTTCGGAACCCTTTAAGACTTTCCCCTCTCATGTTCAAATTATGTCCTTTAGTTTTGGATTGCCAAACCTGGGGAATAGAAAACATTATCTATTCACACTATCCTTACTCCTCATGATTATACAAACTCCTACAAGATCACCCCATTGCCTCCAGTGCTCCAGGAAAAATTGCATCGGCCTATTAAGTCACAACCTATGATTCAAATGCGCCAACACTGGCAACACCCTTGTAAATGTTTTCTGAACACTTGCAAATTGTCCAATACCTTTCCTATAGCAGGGAGACCAGAACTGAAGGCAGTATGGGCGTTTCAAACCTGATCAAACCAATGTTCTGTACAACTGAAACATGGTCTCCGAACTCCTACACTCAGTGTATTGAGCAGTAACAGCTACTGTGCTAAACGCTACATTCACTGAACTGCCCATCTGCAAACGCACTTTCGAGGGACTATGATCCCATATTTTATAATCTATTTGCTCAGCAACCCTTCTCAGATACTTACCTTTATGAGGATGGGTCCTACCTTGGTAACGTCTTTCCTAAATTAATGAGACGAGAATTGACTTCACCAAGGTCCTGTACAGCCACAACGTTACCTCCCAACCCCTATATAGGACAAAGCACAGTACAGCTTTCAACCCACGACGTTGCACCGCCCATTTATCTTCACCTAAGAACAACCTAACAGACACACCCTGCAATTTACTGCCATCCATGTGCTTGTCCATCAGTCACTTAAATGTCCATAATATCTCTGACTCTACTACTACCGCAGTCCACGCACCAACCGCACTCTGCATTTATCCAGTGATAGAATCCCTACGGTGTCCAACCTGGCCGTTCGCCCCACACCAACAATATGAACAGAATCCCATCCAATCTCTGAAACCTTACATTTCCCACAGCTAATCCAACGGACCTGCACTTCTTTTGAGTGTGGGAGGAATTCAGAGCACGCAAACGAAGCCGACGCAGACAAAGGGGGGATGTGCAAACTCCACAAAAACTGAGATATAACCCAGATCCCTTTCTTGTTTAGTGCACTGACCAATAAATGCAAACATGCCAAATGCCTCCTTCAACACCTGATCTCCCTGAAACTCTACTTTCCAGGAACTATGCAGTTGTTCTTATCTCTTCCGAGGAATTGAAAATGATTGGATTCCCTACAGTGTGGAAACAGGCAATTTGCAAAGCCCATCAAGTCCATACCGACCCTCTGAAGAGTAACTCACCCCACTCTGACTAATGCGCGAAACACAATGGACAATTTAGCAACGCCAACACACCACATGAACTTTTAGCAACCCAATTAACCTGGGTGTCAACGTTCAGAGGTTTATGCACCAGGCAACCGAGATCAATATGTTCATCTGTATTGACAAGAATTTTACAATTAAGAGAGTACTTTGCATCCCTATTACTTCTTTTGAAGTGAATCACGTCACACTTTTCTGGGTTAAACTTTATTTGCTATCTCTCAGCCCATCTTACCTCTGACCCTCTATAACCTAGAACATCCTTTGGCACTGTATAACACTGCCTACGTTAGTGTCAGCCGGAAATTTACTAAACTCTCATTCTAAGCCCATATTCAGCTCATTTCTAAAAAAGAACAAACAGCAGTGGCCCCAAAACAGATCCGTACTACACACCACTGCAAGTGTTCTTCAGGACAAACATTTCCCATCAACCACCAACGTTGTGCCTGCTTTCAGCTTGCCAATTTTTGATCTGAACCGATAAATAACCTTCAATCCCGAAACTCCGTAATTTGTACAATAGCCTACCGTGTGGAAGCTTATCAAACGCCTTACTGAAGTTCATATACGTCACATCAACCACTTTACCTTCATCAATCTGATTGTCGCCTTCTCGAAGAACCCAATAAGCTTAATGAGGTACGACCTACACTTGGCAAGGCCGTGTTGACTATCCCTAATCAAATTATATTCCTTTCCAGATAATTATAAATAAGATCTTTCATAACCATTTCCAACACAGTACCCACAGGTGAAGTAAGGTTCACTGGCTGATAATCGCCCTACTCCCCTTCTTCAACAAGGCAACAACATTTGCTATCCTCACGACGTCTGATACTACTCCTGTCGACAATGATGACATAAAGCTAAAAGCCAAAGTCTCTGCAACCTCATCCCTGCTTCCCAGAGAAACCGATGATAAATCCCATTCGGCTCAGGGGTCTTATTGTTTTCAGATGTGCCGAAATTGCTAAAAAAAACTCTTCTTTGTCAACCTCAATCTCAACTAATCTTGTAACATTTGTCTCCGTTTTGACACTAACATGGCCCATTGTGAATTTCCATTGTGAATACTGACGAAAAATATTCATTTTGCATTTCCTCTATGTCCTCAGATGTCAAGCACAACTTTCCACGACGATCTTTAATTAGCCCTTATCTTATTCGAGCCATTCGTTTATTCCTAATGTCCCTATTGAAGGCCCTCAGACTTTCCTTGATCCTATCCACCAACAAATTCTCATGTCCACTCCTGGCTCTTCTTCGCACTCCCATTGTTCAGGAATTCACCACGTTTTGAATAGTGAATTGCACAGATGCTCAACACATTAAAACAAGTACATTTTTCTTCATGAGAATAAAATAGAATCCCTTGCGCGCAAAAACATGTAATTCATCCAACGAGTGCACAACAACCCTCTGAAGATTATCCCATTCAGAACCACCCATTCCCTGTATCTTTGCATTTTCCATCGGTAGTGGCCTGACCTGCACATGCATGGACACTGTGTGCAGTTTTATCAGGATAATAAGAAAATTGAAAGTTTACAGAGTTGGACAAGCACTTCTGTTCATCAAGAAAACACGCAAGTGCGGTGGAGTTAATAAAATAAGCGAAATTGCAAATGTGACAACTGGAGTTGGAAGATAAAGGAAGTGAGATACGAATGTAATGCCGTGTAAAAGGCAAAAGGGAGGAAAGAGAGGGATAAAGATAGAGAGCTTGAACATCCTTATTTGCAGATTGAATACAAAACTGAACTTAAACGAGTAGAGATGATGGCAACAGAAAGGTTCAGTGAGGAGGAAAGTGATATTAAGCAAATCTATGATAGCCAAAAGTCGGATAGGGAGAGTTACAAATATTTCAAAACATTCCCAAAATCCATTGAAAAAGATGTCAAATGCTTATTTTCCCCATATCGTTTGCGAAATTCGCTAGGCAGATGGACAGACCAGAGACTGTGTGGGCCATGTTAATTCAGACCAAGTTGGTCGGCAGTGCCACTGAGTGGCTTGCTGCACTCTCAGATGATGTGTCAAGAAGTTAAGAAGATGTCAAGCAGATTATGATGAGGCGCTACGAGTCGGTACCAGAAGTATATAGACAAGGGTTCAGAAATGGGAACGAGGAACTAAGTTTGATTCATGTTGAGTTTGAAATTATTAAATGTAACAACCTCGATAAATAGTTGAAGGCATTAAAGATAGAAAAGACATACGAGTCTAGTAGAGAGGTTATTTTGGTGGTGGGGTTAAAGATTCACTTCCAGAAATGCCAAGAGCTCGTATAAAAGAATGGAAAATTAAAACAGTGAGAACAGCTGCAGAGATGCCTGGTCAATATGCATGAGTTAGTAAATCACTTGGAGGTCGCCACGTCTGGATATCAAATCTACAGCTCAGCGAGCAAACCTGCACACTTAGTAAATAATAATTCGCTTCTAACAGGAATTTTAGTCCGTGGGTATAGAAATTTTGAAAGACGGAGATCCTTCTGAGAAAAACAAAGATTGGATCACACTGGGAATAGATTACCCACGGTGAAAAAAAATAAACCTAAGAGGGTAAAAAGGAGGTGGAAGACCTCGGGTGTTTTATTCCTGTAATAATGTGGGACAAACAAAGTCACAGTGTTCGTCGTTGACGAAAGGGACTGTGAAAAATGATGTGGAAGAAGAAGATAATCCAAAGAGATTAGTAAGGGCAATGAAGGAAATATCAAAGGAAGTCAAATAGATGGAGGAGAGCCTACAGCCGAGGCATGGGTTAGGTACTGAGTTCTTGCCTGATATCTGAAGTTTCCTCAGGAAGAACAGGGGCAGAAGTGAAATAAAACAAAATAGTGAGAGACACAGGATCTAATGAATCTATAATAGTAAGTGATGGATGAATTAAAACTATTTTTAATATGTTACCAGAGAAAGTGGTTATCTATGGGATAGATTGAAAGAGAGTTAACATTCCCACTTTGCAAGATCAAATTGGAATTTCTACTCAGGGTGAGGAAGAGACAGTGACAAATATTGAAATCGTGTCTATTCCAGGAATACAGTTTGTTCTTGGCGAAAAGAAAACTATCAGAAACTCCGAATAGTGGAGAAGCCAAAGGAAAATCAGGGAAATGGCGAATTAGAAAAAAGGAGCGTGGAATGTTTTCGGACAGTGTGGTCAGAAGACCCCAGAGCCATAAGTTCAGGCAATAAGGAAAACTCACGTGAGACCCAGAATTTAAACTTAGAACATTACAGCACAGAAGAGGCCTTACAGTCTTCGATTTTGTGCTGACTTGACAAACTAATCTGAGGCCAATCTATCCTCCACCAGTCGAGGAGGAGGGGTTGAGATTCAGTTAGCTGACATGTTGTTTAATGAAATGATAAGGTAAGAGCCTGAACAAGGATAGGGCAGTGCAGTTTATCTCTGAACGATACAGGAGTTACAAGGAAATGATGAGCCATTGCAAGATTTGTATAATAAACCCAATTTTGAAAAGGAATCTGAATGTGTTCCAAAGTGTTATAATGTCACAGATAGAATTCGAACCTGAAAGTGGAGATAACGGCAGGTTAGGGCAGAAGAGAAAGGGGTGGAAGAATATTAGATTGCCATGCCGGTAACATACAGTTAGAAAGTATTATGGGAACACAGGAATTAATATTAGGAAGTGATCTAGGAGTGAGGTAAACATAGCCTATGATACAAAAGCACTTCTATTGGTCTGGGCTGTACAAAGATGCAGTTCAATTTGTACAGACATGTCATATATGTCAGGTTGAAACACCACATACATTAAAAGAGCCATGGCCTTTAGACATGAAACATGACTGGTAGTCCTGACTGACGCCTGCTATCCGGCGGTCCACAGACTGATGCTGTTGCCGGAGGCCTAAAATTTGGAAACTTAATGGACTGGTGCTGCTGCCTTAGACCTCATAACGGGAACATCACACACTGGTATTACTGCCTGAAGCCTACAAATTGGAACTACATAGACTGAACTACTGACTGGAGGCCTGCGATCCTGAACCCGGCAAACTCATATTGCAGCCTGACACTTACTATCTGGAACCCCACGGACAGGTCGTACCATAACGTTTCTGCGAATATCTAAGGCTTGGGTTGTGTTTGGAATTGTTGGTCGGTTCACTGATCTGACTGGTTATTTTGCAAATGTTTCATCTCCAAATTGCACCTGCATTGCAGTGTCCCTGCTGGATGAAGTATTGTTGTAGTGATCTGCCCTGAATTGATCCAGTTCTGTCTGCCATGGCCAGTGGTTGTATTTCCAGTTTTGTCCTGTTGTGGTCTGCAGATGAGGCTAATGTTTTTGTTCATGGAAGGTAAACAAAGTGTTTAAAAATCTTTGTCCGGAGTCTGCGGCCTGCACTTTAACTTCAGCGAGGGAAAACAGAACCAAGACCGGGGGTTGCTGGGAAGGTAATCAAAACGTTTTAAAGGCTGAGACACTCGGTCAGCGGCTGAACCCGAGACACTACCTGTGTAGTTCTCCCACCCACCCTCCTCCTCGAACCAAAAAAAAGAGACTCTGGGATAAGGCAGGGATTTTGGCAATTTATGGCAAATTGTATTTTAAAAATCCCTTTTCGTTAACTTATTCTCAATTTCAACAAAGTTTAAGATGAGAAATGGCAGGAGATGTCAGAGCCGTATTGTGCTCCTCCAGCTCAATGTGGGAGTTCAGGGACGCAGCTGTGTTCAGTTGTAGCTCTTGATGAACTGCATGATGGCTGTGGAGCTGCGTATGGACTCACTTTGAAGAATACACAATGGTGTAGTGGTCAGGAATAGTAGACTAGGATTACTGAGGGAGAAAGGGAACGGATGACCAAAAGGCAGAGAGCGAACAGGACGTCAGTATAGATGTCTTCTGCTGTCATCTCCCTTTCAAATAGGGAAACCGTTGGTACCCTGTTGGGGGAAATGCTTTACGAGGGGAAGGTAGCATTAGCCAAATTCATGGCATCTTGGCTGTCTTCTATACAGAAGATTGGGAAAAAGAATAATGGAAGGGCTATAGTCAGAGGGGATTCAATTGTCAGGGGGTTAGTTAGATTTTTCTGACGTGAAAATCTAGGCTTCCGAATGGCATGTTGCCTCCCAGGTGCGAGCCTCAGGGTTGTTTTGGATCGACCGCAGAAATGTTTCAAGGGGAAGTGTGAAAATCCAGATGTCGTGGCGCATGTAGACACCAACGATATAGGTAATAAGGGGGATGAGGTCCTACACGAAGAATTTATGGAATTTGGCGCCAAGGTATGAAGTCTGACCTCAGAGGTAATATTCTCAGGTTTGCAAACCAGTACTCCGTGTGAATCAGTGTAGGAATGATCGCATATTCAGGATGAATGTGTGATTTGAGAAATGGTGCAGGAGGGAGGCATTCAGATTTGTTGGACAATGCGAACGGTTCTGTTGGATGTGGGGCCATTGCAAATTGGATAGTCGACAGCTGGGCCGGACTGGAACTAATGCCCTTGGGGTACTTTTGCTAATGATGTTGGGAAAGGTTTAAATTAATGTGGCAGCGGGCTGGGGACTAAATGTAAAGGTTACTGGACAGTAAGAAGGTAGTAGTTAAAGCCTGTAAGGCACAGGAAAATGACGTCAGAGCGTCTAAGGGGAAGAGTATGCAGAAAGCGATCAATGAACGTAGAGTGACTGGTGGTCTGAGGTGCATTTATTTTGATGCAAAAAGTATAGAAGGTAAGGCAGATGAACTCAGGGTTAAGATTAATGCTTGGGAGTAAGATATTATTGATATTACTGTTGAGGAAACGGCATGATTGGCAACTAAATGACCTAGGATATCGATGCTTCAGGCAGGTTCGAGAGGGAGACAAAAGGGATGAAGAAGTCGCATTCCTGGTCAAAGAAGATATCAAGGCTGTGCTGAAGGAGGGCAATATGGAGGACTCGAGCATGAGACAATATTGGCAGAACTGAGAAATAGGAAGGGTGCGGCTACAATCTTGGTGCTGTACTACAGGCTCCCCCACAGCGAGCATGAGATGACGGTACAAAGATGTAATCGGATTATGGAAAGATGTAGGAGCATCAGAGTGGTGATGAAAGAGATTTTAATTTTCCAAACATTAAGTGGGATTCACTTTGTGTTTAGAGGATTAGATGGTGTAGAATTTGTAAGGAGCAATCAGCAGTGTCTGTTAGGGCAGTATGGAATTGGTCCAATTCGTGAAGGGGCCATGCTGGACCTGGTGTTAGGAAATGGAAACAGCCAGGTGGGTGACGTTTCAATGGGGGATTACTTTGGGAGAGTGATCTAAAGTCCATATGTTTTAGGATACGCATGGACAAAGAAGAGTGCTAAATTGGCGTAAGGCCAACTAAGAAAGATTCGGCAGGAGCTGGAAAATGTAGATTGGGAGCAGCTATTTGAAGAGAAGTGCACTTTCAATATGTGGGAGGCTTTTGAAGCGGGATTGATTAGAGTTCAGGTGAGGAATGTTCTTGCGAAAATGAGAGATAGCAATGGCAAGGTTAGGGAACCACTGATGACAGGCGAAATTGTGAGACTCGCACAGAGGAAAAAGGATGAATGCACAAGGTCTAAGCGACTGAAGTCGGAAGAATCTTTGGATGTATATTGGGAACGTAGAACCAATTTAAATTAGGAGTTAAGAGGGCTAAAAGAAGTCATGAGATTTCAATTGCGAACATGCTTAAGAAAAAACCCAAAACAGTTTATTCACATATAAGGACCGAGTGGGATACGAGGGAAAATGTTGGTCCTTTCAAGTACAAAGGAAGAAAGATATGTGTACAGTCGGAGAATATGGGTGGGGTTCTCAATTAGTACTTTTCATTGGTATTCACCGAGGAGAGGAACATGCTGGATGTTGAAGTTAGGGATAGATTTTTGATTTCTCTCCAATAAGACTGCATAAGGTAGGAGGACATATTGTGTTTTCTAAAAGGCATTAAGGTGAACTAGTCAACAGGACCGAATGGGATCTATCCCGGATTAATGAGGGAATTGCGAGAGTAAATAACTAAAGCTATGACAGATATCTTTTCCGCATCATTGAAAACGGGGAAGGTCTCAAAGGACAGCAAAATTACTCATGTTGTCCCTTTGTTAAAGAGAGGTAGCAGGGATAAGAGAGAGAGTAGAGGAGCAGAGCATTAGAAATTGGGGACTCCATAGTTAGCCAGATAGGTAGAAGATTCTGTGGGAACGAGAGTGACTCACAGTTGCAATGTTGCCTTACACATGCCAGGGTTTGTGATGTATGGAAATGTTTTTTCGGCATCCTTAAGGAAGGAGGTAGAAGCCCCAAATCGTTGATCCAAATAGATTGCAGCGACTTAGGTAGGTAAAGGGATGGGATGTAAGTCAGAAATTCAAGGAGCTCGGCGGAACCTTAGAGACACAATAAAAACAGAGCTTTATATCCTTGTTTATTATCCATGCAGCACGCTCCCGAGGAGAGGAACAGGGAAAGAGAAGAGTTGAAAACTTGGCCACAGGGATGGTGCAGGCTGGATGGATTTGGATATCTGTATAATAGCGGCTCATCTGTGGGAGGTGGGACCTGAACAAATAGGGTGGGATACACCTGAAACAGAAGAGTGCCAATATATTTTGGGAAATTTTGCTTTGCTCTTCGGGAGGTTTTAAGCTGTTTCACCAGGGCTATGGGAACCTAAATTGTAGCTCAGTGTCCACAATGTTGAGAGTCGTGTTGTCATAAGTACGTCTTGAAGGTGCAAGAGTGCATTTGCATGCAGGAATTTGGTTTTAATTGTGTCTCTTCAACACCAGGTGTTTCCAGAATCAGGTGTGTGAACTTGCAGCATGGATTGGTACCTGGGACATCGAAATTGTTGGTATTTTGGAGAGGCGCATAGAGCACAGGCAGGAAAGATTGTTGAAGTTTCCAGCGTTTAGGTGTTTCAGTAAGAACAGGGAAGTTTGGAAAAGAGGGAAATTTGTGGCATTGTTCGTCAAGGACAATTTTGCTGCTGCAGAAAGGACGTTTGAGGACTCATCCACTGAGTTCGTATGGGCTGAGGTTAGAACCAGGTAAGGAAACATTTCCATCAATTTAGAAAGAAGGATAGCAAAGATGATTCTGGAAAAGAGTGAAGGTAGCAGTGTGGTTGTGGTGGTGAACTGTAACGTTCCAAATACTGACTAGAATCACGATAGTTCGAGTACTTCAGATGGGTCATTTGCTTCGTCTAATATGTTCATACATGTTTCTGACACAGTATGTGGACAGCCAACAAAGTGCGAGGATACATTGAGTTAGGTGCTGGACCATGAACCTGGCCAAGTGTTATACTTGGAGTCAGGTGAGCACTTAGGTGATAGTGACGACAATACAGTTATGTTTACTTTCGCGATAGAAAGGGACAGGTATATACCACAGGATAACAGTTGGAGCTGAAGGAAAGTCAACTATGCTGCGATTAGGCAAGATTAAGGATGAATAGAATGGGGAAAGAAATTGCAGGGATTGGGCACAATTGAAATGTGGATCTTGTTCAAGCAACACATACTGCGTGTCCTTGATAAGTCTGTACCTGTCAAGTAGGGAGGAGATAGTCAAGTGAGGGAGCTGTGGTCTACTAAAGTTCTTGAATCTCGTGTGAAGAAGGAGAAGAAAGCATATGTAAGGATGAGACGTGAAGGCTCAGTTAGGACGATTGAGAGTTAAAATTAGCCAGAAAGGACGTAAAGAGAGTGCAAAGCAGAGCTAGGCGGGGACACGAGAAGTCTTTAGCAGATTGGATGAAGGAAACCCTTAAAGCTTTCTATAGGTATGTCCGCAATAAAATAATGACTTTTTTAAGATTAGGGCCAGAATTGAAAAATGTCGTGCTGGAAAAACATAGCAGGCCAGGCAGCATCCGAGAAGCAGGAGAATCGACGTTTCGGACATAAGCCCTTCTTCAGGAATGAGCCTAGGCTGAAGAGCTTCAGGGCAGAGGAGATGACCTGTGGTGGGGGGAGGGGGGGTGCACCGAGAGAGGGATTCACTGAGATCCTCGTAGACGGAGGAGGAGACCTTCTTCAAGGTAGGCATCCTTGCAAGAGGATTTGCAGTAGGTTAAGATCAATTATGAGAAATTGAGGACTGCAGATGCTGGAGTGCCAGAGTGGAAATTGTCGTGCTGGAAAAACACAGCAGGCCAGGCAGCATGCGAGGAGCAGGAAAATCGAGGTTTATGCCCGAAACGTCGAATCTCCAGCTCCTCGGATGCTGCCTGGCCTGCTGTGTTTTTCCAGCACGACAATTTCCACTCTGGCACTCCAGCATCTGCAGTCCTCACTTCCTCCTAAGATTAGGGCCAGTCAAGAACAGTATTGGTAAGCTTTGTGTGCGGTCCCAGGAGTTAGAAGAGGCGCATTTTTTGTAAGAATTCACACTGTAAAATGATAATGTTTTCGAAGAGAATACCGAGATAGAGGCTATTAGGGAAACGGGATTGAGGTTCATAAGTAGGAGGTGTTACCAATTCTGAAAAGTGTAAAAATAGATGAGTTCCCCTGGGCCGGACGAGATTTATCCCAGTATTCTCTGGGAAGCGAGGGAGGAGACTGCAGAACATTTGGCTGGATCTTTATGTTTTAATTGTCTGCCGGAATAGTGCCAGAAGACTTGACAAATCAAATGTTATTCCCCTGTTCAATAAGTGACTAGTGACAACCTTGGTAATTATAGACCAGTGAGCGTTTCTTTGGTTATGGGTAAACTGTTGGAAAGTGTTATTAGAGATACGATAAATAAACATCTGGAAATGAATAATTTGATTCGGGATTATTAATACAGTTTTGTGATGTGTAGGTCGTGCCTCACAAAACTTATTGATTTCTGTAAGAAGGTGATCAAACAGTGCATGAGGGTAAACCGGTGGATGTGGTGTATATGGACTTTAGTAAGGCGTTTTATAAGGTTCCCTATCGTAGATTATTTCAGAAAATACGGAGTCTTGACACTGAGGGTGATTTAGCTGCTTGGATCAGAAAGTGGTCACTGAAAGTACACACAGGTTGGTGGTTGATGGAAAATGTTCATCCTTCAATTCAATTACAAGTGATGTACGGCAAGGGGTGTTTAGGGGCTACTGCTGCTTGCCATTTAGTTTATGACCTAGATGAGGGCATACAGGATGCGTTAGTAAATTTGTGGATAACACTAAGGTCGGTTTAGTTGTGGACATTACTTGGGAGGTTGGAGGTTACCGAGGGAAATAGTTAAGCCGTAGAGCTGGGCTGAGAAATGGCAAATGGCGTTTAAAGAAGAAAACTGTGAGGTGGTTCACTTTGGAAGTAGATTCTTAGTAGTGTTGATGTCCATGTATATAGATTCCTGAAGGTTGCCACCAGGTTGAAGTGATCTGAAGAACGCATGATGTGTGTTAGTTTTTATTGTTAGAGGGATTCAGTGTCGAAGTCATGAGATCATGTTGCAACTGTACAAAACTCTGGTGCTGCCGTACTTGGAGTATGGTGTACATTTCTGGTCACGGCATTATGGGAAGGAAGTGGAAACATTGGAAATTGTGCAGAGGAGATTGAATAGGATTTTGTCTGTTATGGATGGAAAGCTTATGAGGAAAGCCTGAGGGATCGAGGCTGTTTGCATTAAAGAGAAGAAGGTTAAAAGATTACGTAATGGAGACATAAAAGATGATCAGATCGCATGGGCTTAGAGAGCCTTCTCCCTCAGGTAGTGGTAGCTCGTAGGAGGGGACACAGCTTTATATTGAGGGGTGTCATATATAAGACAGATGTCAGATTTGCTTTCTTTACTCAGAGAGTCTTAAGGGTGAGGAACACTCTGCCTGCAGCAGTCGTAGACCAGCCAGAATTAAGGGCATTAAAATGGTCATTGGTTACACAAAGGAGGATAATGGAACAGTGTATGTTAGATGGGTTTCAGGTTGGTATCATAGATCAGTGCAACGTCGGGGGCCGAAGGTCCTGTACAACGCTATAATGTTCTACGTGCTATGTTATATACTCTACGTAGTAGTTCCTCTTCTGTTTTGTGGAGCTCTGGGGTGTCGCAGTGTCTTAAAGCTCGTTTACACGTTGGGTTATCTCAGTTTTGTTTGTCGTCTTTGGGATGCTTACTATTGTAATTGAGTGTCCTGTCTGTTTGTGTGCCCTTTCACGATTCTCCAGTTAAGAATTAGTTAGAGTACTTTGCCTCCACAGCCCTCTGCGTCAATTAGTTCCACAGGTTTTCCATCCACTGTCTGAAGAAATTCACTCACCTTTCCTGTCTAATAGATTGTCCCTATCCTCTGAGAATGTGCTTGCATCTTGTCTCTCCTAATAGTGAAAGCATCCTCCCTACAGCGGCTTTATCAAAGCCTCTCTGTATTATGTATATTTCAAACAGATCTTCCCTTTATTCTTCCAAAATCCATAAAGTACAAACCCAGATTTTTCCAAGACTTCCAGTATTCTTATAAATACCCTCTGGCGGTCCTGCAAGACCAGCACATCGTTTCTCAGGCATGGGGACCGAATTGTTTCACGATATTCCATCTGCAGTCTCACTATGGACTTATGCAGCCTGAGCAGTATGTCCCTGCTCTTGTATTTTTGCCATCTTGAACCGAAAGTTGGCTTTATCTTCCGAACCTCTATTTGATAACGATAAGAGAATCTCAGTTCGAATTGTCAAGTCCAATCGCACTTCACATTACCAAAGCCTTTCCCATTTTTAAAACCATCTGCATCTTCATTCTTCACACTAAAGTTGGTCCCTCACACTTTCCCACATTGCATTCAATCTGCATCTTCTGTCGGCAACACCTCCTCAAAATTCCAGTTTTCTGCAGCCTCCCTGCTTCCTGTCTGTCCACCTATCTTTCTGTCAATTGCCAACTCAGCAAAAATGTCATCAGTTCAATTATCCATATTGTTATTATTTTACGTGAATAGTCGTGGTCCCAACACTGACTCCTGTGAAAAGCCACTATTCACCATCTGTCTTCCTTTGAAAAATCCTCTTTGTCCCTGCTGTCTGCATTCTGCCAGTCAGCCAAAACTCCATCCATGCTGGTATCTAGCCCCAATGTCCAAGAGTTCTTATCTTATTTCACAGTCTCCTGTGTGGCAGCTTGTCAAAGGATACGTTAGTACTGGTAACGAGATAATTTTGAAAAATAACTGAATGCTTGAAAATTTGGCGAAATGATACAGGGTAGGACCTGATACACGGGAGAACAATTAGGTTGATAACATCAGGCTGATGAAACAAGAAATGCACCGATTCAGCAAGGTAGCAAAATTTGTAAAATAATGTGAGTGTTTTCATATCAAAAACCAAAAGACTGGCGATATTTAAAATGAGATTCACAAAGCATAGGACAGGTCGTTCTCTTTGTTGCTGTTCAAAGCAAAACAGATATGCATGTGGGAACAGCATGTGACTGCGTTGATTTACGGGACTGTCTATTAATATGAAGTGTTGGCTTGTCAGAACCTTCTGAACTTATTAGGCCTACATTCTTGATAGTTCAAGTGAATGGATACCTGAAAATGCATGGTAAATTCTTGCCTTCATTCAACAATCCATCTGTGGAGCCGTTCCTGCAGATTGGACTGTCGTAAATGTCATTTCACTATTTGACATGAAAGGGGGAGGAAAATAAAGACAGAAGGACAGACCAATTAACATAAACACAGAGAAAACTGTGAGGGTTTACGATCGAAGGTGTGTTTTGCAAAACAGTTGGAAAACGCTGTGGGAAATGGATAACATTTTGCAGAATTGGAGAGACTATATGCAAAGAGAATGCTTTCTATGTTTGTGGGGTCTAGAAACAGTTTTTAATATTGTGGAAGATGGGAAAGGATTTTATCACTGAGAAAAAAAAAGCCAATATATTATATGTATTAAATAACGAAATGGCTTTATGGATGTACTTGCAATGATCAAAGGTAATCGAAAGACAGCAGGAATATGATGTTGTCAGAAAGCATCACCAATGACCATATTGAATAGTGGAGCAAGTTCAAAATGATTAGGTTCTGGATGTTTCCACCTTGTCTCGATGATTCTGTATTCAATTCGAAGGGGGGTCACTGATTCATTTCTTGTGCCACTACACCATCAGTCACCCCAATTTTAAACATACCCAGGTTGGTGACTTTGGAAAAATTACAGGTCTCAGACCTATCTGGTTCAGCGCTAATAAGTCTGCTATGCTTACTTGTTTATTCATAACAGCAAGACTATTACCTAGCCAAGATTCCATAACCAAAGATATAGGAAATGCTCGACAGATGGACTGTTGAATGAAGGCAACAATTTACCAATGTAATTGATAGTCCAGGTATCCATTAAGCAGAACTGTCAAGAACGTAGGCTTCATGTGTTGAACAGTTTATGACAAGCCAACCCCTTCATATTTATAGACAATCCAGCAATTCAACTTAGTCACATGCTGTTCCCATGTGCCTATCGTTTTTGCTTTTGAACAGCAAAAGCTCTTTCTTGTTAACTTGGAAACAATTCGACGAGGAAAGTTACAGTCATGACAAAGACGAGGCAACAGATTGTACCAGAGGATGGTACGATGCATATCTTCTCACACAAGATGTAGGTGCTGCATGCTTATCAATGAGCAGTTGTACTTGGCTGAAATACTTCTGCTGTAGCTGGTGGCTTTATTTTACAGCGTACTCCGCAGAAATGCGTCAAGAGTGTTAAAGATGACTTTGGGTTTCTCTGCTTATCAATGTGGCTGGAATGAAAGAGAGAGGGAAATGAGCTGTTGCATCTCAGGCAGGGAAATAATTCTCCGTCTCTGAGTTCCAACGTGTAAGATTTGTTCCACAACCCCAAACTAAATCAGATGAACGGCCTCGGAAAGTTCCCAGTTCAATATATATCCCCATTATGGAAGTGCTACTTAATTGCATGTGGGTCAAGAAGTTTTTATATGATTCAGGTTTGTAATAACTGCAAGAAAATGCTATTTTCTCTGTGTTTGGGCCCCTTTACAAGAAAAACTAACCATTCTGACTATCTAGTCTCCTCAAAGTCAGTATGGTTCAATAAGATCACCTCTCATTTTCAGGCCAAATGAACTAAAATGTGATAATATAAGCGCTTCATCACAGGAATGAGTGCAGATAATTTACTCGGTGCAGCTTCTAAAGCCATTATTTCTTTATGTTTCACTTAAGGAGATGAAACTGCACACAGTCCATCTGATGTAGTCTAACAAATGCCCTCTAAAATGCAGTAGAACATGGCTGTGTTTATAGGACTTCGAAAAATACAACACAGTACAGTACATTCGACCCTCTATTTTGTGCCGATAATTTATCCTACTCAAAGATCAAGCTACCTGACTTAACTTTCATTGTACTATCGTCCCTGTGCCTATCCAAAATTCGCTAACGTTTCCCAAAAGTTTCTGATTCAAGTTCCACAACTGGCAGTGTATTCCATGCAATCACCATTTTCTGTGTAAATAACCCACTTCTGACACCTTCCCTAAATCTTCCACCAAACAACTTAAAATTATATCCCCACCATAGGAAAAACTTCTCGGTCTACCCACTCTATCTGTGCCGCTCATCATCTTGTACATCTCCAACAGGTCACCTCTCACCCTTCTTCACTTTAATAAAAAATCACCCTAGCTCCCTCAACTTTTCTTCATAAGACATGCCCTCCAGTCTAGACAGCTTCCCATTAATCTCCTTTCAACCATCGCTAAAGCTTCCACATCCTTCCAATAATGAGGCAAACAGAACTCAACACAATATTCCAAACTTGATGTAACCACGGCTCTGTGTAGCTGCAGCATTAAAGCGCAGCTCTAAAACTCAATTCCCCTGTTAATTCAAGCCAATGCACCATATACCGTCTTAACAACTATGTCAACTCAGGTGGCAACTTTGAGAGAACTATGAACATGCATTCCAAGATCTCTCTTTTCCTCCACACTGCCAAGAATACTGCTTTTTCCTCTGTAATAATAGATCAAATTCGCCCTTGCAAAATTAAGTACTTCACACCTTTCCACATTGAAATCCATCTGACGCTTCTTAGCCCAGCTCTACATCCTGCCAATGTTCCGATTGGAGAATGTTATTGGAACAACCATGTTCCTTTACTCCACCCTTTTCTGTTTTTTTTCCTATCAATACCTTGTTCAGATTCTCACTCCCATCTAGTCAATGGCATTCTGCTTCCTAAACAAATACAATTAAATGACAATCGATCAATTTTTGTTCTGATGTACCTCCAGTTACAAAGATATCCAACTCAAAAACAGTCACTTCAGCTCCCTGCGTCAAAGGATTGACTGGAATTCAAAAGATACACTTTTCTGTTTCTCTGTCAAGTTTGCTTTACATTCCGCAAAAATACTTATGTTTTCTGAGCAACAACATATTTTTCTAGATGTTGTTCTCTGAAAATAGCTAAACCAATTTGATGATGGTCCATAATGACCAAGGATAGCATAATTATGGACGTTCGCTCTGCTGCTTCCAGAAATGCTTCCTTCAGTGACCTCAGTGCATTCTATTCAAACTGGGTAAATATTGTGTTTTACTGTAATCGAATAGGTGTTAGACTAAGAGGGGTTAACTGGAGCTGCTTACCCAATGACTTTAATTAATCTCATTTCCTAACCGTGTCACTGGAGAGTTTCTTTCTTGTATTAATAAGGGACTCATTTCAATGTGTTATTCCATCCTGATAGTGGGACCATCACCTTCGATACTCGCAGGGACCAACATCTCCAGAGAGGAGAGCAGAAATCGGAATCCGAGAAAAAATGGACTTGAACGAAGTAACAATGGGCCGGAGTTTATCCTTGGGTCTTCACTGGCTTTCACAAGACTGGCCCCAGTTAGAATTGCGGATACGAGCTGCACTTTGGGTGTTTCAAGCTGGATACTATCCCGACCTCGCTATTGTTGGTGTTCCTGGTAATTCTATCTGAACATTAACACTGTAAACTATATTGCATATGAATAGCATTCTGGTTAGTTAAATTATGAAAGGATTGAAACAACTGCTGCAATTTCCATCAGTAAACTCTATGTTTTCGTCAACTATCTTTAAAACCAATATCTAAGGATGAAACAAACTGATAAACAAACCCCAGGCGTGACCTTTATTTTTGTCTCAAACTACGAGCACTGCACACTATTAATTCCACAAAACCCCTTGTCTTCACATCAGTCTGACTGTTGATACTGAATCTATACGCTTCTTAAATTCAAATTTCCGTATTCCAATTCTTTTCCACGTACGATTCTAAATTGTAACTAATTCAATCAGAAATGTTTCCTGCTCTGCGGTCGATACATGTTGATATCCTGGGATGACACGAGATTGCCGTAGCGTTGCTGTACTTGAAACCCAGATCCCCAGGCTCATGCAGTGGGGGCATGAGTGGAATTCCACCCCATTCCTTTGCAGCTGCTGTAATTTGCAACAAATACATGTTCACCAATACCGCGGGTATATTTCAGTCATTTTGTTTTCCTCATCCCACTACGTTTATGTCCGTTTGATGCAGGATATTTCTTCCCTTCCTAAGTCTGTTCTGCACGCGACTCCACAACAATAGGAATGTTAGTGGTTCTGAACTGTGCTCGAGAATGGCCGAGCAAGACACGCAATTCAGGGAAAATCAGGATAGATCAGTATATCTGTTTTTACCTGCAATACACATGTCACAAAAGTTTGCTTCAACAAAGATGAGTCCCTTTCCTCTGTTATCACAATTTTGTCCTGCAAATCCTTTACCATTTACATATATACCTAATTCGCTTCTTAAAGTGCATTCCAATCTCTCTGTTTCTCCAACTCAGTGTGGCGTTTACCATTGGTAGTGATTCTGATCTTCAGACAATGGTATGAATTACACTATCAACTATTTCTCCGGAGAGACGATGTGTCCAAACTTGCAGTTTGCTGAGATTATTTGGACATCTGACAGTGTTATGTTAGAATAGTGAATAACCAGAATACATAAAAGACTGGAAAGGAGAGTGTTCTGATCAACACCGAGTAGGAAACCTGTGTATTTGTGGAACGTGACGGGGTCACGATTTGGAAAGTTGATGCAGGTGTTGTGAAATTTTGCTCACAGTTGTGCTTGAGATTCAGTGAGGATCTGCAGTGTCACTGACAAACTGAGGAAAGACCACAGGTAGGAGAAGGTCTGTGAAGAGGAAAGAAGATGAGTTTGGCGGAGGTCAGAGAGCTGAGGCGGTTTGCACTTGTCTGACAATTCTTGAGTTTTCGAGGAAGACTTTCCCAACAAATTAGTAAACCAAGAATACAGGGAGAGGCAAGCGTGCTTCAAATATGAAGCCGTGTCAAAATGTTGTGCCTCACATTTAACAAACATTGCGTGTCACATCAGGATGAGAACTAGGCTCACATTGACCATGAAGGTCATAGTTTTGTTCAACGTATATGACCAAGAACTTTCCAGGCAGGCGTTGTTTACATTTCCATTAAATGTCATGATAATGGCAATAGCATGGGCAATCCTTGCAGTGGCTGTATGAGTTAACGGTTTATTAGATTAAAGTTTGTCTGCACATAAGATTTGATAATAGGCAGCGAGGCATTTCGGGAGCATTTTTGTTCCTATGACGACCTGCAACTAGTAAGGTGTCACAGGGATCACTTCTGGCGACATAACTAATTCCAACACAATGACTTGAGTGATAAAAGTGAAAGCAAGAACTCCATATTTGTAAGTGACACACACGGAATTGGGAAAGGAAATGGTGAGGATGATGCAAGGAATTTATCATGGGATGCAATAGATGATGTGATTGTGCACAAACTTGGCACCTGACACAGAAAAATGGAAAGTTTCTGATGATGAACAGACTTCAATAAAAACGGAGCAACTGATTACGATTTACTTAAGAAAGATTCGAGAACTCCACAGCAGAGAAGAACTTCAGTTTCTATATTGACCAACAGAAAACCTATCCCGAAAATTGAAGTGTTTATTATGAAGTGCGGTCGAGTTGTTTACGTATGCACTCACTGCAGTCTGGAAAAATGAGAAGAAATAGTTATGAATAAATGTTTAACTTTCTTAGTGGGCTTGACGGGTTAATTGCCAAAAAAAACGTTATTTCTGTTTGCAGAAGAGTCAGGACCAGAGGGCATAGCTCAGTCTAAGGGATCCTTTTTTTTTTGATAGGGATGTGGAGGAATTATTCTCTCAGAGGATAATGTGTTCCTGAACTGTATAAATTCTATCAATTAGTCTATTGAGGGCCATTGCAGGGCAAGATTTTCATCTGTATGTAATCGACGGCTATGGGTATAAAGCAAGAATATGGATTTGAAGATTACCAAATCAGCTATTAAGGCACTGAATGGCAGATCAGACCTGATCGGCTGAATGTACTGCTTTGGTTTAAAAGTTGAGAAGAATTCTGTGGGATCCTAACAGAGTAATATTGCAGAGAACACTTTATTTTATGTGTGAATCCAGACCTACGGTTCACGAGTTTATATCGGGCTCACTCTAAACAGCGATTTGCTTCTCTTTTTGCGGTTGGTGAGACTTTGCCATTCTCTGACTGAAAATGTGGTGGATGCAAAGTCCTACATTTTTTTAAAATCAATGGCAAATAGGTTACAGGCCAGCAAGAATGGAAAGATTATCAAGAATAGGCAGGAATTCAACGTTACAATCAGATCAGCTGTGATCCGATGAAAACAGGGTAATCTACGAGAGGTTGAATAGCATACTGTTGGACAGTACGCTGATTTTTTAATGTTCTGTAATGAAGTTTTCATAAATTATATAAAATACATCTCTGTCCTTAAGCAATAAGCGATAGTTTTAAAACAATGTGAGTGGACCCACCAACAAGCTTCAGCATAATTTTCAGACATGCATTATGAGTAGGAAATCACACATTCACTCCTCAATCCTCAGGAGACCGCTGGAAACAAGGCCAGCTTGCCAATTTTCCTCATGAGACTACCTGCTCATCCGAGGCATCAACTGGGTAAACGTCCTCTGGATTGCCCCAGAGTTATTTAAGTATTTACAAAAAAAAATGTACTGAACAAATCTGCACATAGGATTCATGATGTAATCTCATGAATATCTTGTAAAACTGTAGTGTAGCATCTTTACCCTAATGTTCAATTCCCCACACACAGAGACAACGAGGTTTTAGCTGTGGTCTGTACATTGCTCAGGATGAGCCATGTCTGATGATTAACCTGATGGAATTTATAATATTGTCCAAATTGTGAATGATAGAATAAATGGTATGTCCTCGTAATATAAATTCATTTCTACCGTGCCCTCAGGCTCCATAGAAGGTTTCTACACTAATCAGTACAGAGTATGCTATTAAAACATCGGCGTCGTAAGTGTGATGCTGGAAAAGCACAGCAGGTCAGGCAGAATGAGCTGAGCAGGAGAATCAATGTGTCGGCAGAATTATTCCACTGTGAATCACACAAGCTTTCGTCATGTGTGAGCTAGTTTATGTAGAACCCAGTGCGAGCAGCAGCGAAGGTAAGACCGTTTGGTTTTAAAAGTACTTACCGGTAGCGGGCAGCGGTGTTTTTTTTTCTCTTTCACTCTCTCTTCACAGAAAGAGCCGGAGCACCAGGGGGAAGTGACGACGACCAGAGGGGCAGCCGGGAAGGAAAGCGGTGAGTATTTATACTCGCCCTTCGAAGCCGTCGGTCATTTCCAGTGCGAGCAGCAGCGAAGGTAAGACCGTTTGGTTTTAAAAGTACTTACCGGTAGCGGGCAGCGGTGTTTCTTTTTCTCTTTCACTCTCTCTTCACAGAAAGAGCCGGAGCACCAGGGGGAAGTGACGACGACCAGAGGGGCAGCCGGGAAGGAAAGCGGTGAGTATTTATACTCGCCCTTCGAAGCCGTCGGTCATTTCCAGTGCGAGCAGCAGCGAAGGTAAGACCGTTTGGTTTTAAAAGTACTTACCGGTAGCGGGCAGCGGTGTTTTTTTTTTTCTCTTTCACTCTCTCTTCACAGAAAGAGCGGGAGCACCAGGGGGAAGTGACGACGACCAGAGGGGCAGCTGAGACCCGGAAGCAGTTAGTGTAAGCTTACCTGGGTAGGTTTTTTCCCCCTTTAAAAGTGCGAAGGAGAGGAACCCGAGGCACTACACGGGTAGTGCCTCCCACCCGCCCTGCTCCTCTAATCTAATAATAACATCTGTTGTGGTAACTAGGTAAGTGCTGAATTTTGCTTGTTGTATTCTTTAGACCCAGTTTTTTTTAAAATAAAAGTTAGATTTAGAGGGATGGCAGTGAAGGCAGTGCAATGTTCCTCCTGCAACATGTATGAGGTGAGGGATGCCATCGAAGTCCCTGCCGATTACACTTGCAGGAAGTGCACCCATCTCCAGCTCCTCCAAGACCGTGTTAGGGAACTGGAGCTGGAGTTGGATGAACTTCGGATCATTCGGGAGGCAGAGGGGGTCATAGATCAGAGTTATAGGGAAGTCGTAACTCCAAAGATGGCAGATAGATGGGTGACAGTGAGGGGGACTGGGAGGAAGCAGCCAGTGCAGGGACCCCCTGCGGCCGTTCCCCTCAAGAACAAGTATACCGTTTTGGATACTTGTGGGGGGGATGATTACCAGGGGTAAGTAACGGGGCTCAGGTCTCTGGCACGGAGCCTATCCCCGTTACTCAGAAGGGAAGGGTGAAGAAGAACAGAGCAGTCGTAATTGGGGACTCGATAGTTCGGGGCACAGATAGGCGGTTTTGTGGGAACGAGGGAGACTCACGTTTGGTATGTTGGCTCCCAGGTGCAAGGGTACGTGATGTCTCTGATCGTGTTTTCCGGGTACTGGAGGGGGAGGGGGAGCAGCCCGAAGTCGTGGTCCATATTGGCACCAACGACATAGGTAGGAGGAGTGCTGAGGATGTTAGACAGGCTTTCAGGGAGCTAGGTTGGAATCTCAGAGTTAGAACGAACAGAGTTGTTGTCTCTGGTTTGTTACCCGTGCCACGTGATAGAGATTCGAGGAATAGGGAAAGAGAACACTTAAATGCGTGGCTACAGGGATGGTGCAGGAGGGAGGGATTCCGGTTTTTGGATAACTGGGGTTCTTACTGGGGACGGTGGGACCTCTATAAACAGGATGGTCTACACCTGAACCTGAGGGGCACCAGTATCCTTGGGGGAGGTTTGCTTGTGCTCTTGGGGGGGGTGGGGGGGGGGGGTTTAAACTAACTCTGCAGGGGCATGGGAACCCAGATTGTAGCTTCAGGGTGCAGGGCCTGCAGTGTAGGGAGGTTAGGAACATGGCATCAATTTCAAAGGAGGGTGCCTGTAAACAGGACAGTGGCTTGAAGTGTGTATACTTCAATGCAAGAAGTATACGAAATAAGGAAGGTGAACTTGCAGCGTGGGTTGGTACCTGGGACTTCGATGTTGTGGCTATGACGGAGACATGGCTAGAACAGGGACAGGATTGGCTGTTGCAGGTTCCAGGATTTAAATGTTTTAGTAGGGTCAGAGGTGGGGGTAAAAGAGGGGGAGGTGTGGCATTGCTTGTCAAAGATAGTATTACAGTGGTGGAAAGGACGATGGATGAGGACTTGCCATCTGAGGTAGTTTGGGCTGAGGTTAGGAATAGGAAAGGTGAGGTCACCCTGTTAGGAGTCTTTTACAGGCCTCCTAATAGTCCTAGAATCATTGAAGAAAGGATAGGGAAGGTGATTCAGGAGATGAGTGACAGTAATATGGTGGTTATTATGGGGGACTTTAACTTTCCTGATATTGATTGGGAAAGCTATAGCTCAAGTTCGTTAGATGGGTCAGTGTGTGTTCAATGTGTGCAGGAGAGTTTCCTGACACAATATGTAGACAGGCCAACAAGAGGTGAGGCCATACTGGATTTGGTTCTGGGTAACGAACCAGGCCAGGTGTTAGAATTAGAGGTAGGTGAGCACTTTGGGGATAGTGACCATAATTCGGTGATTTTTACACTCGTGATGGAGAGGGATAAGTGTGTACTACAGGGCAAGAATTATAGCTGTGGTAAGGGAAATTATGATGCGGTGAGGCATGACTTAGGATGTGTGGCTTGGAAAAGTAGACTCCAAGGTAAGAGTGTAAATGATATGTGGAGCTTGTTCAAGGAGCAACTATTGAGTGTCCTTGATAATTATGTACCTGTCAGGCAGGGAGGAAGGGGTCGTGTGAGGGAGCCGTGGTTTAATAAGGAATTGGAATCCCTTGTTAAATGGAAGAGGGCGGCCTATCTCAAGATGAGACGTGAAGGTTCAATTGGGGCGATTGAGAGTTATAGGGTCGCCAGGAAGGACCTGAAGAGAGAGCTAAGAGCAGCAAGGAGGGGACATGAAAGGTCCTTAGTCGGTAGGATTAGGGAAAACCCTAAGGCTTTCTATAGGTATGTTAGGAATAAAAGAATGACTAGGGTAGGAATAGGTCCAGTCAAGGATAGTAGTGGGAAGTTGCGTGTGGAGGCGGAAGAGATTGGGGAGACACTGAATGAATACTTTTCTTCAGTATTTACTCAGGAACAGGGCATTGTCGTCGATGTGAATACTGAGTCACAAATAAGTAGAATGGATGGCTTTGAGGTATGTAGAGAAGAGGTGTTGGAAATCCTGGAAAAGGTGAAAATAGATAAGTCCCCTGGGCCTGATGGCATTTATCCTAGGATTCTCTGGGAATCAAGGGAGGAGATTGCATAGCCATTGGCCTTGATTTTTATGTCCTCTTTGTCTACAGGAGTAGTGCCAGAAGACTGGAGGATAGCAAATGTGGTTCCCTTGTTCAAAAAGGGGAGTAGGGATAACCCTAGTATCTATAGGCCGGTGAGTCTCACTTCTGTTGTGGGCAAAGTCTTAGAGAGAATTGTAAGGGATAGGATTTATGCACATCTGGATAGGAATAATGTGATCAAGGATAGTCAGCATGGTTTTGTGAAGGGCAGGTCGTGCCTCACAAACCTTATTGAATTCTTTGAAAAGGTGACGAAGGCGGTTGATGAGGGGAAAGCGGTAGATGTGGTATATATGGATTTTAGTAAGGCGTTTGATAAGGTTCCCCATGGTAGGCTACTGCAGAAAATACGGAGATATGGCATTGAGGGTGAGTTGGAGGTTTGGATTAGGAATTGGCTGGATGGAAGAAGACAGAGGGTAGTAGTTGATGGCAAAGTTTCTTCATGGAGTGCCGTCACTAGCGGTGTTCTGCAAGGATCTGTTTTGGGACCATTGCTGTTTGTCATTTTTATAAATGACCTGGAAGAGGGGTTAGAAGGTTGGGTGAGCAAGTTTGCGGATGATACGAAAGTCGGAGGAGTTGTTGACAGTGAGGAAGGATGTGGCAGGTTACAGCAGGATATAGAGAAGCTGCAGAGCTGGGCAGAAAGGTGGCAAATGGAATTCAATGTAGCTAAGTGTGAGGTGATTCACTTTGGGAAGAATAACAAAAAGATGGGGTACTGGGCTAATGGTCGGATACTTGGCAGTGTGGATGAGCAGAGGGATCTTGGTGTCCATGTACACAGATCTCTGAAAGTTGCCACCCAGGTAAATAGTGCGGTGAGGAAGGCATATGGCGTACTGGCTTTTATTGGTAGAGGAATTGAGTTCCGGAGTCCTGAGGTCATGATGCAGTTGTAAAAGACTCTGGTGCGGCCGCATCTGGAATATTGTGTGCAGTTTTGGTCGCCATACTATAGGAAGGATGTGGAGGCACTGGAACGGGTGCAGAGGAGGTTTACCAGGATGTTGCCTGGTATGGAAGGAAGATCGTATGAGGAAAGACTGAGACACTTGGGGCTGTTTTCATTAGAGAAAAGAAGGTTTAGGGGTGACTTGATTGAGGTGTACAAGATGATTAGGGGGTTAGATAGGGTTGACAGTGTGAACCTTTTCCCGCGTATGGAGTCGGGTATTACAAGGGGGCATAGCTTTAAATTAAGGGGTGGTAGATATAGGACTGAAGTTAGGGGTAGGTTCTTCACTCAGCGAGTCGTAAGTTCATGGAATGCCCTGCCAGTAGCAGTGGTGGACTCTCCCTCTTTATGGGCATTTAAGCGGGCATTGGATAGGTATATGGAGGATAGTGGGTTAGTATAGGTTAGGTGGGCTTGGATCGGCGCAACATCGAGGGCCAAAGGGCCTGTACTGCGCTGTATTCTTCTATGTTCTATGTTCCATGTTCTATAACCTCTGCAATCTATCTTACATTGAAATGCGTTTCTTTACAATTTTCAATTTCATCACCAAGGTTTCCATCTATTTATACTTCCCTTAACTCCTCCATCTTTGCATGTGCCTTAGCTCTTCTCTTGCTGGAAACTTCATCCAAGTCTTTGATAGCTCCAGAGTTAGGTTTTCCAAACACTGTATCATTACTTCCATAAACTTCAACTCATACACAATGCTGCTGCACGTCCGTCAACTCAGTCCGAGTTCCATTCACCCGCGGTTGCGGTTCTCACTGACCTACACTGTCCCATTCACACATCACCTGTTTACTCAGTAACCTACACTGGCCGTTCAACAACCAACCCTAAAATAGCTGTCCTACACTGTCCCATTCACCTATCACTACTCACTAGTTCACACACTGTCTGGTTCACCCATAATCCTGTAATCGTTACTTATGCAGACTTCTGGTGTGCTGAAACCCCATTTTCTTGATTTCAGTCATATGGGTCCCTCTATGGCATTACATCTCCAATTAGTCTGCCACCCAAATTATTTTTCGTATGTTCCTCAGACCTTCTCCCTGCCAGCCCTGTCCAAATCTCTGTTTAAAGCAATTGTCTTAGCCACTGATTCTCTCCTTGACCATGATTTTAACTGACTGTAGTGTTGGTGGTTCCATAATGCTTTTATTTGTATTGTCTTTCAATCCCGAGTGTCTCATACTTGGTGCCCCATGTTGGACAGGGCATTTTAACAAGTTTGACCCGCGTGTATATAAGTTGTTTCGTGCCTATCCATTGAAAGACTATATTCGGCACTGTCAGTTGATCGAGTGTTTACCTACATGAGGAAGCCCAACCTCCAGGCGTCTAATCAGCAATTTTGTATTAATTGTTGATTAACGTAACCTTGCAAAGTGGACTAAGGGATATTCAGTTGACGAACGGCGGCAAATGTGGGTCACATATTTCATAACAATAATAAAATACAAAAAGAAATTGATGAAACGATCAAACATTCATGATGAACAAATGGCATTTACGTTAGTACCCAATGGAAAAACAGAGACACATGTCATCATAAAAACTGCTGGTAGGCCAGAAGATTTTTTTATTTTATGATCTAATACTTGACTGATGTAAAGCGAATAAAGTGGGAGGAAATTGATTGGAAATTAAGTTGCAAAGAGGTTTCAGGCGAAATAGCATGTGGTTGCATGTGCACAAATAAAATGCATTAGAGTAGCTCAAATCTATTTGTGAAAGTAGTAATTTGAGAATGGGGAATTTTACACAGGAGCAAAGGGGATAGCAGATAATTTAATAATTATTTTACATTGATGGTCTTATTGGTGAGATAGAGAAACAACCCAATGTATTTACAGCTCTTAACAACAGGAAAGATCTTGCAACAGGACTTATTTCCGTGGCAATCTGTTTGAGAAAATCATCAGAAGAGAAACAAACTGTCCATAAGCAACTTATGGTCTGCTCCCACAAAACACCTGGAGGATTCCAGTAGATTCAAACATTTTGAATGTGACTACCATCTTCAAGCAGGCAGGAAAGACAAATGCTGAAATCTCTAGACCTGATTGTCTTATATCTATGATGAGGAAACTGAGTTTATTATAAGAGAAAATGCACAGCAGGACACTTAAAAAAAGGAATGGATTCAAAAGTCAACCTCCTCGTCTGAAAATTAAATTGTGTCTGACAAACGTTGTTTGAGGATACATCAAGCGATGACAAAAATTAAACTATTAGACTGTGTATTTAGTTTTATTAAGCGACTGGTAGTGAAGTATTAGATTACTTACGGTGTGGAAACAGGCCCTTCAGCCCAACAAGTCCACACCGACCCGCCGAAGCGCACTCACCCATACCCTTTCCCCTACATTTACCCCTGGATCGAACACTATGGGCAACTTAGCATGGCTAATTCACCTAACCTGCACATTTTTGGACTGTGGGAGGAAACCGGAGCACCCGGAGGAAACCCACGCAGGCACGGGGAGAATGTGCAAACTCCACACAGACAGTCGCCTGAGGCGGGAACTGAACCCGGGTCTCATGGCGCTGTGAGGCAGCAGTACTAACCACTGTGCCACCTACTACATAAAATGTGTATTGCAGAAGCTCAATGCTTGTGTGTTTTTGACAGAGATTGAACATGTGTTAAGATACAAAAGAGTGAGTCAAACGGTGTCTATCTGTTTGTAAAGATATCATTAGTGTATTACCAGAACCATCCACCTTTGGACGTTCGTTAATTACTCTCTATAATAATGAATTGGAGGAGGAGGCAAAACACAAACTATCGATAGTCGATGATAACATAAAATAGTTTGGAGTACATGGAGGGAGAATGATAACAAAAATCTTCAAAAGCAGAAATAGTTAGATGGTGTTCATTGTAAAAATGCGTGATGTCATATAAAAACACCAAAAAACACAAACTATATTTTTCACTTGCAGAGATACTCTAAATAAAATAGCAGAACAGAAAATCTGCTTTTAGCTGTGCATGGAATTCAAAGGTTTAACATACAGGTGCATCAAGAATCTTGGTCAATTTACTCGGCTGATCATTGCGTTAAAGAAGTTGACTTATAGTTAGAGTCATAGACGGTGTTCTCTGTGACCACAACGGATGGTCCCGAAGATTGTGTTGACTTCGCGTGTTCGGGATATCTTTTCTAGTTTCGAGAGGAACTTTCTATGGGAGGGTAAAGACGCAGTGCTGGGGGCGCACATCAGTACAAATGACACAGATAAAACGGGGGCAGAGGCATTGAAAAAGGGGGACTAAAAGCTTGGAGCTAAATTTAAAACAAGCAAAACCAAAATGGTATTGTTCCCTGGATTACTACACAACCCACGAGCGAATTGGCACAGGCTCACCAAAATCAAGTAAATGCTTGGATCAAAGTATGGTGTGGGCTAAAAGGCTATGAAGTCTTGGGACATTGGCACCAGTACTGGGGAAGAAGGGAATGTTCCGATGGGATGATCTTAACTTGAACCATACAGTGACCAATGTTCTAGAAGTTCACATACCTCTGGCTTTGTACATTGTTTCAAACGAAAAACGGTTGGGTAGTTCAGTTATGGGGTAAATTAGAAATCCTGTATTAAAGGGGATGTAAGAGTGCCGAACTCCGAAGAGGTTATTTAAATCTCCAGCACAGATAGATATTGCATGGAAAGGGTGAGAAAACAAACTACAAAAACAGTGGAAAAACAAATGACAATGAAAAATGAAGTCCGGTTCCTGCATGACTGATGTTGTCGTATCTGAATGTATGCAGTTTTCAGAATAAGGTAAATGAGGTCGTGGCACAGAAAGAAACTGGCAGATAACACGTGGTCAGTATCAGTGACACGTGGCAGCAAGGGGATCACAAATGGGGCTGAAAATCCAAGGATAAACATCTTTTCAAAAACGTGGGCAGAGGGGTGGTTGCCTTATCAGTAAAAAAATTAAATTAAATTAATATTAAGAAAGGAATTCGTGTCATATGTTGTCGAATCTCTGTGTGCAGAATTGAGGGATCAAAAAGGTTAAAAAGAACACAGTTGGAGTCATGTACATTCCGTGTACCGTCGTCAGAGGATGGGTGCACAGCACATCTGGAGACTGAAAATATATGTAGGAAAGGCAAACGTATAGTGATCATGGGGTATTTCAATTTGCATTTCGATTTGAAAAATCAGCTTGATATTCGATTGAAAAAGCAGTAATTTATAAAATGCCTATGAGATGGCTTTTTCGAGCAGCTTGTATTGCAATTTTAAACTGCAACTTGAGAGGGAGAAGATGGAATCAGAGGTAATGGTATGACAGCTGAATAAAGGCGACAACAGTGGCACGAGGGACGAGTTATTTAGAATTAACGGAGAGAAGAGCCCAGAAGAAACGATAGTGGGCAAGCAATGGCAGCTTCGCTCACATGGGATCCAAGGGAAGCTAGAAATTGGATTCACAATTGGCATAACGGTAGGAAGCAGAGGGTAATAGCTGTCACATTGGAGGCTTGCGAACAGTGGAGTGCCTCAGGGGTCAGAGCTAAGCCCATTTTTAAAATCTATGCCAATGTCTTGGATGGGAATGTGCAAGCATGATCTTTAAGATCGCAGTTGAGAAGCTTGTCATAAATTTCCACAGGAGCTCGATGAACCGGGAAAGTAGACCGAGAAAGAGCAAATGAAATTTAATATAGTGTGACATCTTTAATTTCGGATAGACAAAGCAAAGTAAGAGTTTTATGGTTAATGGGCAGGCATAAAGAGGTGTCGTGCAATAGAGGGATCTTGGAATTCGGGTTCAACGTTCTCCCAAAGTGGAGTCACAGGAAGACAGGTCAGTGAAGAATATTTTTGCCATACTGGCCTTCATTAGTCAGGGCATTGAGTGTAGAAGTTGGGACGTTATCAGACAGATATACAGGACGTTGATATTGCCACACGCAGAATAGTGTGTTCAGTTTTAGTCACGTTTTGAGAGGAAGGACGATAGTAACCTCGTAAGAGTGCAGAATATGTTGCCAAGGATGCTGCGAGGATTCAACAGCCTGAGTTATAGGGAGAGATTGGACAAGCTGGGACTTTTTCTTATGACTATAGAAGACTGAGGGGGCATCATATAGACTGCTTACAATCATGAGAGGTATGGATGGAGTGATTGTATTCAGTCGTTTTCCGAGGGTCGGGAAACGAGGATTAGAGGGCATCAGTTTAAGGTTAGAAGGGAAACAATAAAACGGAACCCGAGGGGTATTTTTTGTACAAGAGGGTATTAGACATATGAATGATCTTTCAGCATAAGTGATGAAAGGGTTCATTAACA
Source organism: Chiloscyllium plagiosum (assembly GCF_037043375.1). Lineage (NCBI taxonomy): Eukaryota > Metazoa > Chordata > Chondrichthyes > Orectolobiformes > Hemiscylliidae > Chiloscyllium > Chiloscyllium plagiosum. The sequence continues at coordinate 87,061,390 of NW_028270175.1, read as the reverse complement.
ACATTTAAAGGACATTTGGACAAATACGTGTCGAGGATAAGATTAGAATTCTATGGACCAAATTCAGGGAAATGCAAAAAAGTCGTGGAGGTTCACTTTGGTCGCTATGGGCGAGTTTGGCCGAAAGGGCTCCATGCTGGAGGACACTACGTATCTATGGCAGGGGTTTCTCAGAGTAGTTCAGGAGACACAGCAGACATTCATCCCCAGGAAAATGAAGCATGGAAAAGAAGGATGAGACAACCATGGCTGTCGAGGGAAGTCAGGGATAGCACAAAAGCAAAGGAAAAAGCAGATCATGCGATGAAGGGCAGTGGGAAACCAGAGGATTGGGAAGTTTGCAAGGACCAACAAAGGGCAACAAAGGAGTAAACAAGAAGGGAGAAGATTAAACATGAGGGTAAGTTAGCCAAGTGACAAGGGGCAGCATGGTGGTTCAGCGGTATGCACTGTTGCCTCAATTTCCGCTTTGGGCAACTGGATTTGTGGAGTTTGCACATTCCCCCGTGTCTGCGTTGGTTTTGTCCAGGCACTCTGGTTTCCTCCCACATTCCAAAGTTGTGCAGGTTGGGGGAATTGGCCATGTTAAATTGCTCGTAGTGTTTGCTGCATTAGTCATGGGTAAATGTCGGTGAATGGGTCCGTGTGAGTTTCTCTTTGGAGGGTCAGTGTGGACTTGTTGAGCCAAATGTTCTGTTTCCACACTGTAGATAAGCTAATGTAAGATTGCGTTTTGATACGCAAACGGCAACAGTTGGCATTTCTCGTTCCGCTGGAAACTTACACTGGAGGGACAGTAATGGGAGACATGGACATGGCTGAGGGAGTGTACAATTATTTTTTCTTCAATGCTTCTGCTGGAAGACACGAATAATATCCTGAAAATTGAAGAGAGTGAGGGTCAGAACTGACTATGATGGCCATCAACAAGGAGAATCTGCGAGAAACACGGAATGGTCTGAAAATGGATAAATCTCCTGGGACATTGAATTACACGACAGAATTTTAAGGGAGAGAACTGAAGAGGTAATGAATGCGTTAATGTTGATCTTTCAAGAATAATTAGATTCAGGAAGTCAGGTAAAACGTTAATGTGAGGAAATTATAGACCAATTTTCCCTTGAAAGTGTATGGTAAAGTGTGGCATAGTCAACATGATTTCATCAAGGGGAGATCTTGACAGATAAATCTGCTGAAAGTATTTGAGAAAGCAACGAGCGGGTTAGACCAAGGAAAAACAATGATTATTTGCCTGGACTTCAAGAGGACCTTTAACAATGTGCCGACAGGAATCCACTGATTAATTTAAGTTCCATGGTGTCAGAAGCAAGGTGCTAACATGGATAGAAGCTTTGTTGTCTGGAAGAAATCAGACAATGGGGAAAAAAACGGACTTTTCAGGACGGCAGCTGGTGACAAGTTGTGTTCCACAAGGCTGTGTTAGGAGAACAACTATTCACTTTAAAGATTAACGACCTGAAAATGGAACTGAGAATATTCTGGCGAAGTTTTAAAACGATGCAGAGATAGATAGAAAGAACCAGTATTGTGGAGGCCGGGAATGATGATGAAGGATTTGGACAGGTTAGGAGATTGGAAAAAGAAATGACAGGTGTAGTACAACATGGGCGAGTAAGAGGTCATTTACATTGGAAAGAAGAAAAGAGGCAGAGATTATTTTTCAAATGGGGAGAAAGTTCAGAATTCTGAAGTGCAAAGAGAGTTGAGAATTTTCGTCCAGAATTCCCTCAAGGTAAACTTGAAGGTTAATTGAGAAGTTAGGAAGGCAAAGGCAAAAATGGCGTTTATTTCGAAAAGACTTGAATATAAAATCAAGGCCGTACTTCCGAACTTCCGAAGCTCTATAAGTCTCAGGCCAGACAACACTTGGAACATTCTGCGCCGTTTTTTGCGCCATATCACAGAAATCATATACTGGCCTTGGAGCATGTTCGGAGGCGGTTCACAAGAATGATGTCAGCAATGAAAAACTGAACGTATGAGGAACATTTGAGTACTGTTCGTCTGTATTCGATGGAGTTAAGAACGATGGGGTTATCTGATTGCAACATACAGAATACTGAATGGCCTGCACAGAATAGATGTTAGCAAGATGTTTCCATTGATCGGCGAGACTCGCACCAAGGGCACCACATTAGAGCAGAGGGAAAACTTTTTATATTGGGGATAAGGAGAAATCTCTTCAACCAGCTAGTGATGAATCTATGGAACTCACAGCAACAGAAGGCTGTGGTGACCAGGTCATTGATTGTTTTTAAGATTGAGATCAGTATGTTCTTCAGTACCAAGGGGATCAAGTGTAACTGGCAGAAAGATCGAGAATTGGATTGAAAAACTTATCAGCTTTGATTGAATTGAGGAGCAGATGCAATAGGCTGAATGGCCTAATTTTTGTTCGGTGGTCTTATGGTCTTACGGTCTTGCCAACAAGGTAGGCCCTTAATTATTGTTCAGGAGTTACCGGTATTGGACTGGGGTGTACAAAGTTAAAAAATCATACAGCACCAGGTTATTGTCCAACATGCTTATTTGAGCGTACACATTTTCGGGTTCTCCTTTATCAGGTAGTTACAGGTGCAGCGATATCGGAAACATAATTTAAAGTTAAATACGTTTACTGAAAATGTAGTACCCTATAATCCTGCTCCACTAGCTACCTGATGAAGGAGCAGTGCTCCGAAAGCTGAGGCTTCCAAACAAACCTGCTGGACTATAACTTGGTGTTGTGAGATTGTTAATTTTATAGTTTATGGTTGAAAGGAATGGAGAAACATATTGTTAAAACTTGTGCGATTCAAAGGGTGTCTGATAGAGGGGATGTTGAGTAGATGTTTCCAAACCGAGGGAAATCTGGAACGAGAGGTGACTTATTTATTGATCTGGGGGATACTCATTTAAAAATGGGATGTAAAAGAATATCTTCTCTCAGATGGCAGCGAGCCTGTGATCTCTCGAACTAAGAGACTTCCGGAGTCTCAATCATTGAAAATATTTTCAAAAGCAAGTGGATTGATTTTTTCTCCGGCTTGAGTTGAGCAATAGAAGGAGTGGCATGAAATTCGATTTGAAGATGTGAGTATATCAGGTGTGATCGTAATGAATGAAGGTTGAAGTTCTGAATGACATAATCTTGTTCCTATCCCTCATGTTCCTTTGTAAAGATATTGAATAATAAGTGTTTTGCTCCTGAAAGTTGTGTTGTGAAATGCTGTATTCAGGAAGACCAAATTATCTGGTGATTCAAGTCTGGGCGAGATTTGGGGCTGCATTCATATTGAGTCTCGTTAGAACATGAAACGTAGAAGAGTACAGTACAGGATTCGGCCATTCGTCCCACAATGTTGTGCAGATCATGACGCCAAATTAAACTAATCCCTTCTGCCTGCCGTTGTTCAATAACTCTCCACTCTTTTCGTATTCATATGCTTGTCAAAAACTTTGTTAAACGCCCCTTTCCACTCTGTCATCACCACCACCACCAGAGCGTTCCAGCCTCCTGCCAATCTCGTTTGAACTTCCCTACAACCATAATTGCAAACTCAAGAGTTTTAGATATTTCATCACTGTGAGAAAAATTCTGACCATCAACTTTATTTAGATATCTCATAATTTTCAATAATTATATCAAGTCTCTCCTCAGCCACTGTACTCCAAAGAAAAGAGCTCGAGTTTTTGTAGCCTCTCCTCAAATTTCATAAAATTGAATCCAAACAGTGTCTTCGTTAACCTCTTCTGCATCGCACCAAAACCTCTACATTCTTTCTGTCATGTGGCGACCACATTTGAAAACAATGCTCTTAGTGCAGCCGACGCAACACTCTTACAAAGCTGCAAGATAACATTCCAATCCTTGTACTCAATTCTCCGATCAGGAAAAGCAAGCATGTCATATGCCTTCTTTACTACCCTCTATAATTGTTTGATCACTTAAAGCGAGTTGTGTACTTGAACCCCAAGATCCTTTTGTAAATTAATGCTGTTCAAGGTTCTATCATTAATCGTGGAAGTTTTCTCAACAGTTGATATCCCAAAGTGCAGCACCTCACATTTACCCAGATACAGATCAATATGCCATTTCCCCACCCATACCTCCAACTGATCGAAATCCCACTGTATCATTCAAAATTATTCTAAAGTATTTTTCTGTGAGCAAGCCAATTCTGAATCCACACAGCCAAGTCCCTGTAAATCCCATGCATTTTAACAATCTGGAACAGCCTTAAATAGAGAGTTGCAGTGGTCTGGAAGATACTGCCAGGAGTGATGTTGGTGATGGTAGATGCGATAAGAACGCTTAAGAAACATTTCGAAACATTTCGATATTCACATGAAATGGAAGGAACGGAGGTTTATCGGCAGGCAGAAGGAATTAATTTTATTTGGCGTCATGTTCAATATAACTTTTAGCAAAATCCGTGCCGACAACATCCACTATTCCACTCTCACCAATCATCTCCGTCACCTCTTCAAAAAAATCAAACAAGTTAGTAAACATGATGTGCCCAATAGAACGCCAGGCTGACAATCCTTAGTTAGCACTGGTTTTCAAAGTAATCGTAACTCCTATTCGTAAGAAATCTCTCCAAAAACTTCCCAAGCACTGATGTGAGATTCATCAGCCGAGAGGTTCCTATATTTTTCCTGTTTCCCTTCTTGAAAAAAAAAGAGGACAACATTAGCTATGCGTCAATCTTTCTGAACCTTTTTTTTTCATTGGATGGAGTATTGAATACAAAAGTTATCAGGTAATTTTACATTTGGATAAGACTTTGGCCGGCCACATTTGCAAAATTGCATTCAGTTCTTTTTGCCTCAATACCAAAACGATGTGGATGCTGTGGAGAGGTTGCAGAGGTCGTTCACGAGGATGTTTCCTGGTGTGGAAGGCACTCGCTGTGAAAAGATGTTGAGTAGATTATGATTACTTTCATTAGAAAGACAGAGGTTGGCGGGAACCTGATTGAGGTCTCAAAAACCATAAGATGTACGGACAAGGTGGATCACAAGAAGCAGTTATTTCCATAGTGGGGTAATCAATTACTTGGGGTAACGAGTTCGAAGTGAGAAGGTAAAAAAGGAGGATATGCGTGGAAGGTTCTGTGCATAGAGGTTTATGGGTGCCTGCAATCTGTTGCAAGCGGAGCTGCTAGAGACGGGTGCGGTAGCGCCACTTAATGTGTATCAAAACAGATACGTGAATGCGTGGGGAGAAAGGGGGCACAGACGATTAGAAAATATGCGACAGGTACAGATAGACAATCTGGATCAGCACAGGATGGGAGGATCGAAGGGCCTGCACCTGTGGTGAAACTTTCTTTGTTCTTTGTGCTTTGATGAATGTTCTGTATTGCTGGATTACTCTTTAGACCGCACATACTGCCCTGAGCACGTGATGAGCTCAGACCAGGCTCGGTGGGTTTGGCGGTGTGGTCTCCTGTGGGAAGAGAATAGTCTGCCTCTGTGCTGACCAATCCAACAGGACCTCCGTGTGTCTATCGACAAATCATTGTGTGATTGTCCCATATATGCCTTGCTCAGGTTAAACTGTGCAGGCAGCTCTCAACTGCGAAAGTTCAATCCTGTGCCCGTTGGCCTTTGAAGGTTGGCATCAGTTCCAGGGATCACAGAACATTCAGAGACATCTCAGGGATGGTGAGTACCTCCAGCCATGATAGGTAGGATAATCGGGCTGGCACATAATGAGGGACACCATGGTGTGAGGAGGGTAGCTAATGAGCTGAGTTCGCTCAGATAGCTCCAGGAAACTAGCTCGTCCTCGAGGAGATAAATACTCTGTCGCACACAGAGAAAATGGCACTGGGGCACATTATTCTTAAATCTAGCCCAATGAATTTAGTATTCTGCTTACTCCGCTTCCAGTTAGAAAGCTGCAGAACAAATACTCATTCAAGGCTCTCCAGCATCTGATCACATGCCAACAACTCATTCACACGTCCTTCCAAGAATCACTGGCTCATGTTGCAGGATACTATCGACGTGGGAATGTTTCATCATTCTAAAACCTGTCAACATGCCCCGCTACTGACATTGTCTATCAATCTCTCATTTTCTGTCTCTTTCCCACATCCCTCCCATATGTTGGCAATTCAAAGAGTTTCCTGCCATCTCTCTCTGGCAGTGATTTTCACACCGACAAACACCCTTTATCATGGCACAACGGTGATATCGAGCTCTACATGGATGTGAGCTGCACATTTGTCACTTCCACTATTGGCTGTAAGTTTCCCCACGCTGACCAGTGATGGAACACACTGTTACCCAACAACGCACTGGTGGTGGTATTCACTGCTCTACATTCTTGGAGGATAATGATCCTTCTTCATAGATTAAGTGACTGGCGTTCATTGCACAGCTGTAATCGTTGGATATATATCTCATCTGGTTTTTAGATCTGTACACTGGTGAGGTCGGCACAGCTCCCAGTGCTGGACAGCTTATCTGAAACAGGTTTATAGATCAATGTGTTTGAGTTCTACATAAGTCCACATACTCGACAGATACCTAGTCCACGTTTATAGGTTAATGCACGAAAATCCTTACTTGGACTGGCCTACTTCTGATTCCCGATGCAGATTCTTAACTGCCTCTGAGAAATGAACAATGAACGCTGGTCCAGCCATTGATGCCCCCTTCGTGTGAGTGAATTAAAAAAGACGTGTCTGCGCAGGTTCTGTGTGGTGGATTGATAATGTGATATTGACTGAATGATTGATTGATTGAGTGTCATGTGAAACCAAACAGCAGTGAAAGGTTTTGCTTATAAGCAGTGCAGACAGGTCATACCAAGCAAGGATATATAGATCAGAAGTAATTAGACTGAGGCACAGTGGTTAATATGTACAAGTAGTGGAATAGGCAAGAGCAATGCTAGGGAGGTCAGCAAAATTTGAGGAGAGAGATTGCATTCATTTGTCTAATAACAGCTTGGGAGAAATTGTTCCTAATCCACTTCGCTAATGTGCTCAGGCTTCTGTGCCTTCTTCCTGATGGGATGTGTACAACCTTGACTATCACGGAAGCCAACCTGCCATCCAGAAACTCCATTTACACTGTTTATTTCTATGCAAAGTTTGCCAACATGATCAAGTACCACGCCCAAACTAGCTTCTGTACTTTCTTATGGTCCTATGCACAGCAGTTGCCATACCAAAGGTTTTCTGTTCCGGATAGTCTGCACTCACAGTCCCTGCCTGCACGCGCAGCACAACTGTGGTTGTGTTAGAAATTTCCAAATAAATGTCATCTACAAATTGGTTTACACCAGCACCACAGTGTTCTTTCAATGGGGCATAAGTTGTTGAGAGTCCTTATGGTCACGCCGAATTTGCTGAGGCGACTGAGGAAGAAGAGACGTTGCTGAGCCTTCTTGACTGTTGCATCTACGTGGGAGTTCCAGGACACATTGTCGGTTATCATCATTCTGAGGAACTTAACGCTATTCACCCTTTCAACCTCTGTTCCTTTGATGTGGATGAGGCCATGTCCTGCTCGTTTCTTTCGGCAGTCAAAGATTAGTTCTTTAGTTTTGCTGACGTTGAGAGCGAAGTTGTTCTCATTGCATCACGCCAACAAGCCCTCGACCTTATTTCTGCATTTTGTGATATCTTTTTCATTTATACGTCCTACTATGGTGCTGTTGTCAGCAAACCTGTCGATGGCATTCCTTTGGAAATTGTCAACACAATCACGGTTGGGCAGGGCGTGCAGGAAAGGGCCGAGGATCCATCCTGCGTGAGCTGCAGTGTTGCGTGTTGCCTTGAAAGAGGTGCAGTTACATATTCTCACTGATTGCGGTCTGTGAGTCAGGAACTGAGAATCCAGTTGCAGTGAGCGGAGACGAGACCAAGGTCATGCAGTTTTGAGACCAGTGTGGAGGGGATAATGGTCTTGATCGAACTAACCATTTCATATAGAAACATAGAAGAATACAGCGCAGTACAGGCCCTTTGGCTCTCGATGTTGCGCCGATCCAAGCCCACCTAACCTACACTAGCCCACTATCCTCCATATGCCTATCCACGGCCCGTTTAAATGCCCATAAAGAGGGAGAGTCCACCACTGCTACTGGCAGGGCATTCCATGAACTCACGACTCGCTGAGTAAAGAATCTACCCCTAACATCTGTCGTATACATACCACCCCTTAATTTAAAGCTATGCCCCCTCGTAATAGCTGACTCCATACGTGGAAAAAGGTTCTCATGGTCAACCCTATCTAAACCCCTAATCATCTTGTACACCTCTATCAAGTCACCCCTAAACCTTCTTTTCTCCAATGAAAACAGCCCCAAGTGCCTCAGCCTTTCCTCATACGATCTTCCTACCATACCAGGCAACATCCTGATAAACCTCCACTGCAACCGTTCCAGGGAATCCACATTCTTCCTATAGTATGGCGACCACAACTGCACACAATACTCCAGATGCGGCCGCACCAGAGTCTTACACAAGTGCAACATGACCTCAGGGCTCCGGAACTCAATTCCTCTACCAATAAAAGCCAGTACGCCACATGCCTTCTTCACCGCACTATTTACCTGGGTGGCAACTTTCCGAGATCTGTGTACATGGACACCAAGATCCCTCTGCTCATCCACACTACCAAGTATCCGACCATTAGCCCAGTACCCCTTCTTTTTGTTACTCTTAAATTGCCTCTTCGGCTGATGAGGCAATGCCTTTTTTCTGTATGCACATCCCAGTGATTGAGCCCTCTATGTTTCACTCTATTAATGTTGTAGTATGACCATGCACAGTACATCATGTTGGTGAATTATCACTCTCCTGGCAGCATCCGTAGCTTCTTCATTCAGAAGCAGTTAGCCCTTTCCATCCTCGTCGAGTCTCCACTTGGAAAGAAAAGGTGGCCTCTCGTAAAAAGGCCATCCACTTGATAAACCGCTCAAAGCACCCATCCCCTCAGGACTTCCCACTGCCAATCAACCACATCAAAATGTCCCGTGTGTACTGAGTGCAATGGGGCCACTGGGACATCAGGGAGCAGATCATCAGGAAGATGGAGCAACACTTCCCATGTCTGACTGGGTCAGGGTGAACCTTCCAGTACACACTGTATCACAATATCCTGTAATCTCTCCGCATTCATGTAATATACACCCTTTTCATTCTTATGGAAAATTTACAGGTTCAGGGTTACTCGCCTTATATATCATCTGTCAAATTATTGTTCATGCTTATCTATTCACAGGCTCTTTCCCTCCAATGAATTAATTAGTTCCCTGTCTATCTTCGTGTCATGAAAATTTCGTTCGAACTCATTTTCTCCACGTAACTGAACCATTGATATAGATTGCAAATAATGAAGAGCCTAACACTGGTCACAATGTCACTGCAGTGATAAAGTTCTGTTAAACTTTAAAACACTATTTTTTGGCAGTTGACAATATCTTCACTATGAGGCCGAGACGTTCCCTCCACCAGGACTGTGTGCTGGGTGCTTCTACAGACACTGGTAAGGATATATCCATCTGTGTCAAGTGGTTTGTGAGAATGGTTTCCTCTTGTTGATTCGCCCATAACTTCCCACAGTCTGGCTACTGTATATCTGCGCCGTGTCCCTGCTCAGTCAGTGGTGGTCCCATGGAGACACTCTCGGTGATGGACATTGAACTCCCACACACAGAGTACGTCATGTGCCCTTGTTAACTTAGTGTTTTCGCTGATTTATTTTAACATCAAGGGGAACTGATTCATCACAGAGGGCAGTAGATGTTCATCATAGGTGATTCTTCGACCAACTGTCACCTGCTACCATGAGATTTCCCGGCTTCTGGAATCAATGTTGGGGAATTACACAGTAACACCTTCCCTGACTGCATCCCGTGATGTCCCCACCTCTGGTGGGTCTGTCCTGCCGGTGGGCCAGGATCCACTCAGGAATGGTGATAGGCTTCAACTAACATTACCCATCGGGTCTGATTCTGTGATAAGATTGTGTCAGACTGTTTTCTCACTAATCAAAATAAGGAATAAACTGAAAAATGAAGCAGGGAATAACAGCTTAATAACAGCTTAAAATGAAAGGCAATCTATCGGAATGGATGTTTTATTCTCAAAGAAGAATGATAATTTCAAAACATACATTGGTGGAAATGAATATGGTTTAAAGGCATTAGAGAGGCAGAGCTGCCAGGTATCTGATATGGGGCACACAATATCCGGAACACTTTAGACTTAAGTGTGTTATACAAAAGTGAAAAAACTGAGGTAAAGGCAATCTCTGAATAAGGACGATATGATATTCAAGCAAGATCTTACATCAAACGACCGTGGTATTGGCTTAATCTTATCGTTTTTTTCTGCAAAGAGTCAGTTTACTTGCGTTTGGGAAGAGATTCGAACCTTGAGGCTGAGTAGATCTCACCAATCGTAATGGGCAGAATGGCCTTTATGAGATGGATTTTTAGGACTCTCTCACAGTTCATAACTGACATTTCCCGGAACGTTCTATCCCTGACATGATTTGTGAAAGGACGAATGTTAGTGGATTGAACAAAAGAGAAGGTCCCGAGGGAAGTGATCCCGTTCCAGAGAGATCCCGTCAGGCAATTAAATGGGTAAATATGCTTTCCCTGTGTTGTCATTTCTTCAAGACAGAAGATCGCCCACAACTTAAACTAAAAAACAGCAGTTTTGCACCTCCGTTTGTCTCCAAGGAACAGAAAGAGGACAGCAAATTTTTCACCCACCAAATTAGGAACTGAAAAGAAGAGACCTACGTCTGCTCTCGGGTGATCGAGTGTGTGGGAATGTCCTCGAAACGTTCTTATGGATGTGTTGCTGTTTGCTTGGGGAAGCAGGGTTTCTTACGGATTGCCTCACATTTCTGTGAATAATTCAGATGTTAACAATTGTTATTTCAGCTCTAATTATTTCAAAAAAATCTCTGAATACAGTGACTCATATGAAATTCTCTCTCTATTCTCATTCAAACTGATAATTCTGCTTCCAGGCTGATGGATAATGTGTTTGTTTTTCTTCCTCACAGTTAACGTAGTGACGATCTACGTCCTGCTTTGTAAAGATTGTGGATTGATTCCATGTATCAGACGTTATCTGGGGGCCATGGCAGTGGCAGACCTCCTGGTCATTATCCTCGACCTGATATTGAGACACATTCCCATCCTTTATTATAGCCGGTTTTCTTTCGAAAAGTTCATCCCCGTGTATAATATCCATGCCGTCCTGCTTTATGCAGCCACTGATTGTTCGGTCTGGTTCACTGTCACTTTCACCTTTGATAGGTTTGTGGCCATTTGTTGCCAGAAGCTAAAAAGAAAATATTGCAATGAGAAAACGGCGGCTGTGGTTCTGGGAACAGTGTCTGTGCTGAATTGCTTAAAAAACATATTCTGGTATTTTATGTTGACAGCTTGGTATCGCCTGGCGAACTTCCCCTGGTTTTGTAAAGCAAGGAGCGATGCTTCTGACTCTCCTGTCTGGTTCACTATCGAGTTACTCCATTACATTCTAACTCCGGCATTTCCATTCCTCCTGATTGTGCTGCTCAATGCCTTCACTGTCAGACACATTTTAGTGACCAACAGAGCCCACAGAAGGATCCGGGCTCGCACCAATGCGAACGGTCAATGTGACACAGGAATGAAAAATCGAAAAAAGTCCATTATTTTGCTGTTTGTGATCTCGGCCAATTTCATCCTGTTATGTTCTTGTTAATGATTTTTTCTATATGGAAACGGATGTGGTTACTTGGGGATACATCAATATATCTGGATCCTTTTGTGCTGGAATTAGGCTTCATGCTGCAGCTCCTCAGTTGCTGCACAAACACCGCGATTTATGCCGTGACCCAGATGAGATTCAGACAGCAGCTGAAGAATATTCTGAAATATCCCTTCACCCAAATTCATCAATCAATCAAATTCATTCATTAAAGTTTCCACCTAGGATTATCTCCTTTCCATTCAATTGTTTCAGCAATTTATAGGCCAGCGAGCTTAACATGGGCAGTGGGAAAAATTCTCGGATCCATTACGAAGGACATTATAGTGAAGTATTTAGAAATGAATGGCAGAATCCGACAGAACCAGTATGGATTTTGACAGGAAAATCATGGTTGACAAATATGTTGGAATTCTATGAAGATGCACCCAGTACAGTTGACAAATGGGAGTCAGTCGAAATGGTATATTTGGACTTTGGAAACGTTTGACAAATTCCTGCAGAACAGTTTATTGTGCAAGATTAAAGCGCATGTGTTTGGATGGATGTATGGAGTTGGATAGAAAACTGATATATTCAGGCTGTGGTGAAACACGAGGCACAACGCGCATAGTGTCTCACGCCCACTGTCCTCCTCTTTCCAAGGAAAGAAAGACCATATGCTGAGGGTTGCCAAGGTAACTATTATTTTTTTTTTCATTTTCTTTCATTTCATCAATGTCTGTTGGTAATTCAGAGCAGAGGGGATGGAAGCCAGTGCAGTTGCATTCTCATCTTGCAGGATGTGGAACGTAAGGGTTATACTGCTCTACCTGCTGACTACACCCACGAGATGTGTACCTAAACTCAGCTCCTTATAGACAACGTGGGGGAACTCGAGAGGGAGTTGGATGAACTTCGGATATTTTGGGAGGCTGAGGGGGTGATAGAGAGAAGTTTTGGGGAGGTAGTCACATCAAATTCACAGGATAAATGCAGCTGGGTGAATGTCAGGAGAGGTAAAGGGAACAGGCAGGGAGTGCAGGGATCCCATGTGGTCGTTCCCCAAAATAATATGTATACCGTTCTGGATACTGTTGAACAGCATATTAAGAGGGGAAAGCCTCAGCGGCCAGATTTCTGGCAAAGAGCCTCGCTCTGTGCTTAAGAAGGAAAGAATGAAGAGTGTTGGTGATATGAGATTCAATCGTTACAGGAACAGACATGAGTTTCTGCAATCGTCAGAAACACGTGGCTGAGAATGGCCTCCATCTCATCTCATCTGCTTCCCACACTCCTGCACTGGACACCCAACCTTCCTAACGCCAAAAGGACAGAAACCCCTCGCTTCTCCCGTTCCAGCACAACAAGGTCCATATACACCGCACCATCCTCCGCTATTTCATCCACGTAAAAACGAACCATACCAACAGAGACATATTTCTGTCCTTACCGCGATCAGCATTTTAGCGAGATTAATCCCTTCACAACTCTCTCGTTAGATTCACGTCACTCACCAGTCCACAACCGACTTCCTCTACCGTCCCCTGACACCGCAGAAAGTGCAAACTCTGCGCCCATGCCCCCTCCCCATTTCCTCCAGTGATTCTTCCATTTTCTACAGAAACTTACGTGCACCTTCACTAATATCAATTACTCTGTCAATTGCACCCCATCGGCGTGACAGAACGCCAACGTGTGGATCATTTCAGAGAATATCTCTGGGACACCAGCACCCACTGCCAAACACACGATGGCAGAACACTTCAACTCCCTTTCCGAAACAGAAAAGGGCATGCAGGCCCTCGGGATCTTTCATCACCAAACCCTTACCACACGACGCCTGAAAAAAGAACGCCTCATATTTCGCCTTGAGACCCTGTCACCACAACAGATCAATGCAGATTAAACCAGTTTCCACATGTCTCCGCCCCCCACTTTATCCCAGTCTCAAACGTCAAACTCAGAACTGCCCTCTTAAGCAGTCTACCACGTCTCCTATCTATCCGCTCCAGTCTCCTCTCTGACCTATTCTCTTCTCCCCCACTACATTTACCTATCCCATTCCCAAGTTCATTCGCCCCAACCCCAGCCACCTTCCATTTATCTCTCATTTCATCCCACCAGCCTACGAGCGTGAATGCTGTTGAAGGGCTGATGCCCAAAACTTCGATTCTCCTATTTCTCGGTTACTCCGGGACTTGCTAGGGTTTTCCAGCACCACTCTCTCGATTCTGAACTCCAGCAACTGAAGTTCTTGCATTCTCCTCGATAGGAAGATATACAGGATTTGCTGTTTGAAAACCAAGTAAACCAGGTGTTAGACCTCGCTTTGGGAGAACATTTTCCTGACAGAAATCACAACTCCCCGACTTGTATTATCGTCATGGAGAAGGGGAGAAGCAAGCAGTATGGGTCAGTATTTAATTCAGGGAGGTTGGAATTACAATGCTATTAGACAGGGACTGGGACACCAAACTTGGGAACAGATGTTCTCAGGGAAGTGCACAACTGAAGTGCGCAGGTTGTTTTGGAACACCTGCTGATAGTTCTGTACATGTTGTCCTACTGAGGCAAGGAGTGTCAAAACGGTGGTTTACAATGGATGTGACACATCGCACCAAGAAGGAGAAATAAGCTTCTTTCAGGTTGAGGACGCAAGGATCAGACAGGACTTTAGATGCTTACATGATAGCCAACAAGGAACTGAGGAAAGAACTTAGGAGAGCTAGAATGGGGAATGATAAAGTTTTAATGGGTAGGATGAAGTAAAACACTAGGGCGTTCAACACTGAAGTGAGGAACAAGAGGAAGTCCACAGTGAGGATAGGGCAGATCAGGGTTCGGGAAGGGAACGTTCACCTGGAGTTGGAGAAGGTAGGGGAGGTCCTTCATGAATACTTTGCTTCAGTATTCACTACTGAGAAGGATCTTGACATTTTTGAGGACAGCGTGATACAGACGGAAATGCTGGAATTGTTTGATTTTCGGAAGGAGGCTGTGCTGAAATATTTGAAAAAAAAAACAGAAAAAATCGATAAATCCGCTAGGCCACGTGGGATATGCCCCAGGTTACTACAGGAAGTGGGGGAAGAGACTGTTGTGCCTTTACCGATGATCTTTGCATCCTCACTGTCCACTGGAGAAGTACCAGATGAGTGGAGGGTGGCAAATGTTCTTCCCTTTTTCCAGAAAGGGAATAGGGAAATTTACAGTGTAGTTCGTCAAACGTCAGTGGTGGTCAAATCGTTCGAGAGGATGCAGAGAGACAGGATTTATGATTACTTCGAAAAGCGCAGTTTAATTAGAGATAGTCAGAATGGCTTTGTGAGGGGCAGGACATGTATCACAAATTGTGTTGATTTTTTCAGAATGTGTCAAAACATGTTGATGAAGCTAGAGCAGTGGTTGTGGTGTGAATGGATTTTGGCAAGGCATTTGATATGTTTCCCTATGGTAGGCTCATTCAAAATGTAAGGCAATATAAGAACGAGGAAATCCTCTCTGTCTGGATACAGAATTGGCTGGCCCATAGACCACAGAGGGTAGTAGTTGGTGGAAAGTATCCAGACAGGAGCTTGATGATGATTGTACTTCAAAAGGCCTCAGTTCTGGGACGTCTGATCTTTTATAAGCGCATTGGATTAGGAAGTGGAAGGGTGGGTTAGTAATTTTGCCAATGACACAAGGTTTGGTTGATTTCTGGATAGTATGGAGGGCTTTTCATGTTGCAATGAGACATTTATAGGATGCAGAACCGGGCTTATATGTGGAAGATGGAGTTCAACCTGGAAAAGTGTGAAGTCTTTCACTTTTGAATGTCGAATTTCAAATCAGAACATTGGGTTAACGGCAGGATTCATGGCAGTGTGGAGGTTCAGAGTGATCTTGATATCCAGGTCCATAGATGCCTCAAAGTTGCCACCCAAGTTGATAGGTTTGTTCAGAAGGTGGATGGTGTGGTGCATTCATTAGTTGTGGTACTGATTTTAAGAGCCGCAATGTAATGTGCTGCAGCACCGTGGTGAACCCTTCTGCTAAGTATCCCAAACACACAGAAAAACTTAACTTACCTCGTAATCTGTTGACGTACGAGTGACAGAGAACGACCAAAATTCCACTATTTAAAGAAAAAGTAACAATATTACTCTTTAACTCCAAAAAACAACACTAAACAACAACTATTTACAATTCTAAGCCTTCTTTCTCTGAAAGGTCTGTTTACTACCTTCTACTCTATAACAATATACTGATCCAACAAAGACATTCTTAAATTTACAGCAAAATCAATTTTCAAAACGAAATCACACCTGTCGTCTGTGGTGGCAAACTCTCTCTCTGCCGATAGATATCCCTGGGGCATCTTCAGTCTTCTGCTCTAAAGATTTTTCAATGAACAATGCAACTTTAAGAGAGAGGGTTTGCACGGGGTTTGCTTGACAATGGCAGGCGGTGTTCTTACTCTGGCTAACTATCGAAATTTCCGGCATATTTATACCCGAAATCATGGGTTTTTTTTTTTATTGGTTCAATGTTTTCAAAACAGTAAAATTCACATTCGATTTATTTTCAGTATCTTGGGTCGTAATTTAAACTGATTGGTTAAATTCGAACTGCTGCAAAAACATCACAACCAAGCTCAGGTACTGTTTCAAAGCCAAAGGTTACACACTTGTAATTTTCCAGTACAGGCTGAGATTGCTGTCAATCATGTTACAGGTGCCTGCATTCACCCTCTCTTAAAGGTGCAGTGCACGTCTTCAGCTTTGGAACACCTCTGTCTTCATAAAATAATGGATCATCATCATGAAAAGATAGCTTATTTTTGTTCTAATTCTTAATTCTATTCCGACGAAATATATAGGACGTTAATATCTGTTCATATTAACTTCTGCATACACGTATACATAACATTTGGAATCTGTTCAATCTTATCTATACTTTATGTGTTAAATCCCCGATGCCGCAACTACTATCACATTCTTACGATCTGCAATATATCTAATTTGTAAATAAAACGTCTGTAACATAAACCTCCAAAGAAATAGTCTCATATTCTTGTCTTTAAAGCGTTCCAAAAATATAAGAAGATTGGGATCCATATACACAACCATCTCCGAAACATGATTCACGACATTATCATTAAAATGGTGGAAGGCCAGTATCAACTCAATAGTTAATTTTGTATTGTGCAGTATTTTCTCTGGTGCATATTAAGCTTCTTTGAAAAGTACCAACTGACAGTTCAATTTCATCAGCATCTTCCTTTTCTAGTACAATTCGAATTCCTATGTTGCCAGCATCGATTGCAATTTTAAAGTGTTTCGAAGCGTTTTGTGTAGCTAAAATTGGTGCGGTGGTTAATACTGCTTTTAATTCTCAAATATCTTTTCACATCGTTCTGTCCAGAAAGAAATGATGTTCTTCTTCACCAAATCTCTTAATGGTGCCACTATGCTACTGAAGTTTGGAACAAACGTCCAATAGAATCTGCTTCCTCCCAAAAGTCGGATCACCTCTTTTTCCAAAGTTGGTCGTGTAAATTCGTCGATAGCCTTCGTCTTCGTTTTCCTTGAATTCAGTGTTCCATGACCGGAGATATTTCTCAAGGATGCCACCTCTGCGTTCGCGAATTCTGTTTTCCATAATTTTGGTCCAAATTTGATTTCCTTTATCGTTCAAAGACACTGTCAACTGTATCTGGTGATCTTTCCAGGACTCACTAAAGATCACTATAACGTCCAAATAAACGGCTCAGCTTGTTAACTGAGCCACAACTCTGTTCATGTGTCTTTGGAATGTGAACAGGTGGGGGGAGGGGCGGTGGTAAGTTCTTCACTCGAATGGGTATCACGTTGAATTGATGTAGCCCGTTTGGTGTTACCAATGCAGAAATTTCTTTTGCTTTCTCTGGTTAAGGTCCCTACCAATAACCACCCAGTAAATCCAACTTTGTGAGTCACTAGCTTCTTTAACATTCTCTAAACAGTCCTCCAATGTCGGTATTGAGTATGAGTTCAATTACAGCATTGATATTCCAACAGTCCACGCAAAGTCATTGAGGCCGGTCAAGTTTGGGAAGGAACACGATTGTCAAAATTTACTCACTCTACCTCGGTTCGATGATATCATTGTTGAGCATTGCCTTCGTTTCTTCTAGACCAATCCAGCTTTAAAAGGATTGAGTCTGTAGTGGTATTGTTTAATCGGAACAGCAATCACTACGTCAAGCTCATGCGCAATTACATTAGTCTTCTCCAACCTCTTCCTGCATATGTCCTAATACTGCTGCAACAACCCTTTCAAATGTGTTCTTTGTTGCTGAGACAGATACTTTATTAACTTTTCCGATTGTTTAACGTATTCTGTCGTGCATCAACTGCACAACATTTGGGTTTAATTCCTCAGTCTGTGACGCAGTCACCAGCACATTTTTTTTCCAGTTCCGACTTTATTATATTGAGGTTTCAAAATGGTCACATGACGTCTGATACAGTATTTGTTTTATAACTGGCATCTGTACACGTTAGTTTACATGACTCAAATTCTTCTCTGTTATCCAGTGATCTCTTCTCAATGGTTAACACGAATGCGCCATCTCCACAGGAATACGTCAGAATTTCAGATCTTCTATCTGGCACCTCCTTCATCCTAAGTTGTGCTCTCTTCAGGTGCATTTTTAGCTAACTCACATACTCTATTTACTCTCTCCCTCACCTCTGATAGATAATCCAAGTGCGAGGCCTCCCAATTTGGCGCTGTCAATTTGTATTTAATTAATTTTAAGGGCCTCTCACTTCACGTCCGAATGTTAACTCTAAGGGAGTAAACTGAGTAGGTTCACTTGGGGCATCTCGAAAGGTAAGCAAAACGAAGGGGATACCTTCATCCCACTCATTCAGGTAATCCTGACAGTACGCTTTTAGCATTTCATTCAGTGTCTGATGCCATCTTCATAATGCTCCTTCGGATTCAGGATTTTGCACACTTGAATTAGAGTTTTGTATACATAAGCCATCTAAGACTTCTTTAAACAACCCAACACAAAAAATAAGACCCTTGATCTGATTGAGTCTTCCTGGGTGGCCCATACTAAGTGCAGAATGCTACTAACTCCTCTACCATCCATTTTCCTTTCATGCTCTGCAATGGAATTGTCTCTGGAAATCTGGTAGACACGTGCATTATGGTTCGCAAGTATTGGTTCCTTCTTGTTAGTCTCGGGAGTGGAACTGCACAATCAGTTATAGCCCGCGTGAATGGTTCTTCAAATGCAGGATTTCTCAACAAAGATGCTGGTTTTATTACCGCCTGTGGCTTACCTACCATTTAGCATGTTTGACACGTACTGCAAAATTTAACCACATCCTTATGCATTCCAGGGCAATAGAAACGGGTTTGTACATTAGCCTTACTCTTCGATGCATCTCGGTGACGTCCTATATGTAGTTCATGTACTACCCGTGACATTTCATCCGTGTACACTACCAGCAACACAAACAGGAGCACTTCGGCCCATTTCAACCCTGCACAAACCTGCCGTGGTCTCCAGTTTCGTCTCTAGATTTCATTTTTAAGATAATAACCATCAGGATTCATCTTTGCCTCCATTTGGAGTATGCATCAATATCTGTCTCTCTTCTTGTCTCGTCTTTTTGTTCTTAGTGCATTACCCTTTCTGAACTAATCTCTTCTGCTTTACCCTCTGCCTATTCAGTTTTTCATGCACCATTGCACCAAACAATTTGCCCGCTAACTGAATCTCAACTCCCTCACCTTACTCTTTAGATTTTGCACTGTGGTATGAATTATGGGAGTGGTACCTTTTTACTAGACAATCTGGTAAAGGACCAGGGAATGTTTGCTTTAACTCCTCAGTTTGGTGGTCTTCCCTCGGCTTTTCCACGACAAGAGCATTCACTTCCTAATTGGAGACTTTTAAATTGTTCCAAAAAGAAACGGGGTTCCGGGAACTGACGCTCTGTCAATCACACCCACTATTACTTCCCTAGTCTTCCGTTGGCACTCCAACCTGATCTTATATAGGGGAACACTGAGCATCTGTCCATCTATCCCACAAATTACCACACTCGGATAACAGATCACAAAGAGTGCAAATAAGTGCATCTCTTACTATTAGAGACTGGTTAGATTCTGTATCGCTCAAAATTATAATTTATTGCCCTTCTACTCCTTTCTGAGTAGATTTTTCCCACAGAAGCGAATTATTTACAGAGATCAGACAAGAGTTTCATACCCAGTCACTACTTTGGTTGTGCACTCTCCTGCAGCTCCTCGAACTTTCATGGGAGTTTCTTTCCGACCTTCAGAAATGCCTCTGGCTTTACTTCTTTTCCCACATCTTTTCCCACAGTGCCTTTCTTTAACCACCAGCGCTATAAGTTTACGTGAGTTTACATCAGTGGAAAACACCTAAGATCTTTCACCTCCGTTCCATCCTCTTAGGCTTTCTTTGTAACCTATAGGAAACGTTTACCAGTGTTCTCTACTCTTTGTTTCGGAGTGCAGGATCTCCCCTTCTCGCAACTTCTATCCCTCTCAGAATGAATGTCTTGCTGGAAGCTGGGGTTTGCCCTCTGTTTGAATGTATATTCATCTGCCATTTTTGCTGCTCTTCTCACTTCCTGAATTTTAGGTTCATTCACTTGAATTCGTATCGTGTCTGGAAGGGGATTTTTTATACACCTCCAGTGGAATAACCTGAACTTAGAGTCTCATCGGTCTTAATTGTTTTTCAGGCCCGCACCCATTTATCAATATGACAATATTTAGTCCTTTCGAACTCAGCAAAGGTCTGACCTGATTCCTTCTTTATGCTTCTGAACGGCACTCGATGTGCTTTAGATACAAATTCATGATCCCTCGAACCACTCTGTTTGACATTTGAATCATCCCTTTCCCCTCCATCTGACAGTGTTGCAAAGGCCGCATTCGTCCGACTTTCCTGTTTATTCCGAATTAGAACTGCCCACAAGTCCCATGACCACTCCATTTGTCTGGCGACTTTTTTAAAAAATGAAATAAAGAAGGCTTTAACATCTTTCTCATTAAAATGTGGCAGTTTTGACCATGTTTGTATATATCACTACCTTCTCCCTTTATCTCCATCCTGTTAATTTGATTTTTCTTGCGAAGTCACAACTTCCGAAGTTTAATCTCTATTTCTTTATTTCTCTCTCTGATTTCTTTGTGTCTCTTTCTCTTTCTTCTTTTCCTATTGCTCAGCTAAGTACCTTCTGTCTTTCTTCTTCCTCTCTCTTTCTTTTCATCTCTCTCGCTTTCTTCTCTCTCTTTCTCATTTCTCCCCATTTCTTTATCTGTTAACTCGGTTTTCCTTAAATGCAATTTACGTTTTCCTAACCCCACTGCTCTTGTCTTTTTCTCTGAATCATCTAAGTGTTTGAGTCATTAACTTCGACTTTCCTCTTTACGTTTGCCCTTGTTTACATCCAATCCGAAACACTTTGCTAATTCTTTTCTTTCCTTCTAACGTTTTTTGGCAAAATTGTTAATCGTCTTCAAACCCCAGAACGGCTTTAGCAATTTTCAGAGCCAATTCTCTCACTTTTAACTTAAAAAACCACAAGTAACTGAAATTAAACGGATTGTCTCCTCTACGTTTTAGTTAATGATCTAGGGCACTAATTGGCAAGTCTTTAAACCTGATCGAATGTTTTAATCCGAAAGTGTTTAAATCTTCCCAAATGTCAGCTGGGTTTAGATTAGATTACAGTGTGGAAACAGGCGCTTCGGCCCAACAAGTCCACACCGACCCACCGAAGCGTAACCCACCCATACCCCTACATTTACCCCTTACCTAACACTACGGGCAATTTCGCATGGCCAATTCACCTGACCTGCACATCTTTGGACTGTGGGAGGAAACCGGAGCACCCGGAGGAAACCCACGCAGCCACGGGGAGAACGTGCAAACTCCACACAGTCAGTCGCCTGAGGTGGGAATTGAACCCGGATCTCTGGTGCTGTGAGGCAGCAGTGCTAACCACTGTGCCACCGTGCTGCCCAATTCTGTCTACACCTGGCCAATTTTATGGATTCGACTCCCAGACTCTTACCCCGCGATGGGGAACCCTTCTGTCAATCAAACCAAACGCACAGAAAAGCTCAGTTCGCCTCATAATCTGTGAAAGTACAATTGACAGATAACTACCTAAATTCCTCTATTAAAGAATAAATAAATAAAAATATTATTTAACTACAAAACAGAACATTAACCAACAACGTTTTACAACTCTCAGTCTCGTTTCTCTTTAAAGTTTTTGATCTCCCGCCCACTCTTGTAACAGTATGATCATCCAATAAAGCCGCAATAAAATTTAAAGTAGAAACAGTTTTCAAGACCGAACACAGCCGTCTTCTCCGGTGTCCTCCTCCCTGTCAAGATCTTCCTGGGTCTTTTTCGGTCTCCTACATCTTATTTAAACGTTACCTTCTGAGAGAGCGTTTGCAGGTAGTCTGTGTGGCGTTGACTTTCTCAGCTAACTTTCCAACATGTCTGCTTTTCATATCCCAAAGCATCGTATTATCGCATTGGTTCAATGTTGTCAAGGTAGTAAAAATCAAATTCGATTAGTTTTTAATATCTTGGGGCACAGTTTTGACTTATTGGTTAAATTCAAATTGCTGTGATATCGTAGCAACCAAGCTCAGATATTTGCTTCACGGCTCAAGGTTGCAGACTTTCAAGTTTCAAGTACACGCTGAAACTGCTGTCAGTAACATTACAGGTGTCTGCATTCACTCTTTCTCAAAGATACAGTGCACACCTTCAACTTCATAACATACGCTGCAGCTCGACAGAGCCCTGGCTACTTCACATTTGGATTATTTTATTCAGTTCTGGTCACCTCGTTATAGGAAAAATCTGAAAGCTTTCGGGAGGGATAAGAGAACATTAACCAGAAAGCTGCCTTGACTGGGAGAAATGTCTTCTGAAGAAAGATTGAGGGAGCTACGTCTTTTGTCATTGAAGCGAAGATGCTTTAGAGATGACTTGGCAGATGTGCGCAATGTGTTGAGAGGCAGAGATAGAGTGAATAAACAGAGACATTTTCACATCGTGGAGGAAATTGTAGGAAGGTTTACCGGAGATATCAGAGGTGAATTCTTTACACAGAGATGTGTGGGTGCCTGGAATGTACTCTCAGAAGTGATAGTTGAGTCAGATACTTTATGGACATTTGAACGTTTCTTGAATAGAACATGGAAGTTACGAAAATGAAGGGTATGTAGGTTTGTCTGATCTTAGAGTAAGGTCAATGGTGGCAAATTGTTAGTTTATAGTGAAGGGCCTGTACTGTGGTGTCCTGTTCAACGTTCCATCTTCTGTGTAAAATTGGTTGGCAGAGAAGAAACAAAGAGTAGAAATGAATGTGTCGTTCTGAAATTCGCAGGCAATAACTCGTGAAGTACCATGGGAATCGGTGCTAGGAACCAACTATTCACAATGTATATCAATGATTTTGCCAGGCAACAAAATGTAATTCCTCAAAGCATGCACATAATATGAAGTTAGGTACAAGGAAGAATTGCGATGAGGATGCACATTCACTTCAGCATTATCTGGAAAGGTTGGATGAAAGGCAAGTAAATGCCAGATGTAATATAACTAGTATAATTATATTGCTCACCTTGGAAGCACAAACAAGAAAGTAGATTACTACCTGGTTGGCTATAACTTGGGAGACAGGTGTCTGCAGCAGGACCTTTGTGCACCAGCCATTAAAGGTAAGCATTCAGGTTCAGCAGACGATAAAGGTGGCAAATGCTGTGTTGGTCTTCATTCGAGTAAAGGAGCAGGGATGTGTGCTAGAGTTTAATAGGGGCTTGGTGAGGCCACACCTCAAATAATGTGCACAATGTTTGTCTCCTTTTCTGAAGAAGGGTGTTCTTACTTTCGAAGGAATGCAGCAATTACACCGGCAGATTGAGGGCATGATGGAATTTCTATATAAGGTGAGAGTGATTGGGTTAGGGATTGTTCTCGCTGAACTCCAGGCGAATGAGGGGTAGTCACATGGAGACTTGTAAAACTCTAAGTGGAGTAGACGGTAGATACAGGGCAGATGTTCCCAATTGAGTGTGACCAGAGCCATAGATCACAGCCTGGGGATTCGGGCTGGATCATTTACGATGGAAATGAGGAGACAGTTCTTCACCCAAAGAGTAGTGAGCCTGTGGAATTCATTACCACAGGAAATAGTCGATTTCAAAACATTGAATGAATTCACAAGGCAGATAGATATAGCACTTGGGTGAATGGGGTCAAAGGTAACGGGGAGAAAGCAGGGTTAATCTATTGAGTGGACGTTCGTACATTATCGTGATGAATTGTGGCGCAGGCTGTTAGGCTCCAATAGCCTCATGCTGTTGGTATCTTCTATGTTACGACGTTTCTATGATGCAGCCTCTCACTATAGTTACAGACTGCGGGTCGTGCTTGTTTGTCCAATCTTCTCCTACAGGGTGTTACGGGGATACTATTCAACTTTTCTCTCAACTCAGGGTCCTTTGCGAAAATGCATAATCCCACTTACTGTATCTATCGCTTCAATGTGCAAAGAATAATAATCTTCGTTAAACCTTACTGCCAAGCAGCAAATAGAATTATATTATTGTTTGTCTTTGTGTTGAAGAAGCTGAACTGGAGCGACACAGTCTCAAGCCCAAGTTCTGGTCCTCAGAAAAGGGGAGGGGAATGGGCCTGACCTCTTACGTTCGGGTGAAGTCACTCTGTCTTTGTTTTCAGTCTCGCTCCATATCATCTTCTTTCCTCCTCTCCTTATACTCTCCATAATTGTCTTCCTCAAATACTTTCTCATCTCCTGTTGTCAACGGGCAGTGTAGTGTGTAACCACACGCCTTTGCTGAGGAAAAAGTGTAGAGCGGGTCCACTGCCTGATGCAAGCTGTACAGATTGGCGATCGGTTGAGAGGATATTGCTCGGGGAACAATTTGGGGATGGGTTCACAGGCCACTGCTATGGACAACATAACTCCACCGAGACCGGAACTCACCGATTATTTTGGAAAAAAAAAATCTGAATCAATAATGGTCTTAATCGAGGAAATCTGCCATCGTCACCTGGTATCCTCACATGACCATACATTTGCTGTGCAGTTCCTTAACTTTAGTCTTGAATGGGTTTCGGCTTATTGTTTCTTAAATAAACAGGTAAGCGTCGTCCGATATCCAGAATTTCAAGCCGCATTTCTATGTGTCTCGCCCAGCAGATTCCATTCTTATTTCATGAACTTTCATTCGCTTCGATTCTTCTGGAAGAGCGCACTGGGTTTGTGTCACTTCACTTATTTGCCGTTATACCTTTGCTATTCAGCTATCATTTTGATGAATCTGTGCTGCAATCAAATTCACGCAGTTTCAGCTGGCATGCAGTTTGTTTTAAATCTTGTATCGTGCAAAGAAACTGCGAGTTGACTCTTAATATTAATTAACGACAAAATTCATTTAGTTAACGCAATGAATACAATAATAACAAAATACACTATAAACTAACAATTTGCACCATAAATCTAATCAACTGTCCTTTGCTTTAACTGAACTCCCGATAATCGTATACAACTACACTAGACCTTAACCATGGTTAATGTGGCGATGATCATCTTGTCTTCTCCCAGCAGTCTCAGGACCATCTTCTCTTTTCGATGGTTGGTCTAAAATTACGGCTCCCGAATGTGGTGTTGCAGTTTTCCCTATACTTAGAAGTCTTGGCAACATTTTAGGAGGGCCCTCAATGTTTATCACTAAATTGACCAGAGCTCGATTACCCTGAAAAATCGGGTCCTGCTATAGCAATGGAAAAGTGACTCTTGGGCACTCATTCCTGGAGGTACTGGGTGCACGTAAGTCCTCTCATACTTTCCAAATAAGGGTGTCAGGTGTCCCTGTGCCTGAAAAACAACTCGATTTTTCAGGTTGTCTTGCGAATGGCATTCAGGTTGATACTTCTCAATTGAAATTCAAATATATATCGTACTCTCTGTAGCTTCTGGATCAATTAAATACTGTCTGAATTTTGCATCATGTTTATTAGCACATACACTTTGATGAAGGCTTGCCTCAATTTACCAGCGTGTCTCATTTCTTGTACATTCATCGTAAATCCATCATAAATCCGTCATTTCGAGCAGCTTATCTAGCCACATTCCCTCCTGTTGTGAATGAATGCGAAGCATGATTGATCATATAATCAGAAACCAATCTCGCTGCAGTGATTAGGTGAGCAGCCAGGCTCAGGGAAAACGCAACATAAACTTAACTAGATAGACTCTTATAAGTAGCATATTCGAAAAACACACCGAGCTGCCTGTCAAGCAAGCATAATCAAACTATGTCGAAAAGGAACAAAAATATCGTAGAACTGGCTGGTGAACTAAAACTAAATAATAATTTGGCGAAATGAACAAATGCAAAAAAAAAATCACAAGAGAAATCAAACACACATCGTAAAACTGGAGAATACTTCACATCAAGAATAGGACAGAATATTTTACACAAACAAACACAGAAAATAATATTTACAAGGTTAAACAAATAATTGAACAATCGCAATCGCATTTAATAGGCTCGTGGAGACGGTAAAATCAGTGAGGACTCCAGATTGAGTCTTTCTGATATTTCTATTTCACACTCGGCAAGTTTGACTGTGAGGAAAGTGAGAATTGCTTTAATATCTGTATTTCCCACATTGGCATCATTGACCTGCTGAACTATCTTGGCGATAGTTCGATGGACTGCCCAGACGGATTTGAATCTGATTTAACTCATCCAGAAGGAGCTCGAGACCAATGGTATGCTTCTTCAGGTAGTCCTCCAGAGTTTGCCGAATTTCCTCATTCACATTGAATTCCACCCTTTCGGTTTTGTGTATATTTATTAGCTGAGTTGACACTACCCTGACAGGCATGTGTGGCCTCAGACGGAAGTTGCTTTGGTGATCCTACAATGTTCCGTCCCATATTGATATGTGTTAATTGAGCATGAGGCAATATTCCCTTTCCCGGGTTATATGGATGCTCAGATTGCAAGCCTCCATGTACGACCCTGTCATGGCAAGTACTGAAGACATGCCAGAGTGCCTATAAGGATAACACGATTACACATGGGGACAACATGCACCATGTATGCGACAGGGGTTCATTGGACTCGGCCAAAATTTCATACGCTATTTCATACGCTGCAAGCAAGGATGCTCTGTGGTGTGGCATATTGTTGGGACTAAGCAAACGTTACAGCAAAACATGAATGGGCACCGCAAAACAATCACCAGCAGAAGTATTCCCTCCCAGTTCAGGAAAACTTCAGCGGTCTGAAACGTTCGGTCTCAGACATTCCAGTGACCTCTTGCAAGATGGTCTTCGGGACAGGTAAAAACGCAAAGTGTCCTAGCAGAGGCTGATAGCCAAGTTCGGTGTCCCGGAGGATGGCCTCAACTGGGGCCTTGCGTTCATGTCACACTGCAGGTGACCACACTACGTTCTACACTGTCTCTCTCTCTCACACACACAAATACACTCTTAAATGCTCAGACTCTCATGCAGGCCCTCTCTGATTTGCAAGGTTTCTCGCATATGCACGCATGTACAACACCAAGACTCTCACCCACTCACGCATCCTCTCACAAACTTATATCACTTCACACTCGCACACACATTTTGGCGGGCTTGCACACATATGGACACACACTCTCTCAACTGCACTCACGTGCATACATATGCTGTCGCTAAGTCATTGAGCATTTCCCTTTCTGTCGCTTCTCTGCTCTGGGTTTGACCTTCCCGTCAACTGTCCTTAACTTTCGTCCCAATCATCTATGAGTCTAATGGAGATATAGTCTTTTTAAGTCGGGAAGAGTACAACTATGTCACTTAGGGTTCTGCTAAATTTATCAACATAGTTAACATTTTATGGTAGATGATATTAGAGAGAAATTTTCCAATTGGTTTAAAATCTAATCTGTTTTGTAAACCGGGGGTGGAGTCAGGAGAAGTGGATTGGGTTTTAGGCCGTCCCTAGGTGCATACAAAACGACCTTGCACTCTACGATTTCCAGGGCAACGCTGTCCGAGTTCCAAATCCCTTATCTGAGCAGTTTGCGAAGCATCCCATCTCGGGGCACACGTTGGTTGAGAATCCTCATCAATAATATGTAATTTCTGTGCTCAGGTAACAATCAGCTGAGCTTCAATTTGTGTTTTATATACTTATATCCAAATATATATATTTTTATAAGGATTTAACCACAACAGACCATCCTCACATTTGCCTTCATCCATTGCGCCAAACCTTGTTTATCATGGGTATACACCTCTTGGTCTGTTCGATGTTATTTTTTGTTGTTTCCAGTGTTGATGATTATCGCGATGAAGGAGATCTTGACAATGTTCTATGTGGTCGTGTTTGTCCTCTTGAGAGATCAACGTTGTTTCCATAGTTGTCCTTATCGATTGTCAGAATAGTTTAGAGTAGGTGTAATGCAAAACACTGACCTTCCCACACCTTTTCTGTGCTGCAATGGGAACCCCATTTGGAATGTTAATTCGGGTGGAGAAGCGCCGTACTTTCCAAATTCGGTTTACAGTGACAAATGGCATGATATTGGAGTGTTCAGAGAAGATGCAAAGAAGGTGGTCATTATGTTAAAAAAAAATGAAAATGAGGTGGTCGTTGTAACCTGGGGACAGAAGCGAGAACGAAAATTATGTACAATGAGCGATGTCAGGAAAACCGAGCAACAGTAATCTGGTCAATCCCATCAGTGCGTGTAGGAATATAATTTGGCAGAACTGGCTCTGTAGATGCATGCGAAATTAAGGAGAATTCAAACCATCAGTATCTCTGACGCCTTGCTTTGCCTGCTGTCAGCACCTGTTTCATCATATTGACTAATGAGTTAAATAGGCACCGAAAAGGGACTCGTGACTTTGTCACGAGTCCTCGGTCTCTGGGGGCGTGGCAAAATTATATCCTCAGGGATGGCATAGTGGTTAGCACTGCTGCCTCACAGTGCCAAGGACACGGGTTCTATTCCAGCCTCAGGGGACTGTGTGGAGCTTGCACGTTCTGCCCCTGTCTGCCCCAGTTTCCTTCCAGAATCCAAAGATGTGCAGCTGAGGTGAGTTGGCCATGCTAATCAGCCGTTAATGTTCAGGGAGATTGAGGTTAGGCACATTAGTCAGGGGTCATTAAATGACAACAGGGTTGGGGAATGGTTCTGGTTGGTTACTCTTCAGAGGTTCGATGTGGATTTGTTCAGCTGAAGGGCCTGTTTCCTCACTGTCGGGATTCAATGATTCCCGGATCCCATGTCCATGTTCTCTCATTCCCTCCAGTGATCATGTGCTGAATGACGAATCTTAGCGTTTGACAGTCTGGTTCAGTCTGCTTTTCTCTGGTCTGGACGAGACTTTTAGTATTGTCACATATCAATGTGGTGGATACACTGTTTGGTTCTTTGTTTTACAGACTTGGCCTCTTTCGATTTACTTTTTGATCAGTGAATTATTGGAGAATTCTGTTATGTCCGAACCGTTCGGATTGTGTAACGTGTCCGTGCTGTCAGCCACAAGAGACGTATGCTCAACTGTTAATTCTGTGTTAAAACGGTGTTCTCCATTAAGTCAGTTGGGAGTCCAGAGTATATGGATTGGCTGCAGTCATTGGTCGCTGTGGTTGCGAGTGTGCCCGCGCATGGTGTCCATATTCCCGTGTATAGTGTCCTTTACACCCGCATCGGTAGCACCATGCTAGCTAAAATGTATTCACTTGCTGTGCCCCTCTATCTTCCCCCGAGAGTGGAAGGTGGAACTGGGTTGCTTTTGTAAGGATACGCCCCACTTCCTTTATTCATCCACACCAGGCCCTGGTTGAACTTTTGGAAAGGATATAATTCCCCTCATTTCTCTGTTCTCCTCTTGTTTAGATGATGGGCTTCTTTCTCCAAAACCCAGAACGTTCTCCTCAGAACCCATGTCTCATTTTGGTTTGGATCTGCGGGATCGAATTCCACATATGCCATCCTGCTATCTTCAATGGCATGCGAAAATAAAGACCTTGCTTACTTAGCTCAGTTAGCCTCGAATAACTGACCCCTGTTGAAATCTTGCGAGACTCGGTTAAAGTGCACCCAAAAGCGACAGGCAAAGGCAGTCTGGTGATCCCGTTTTTTTTTGCCCACGCATGTTTAACCGCTCTATGATTTCGACTTTGTTGTAGCCAATTGCCCCTCTTTTTCATTCTTCCCTCTCCCTTTCTTTATCTTCTAACCCCATTTTGCTCAGATTTAATTTAAGCTTTTGCAACTTTACTGCACTTGCCTGTTTCTCGACCCACCGAAGTGTGTGACTAATTACCTGAGACATTCAGCTTTCCTTTTGTCCCTGGGTCAATCCAAAATCAATTCCTTTCCAATTGTAAGTGCATCGCCTCTTTCTGTACTTATAAACTTCCCTATCAAACTTGAGAATTGTCTTCAAAAGCCAGAACGTCTTATGTAATTTTAAGGGCCATTTCTCTCACTTTTAATTGAACCAAACACAAGCACTGGAAATTAAACAAATTGCCTCACCCACGTGTTCTTGAAAGATTGAGGGCACTCATCGGCAAATGTTTAAATCTACTGGGTTATTTCACTCAAATCTGCTCAACTGTGTCTAAATTTCAGACTGTTTGTTTCTAAACCTGTCCAAATCACGGAACGAGCCTCTACCCATTCCCACCATTGGTTAGCTATGTTGCAGACCCAGATACAATGTAAATGCTGAAAACAGACCTTGTCCAGAGTGGGATAACCGTACCCTGAGAGATCCCTTAATAATTGCAGCATGCAACAACAAAAAGACGAGAGCATCATCCGCAGAACCTTCACTGAATTTCCAGTCACAGAAGTAAGTCAAACTGGTGTATCCGTGGTTAACCCACTCAGTGCTTCCCTCTCGTCAGTTTATGTTCCTGGCGGATTGATAATTGCATCTCTGCACAATCCCAGTGACCTTAAATTTAAAGAGTTCAATTCTCCATTAAGGTCGTTGACAATATACCTGCACAATTTTCTGTACATCACTCATGATCATAGCAACACCACTGTTGCCGTCCAAGATGAATGGTGTTGCCGTCCAAGATGAATGGTGTTGCTGTGGAAGCGATGGCTCATCAGGATAATGTCTCGGGTATCAATCCACTGAAACAGATAATTACCCAGGCCTCGGAATTGAATCCCACCACGGCTGACTTTGGAATTTGAATTCGTTATCTAACTGGAATTAAGAATTAATGACTCTCTCTTCTATTGTCAGAAAACCCATCTCGAGCATTAATATACTTATGGAAAGTAACCAGTCACCTTCACCTGGTATGGCCTGGATGTGACTCCTGACCCTCGAAACATATCAGTGACTCTGAACTGCCTTTAGAGATGGGCAGCGGCTCAGTTACATTAATCACTATAAGATCAACAGGAGATCGATCCAGACAGACATAGGAACCGGCGATTTACAGCACGTGGACTGCAGTGGTTCAAGGCTGCAGCTCAGGAACACCTTCACAAGAGCATCTCGAAACGGGAAATAAATGCTCACCCAGCCAGGGAGATTCACGACCATCACTGAATAAAAGAAGATGACCATACGAAGGGAGTAGAAAATGAGGGACATAAATCAGTTTAAACAGGTATTTGGAATAAATACCAACATGATATTTAGTGATATGGGAAATTGAAGAAAAAGAAACTAAATTGGTCACACATGCTATTTCCATCCTAGCTGATACTCCACACAGCTATGTTTGCTTCTGGGATTTTTTTTCTCAGTCTATGTTACTCCATATAATCAACTCACTCCTTCTCCACTTTCAAACAAGCATCCCTGTCACCACAATCAATCGCACGATTTTCCAGCTGCTGTCCATTCCAATATATGGTCTGTGGTTTCGAAATGGTAACTTTGGTTTTCTCTCATCTGAACCTGCTAATCTTCTCAATGTTCCAAGCACTTTCTCTTTCAGTTTCTCAGATCTCTTTCTGATCTTCCAGATCTCTAGCAACATTCTTCGTTTGATTGTCTTTTTATTTTCATACTACATAGGATGTCAGCATCATTGGCATTGGCAGCATTTGTTGACCATCAGAAATTGCCCTTGGCTGTGACCTTTCCACAAGGCAATATAGAGCCAAACACATTGTGGTGCGTCTGAAGTCTCTCTTAACACAGACCACGTAACAATGTTAAACATATTACCAAAGGACATCAGCGAAACAGACAGTTTTTTTTTGACAAAACGATGTTGGTATTATGGCTGCTATTAGTGAAATTTATTTGCATACAATACTTATCATTTGAATTTAAGTTCTGTCATTAGTTGTAGGAGCATTTCAAAGCTTGTAGTTAATATAATAGTCTGTGCCTCTGAATTACGCGCCCTGGGACATTATTACTGTGAAACGTTGTCCCTCTCATAAAGTTATTTGAGAGACAAGAACAAGATTGTGGTCAAAATATTTGTAATTGGACAAGTGGCCAGTTGAGACCTGTAACCATAAAGTCTGAATTTTACCAATGGGTAGGTAATAGTTTATTTAGCAAAAGCACTGACATGGAGGTGGAGATTGGGGATTTCTGGAGCTGTTAGTGAACGCGCTTGGTGATGAGAGAATAATGCAACATAATTAAGTTTATGGCAAAAAGCTCCCTCGAGGTTGCAAACAGGCTTGTTCTCCGTCTTTCGTGAGAGGAAGGTGGAAATTCGTGCATAACGAATGGAATTTGTCATTGAAACTGAAGACAATAGTTTCTGTCTTTGCCAAATATGGATAAAGTACATAGGAATGATGTTCAATTGGTATTAGCAATCAATAAATCAACAGAGATAGCGAGACTTATCAGAAACACCGACAACAGCGAGAATGGGATTGCAAACCGTATGAATATTCATCAGTACCCCACATATCTTGCAATGGAATGTTCCCCTGCAAAAATAGTGAAAACTTCAGAATAAACTCCTGTCCATTGTTGTAACATTCCCGTCTAATGCTCTCAGATTCTGGTGCATTTTTCGAACATTCCAAGCTATTGTTCTCAGATTCTGATCCATTGTTGTAACATTCCAGTCAAAAGCTCTCAGATTATAAATGTTCCTCCCTCTCTCTCTGCAGCTGATGTTCCCTGTTATTGTCCGAGGTGATGCAGCTGCTTCTACAATGAAATAATGCATTCGAAGAAGCCCCTTACTAATAGCAGATGGAAACCCGCCAGTGAGACAATTAGAATCCATGAAGATTAGCATCAATCACTGGTGCTGAACAAACAGTTCCAGTTAACACCTTACACTACAGCACTTTCAGCTTACAATAATAACTGGACTGGATTGGATGTTGATGTCGCTGGCTATTTGGGCTTATCTTGCATCACGAATTGCTGTAATGATGTCATTGGTGAGGGAACGCAATGGTTGTCACTTTTCATCGCCTAGACAATTCTACTGTGGTGTCCATGTGCAATGCTGCAGCTGCCTGCACCACTGCGCCTCCCCCACATAAAAGTGCACAATTAGAAGATCTTCACTGAGCGTAGTTGCCCTGACCATTCACAGGAAATGTAGTTTTCGCTAGAAGTTCTTCTCACTTTGTATCTTCAACACGCAATGTTTCCAAGGTCATTGTAGTTTATTTGCTTTAAGCAGTAACATGTACATGTCTTGACTTCAATCCAAAGCCAAACGTGGCATATACAATGATCGCGTTCATTAAAACCCATGGTTTAATGAATCAGGGACAGAATGAATATGGCATTGAGTCGGAGACGGAAAGGAATGGGGCAAGTGGCTGTGGAAGCAGGAGAGGAGTACCGTCATATTTCCCAGACACCATCACTGTTTCCAAAAGATGGAATGAGATGTAATGCGCGCAAGGAAACAGTTGACATTTCGGAGCTGGAATGTTGAACGACAATGTGAACAGAGAAGCAAATTTTCAAATGTGATGTGGAGAGTTATATTTTATACGTACTGTTTAATCACAGGGTAAACAAGCTGAAAATTTTCTTCATATCTGCACAGGATAGTCAGAATTAAAAGCAGGGGCAGACGGCAAAATGTTTTGGGTACAGGGAATGTCCAGGATAACATCAGTAGAGATATACTTCAGTCCAAGCTGGCACAGAGACGATGGGCTGAGTGAGCTTTATCTTTAGTGTAATGATTCCGTGATATGCAAGACAGGTTTTAAGATCCTGAAGACGTGAACACAATCGGTGAAGACTACAGATTGTGCCATCAACATCATAATCATCATCATCATCATCATCATCATTATCATCAACATCATCATCATCAACAACAATCATCCATTGCTTTTGTTTCGTGAAGTGCAGCTGCCTCTAAAATGTCTATTCAGATACAAATTTCCAGAGATTCGTACATTTCGTGGGATATTCACAAAAAGGATTTTTTGGGGATATAAAGAAGCAACAGACTCTGGTGTTTTACAAATGTCATCGGCACAACAGCTCTAATGCGAACAGGAATGGATCATATTCTCCAAATAAAGTCAAGCTCAACATCTAGACCTATCAAAAACAGAGGAAATGGAAGTCTGTGTCCGAAACAGAAAATGGTGCAGCAGCATCTGGAGGCAGATTCAGAATTAACGTATCGAATCTGATACGAGCCTGTTCTGAAAAAAAGTCAAATTGGTCTAAAAAAATTGCTGTTTCACTCTGCTCTGATTTTTGCCAGATCTGATATGTTTCTGCAGCCCTTCCTTTTTTTTTTAATCTATTGAACTTGGGCAATTTGTTTGATCTGACCTGGAATACTGAAGCTGACCTTTTATTTGACTCTCACGTATTTGGTTATGGATAATAAATGAGAAATTACAAACAACCTGCATTTGACATGTCCCTAAATATCAATGATGTGTTGCGTTGTGATAACTCGCCACGAAAATGTTGCACTCAGTGGCACTAACATCCCACGATCAATCGTCTGTTAGATTGAAACTGATGGGAATCTTTACCTCAAAGTCATGTTATGTTCCTGATGTCGCAGGGCTCATAAGTATCCAGCAATGTCTTACCTTTCTGATACATTACAGCAAACTGCAAAAACGTCAATATATTGTTAATTGTAGCAGGAGGTTTACGGGGTATTTTGTCAGCGCTGGCATGGGTAAGATTTATTTGTCATCCCCAACAGTTCTGGAGAAGGTTGCAGAGAGCTGCCTTCTTTACCCATTTGTCTCCCAGTGGCGCAGGCATTCACAAAGCTGATTTGGAGTGGATTCCAACAGTTTTAACAAACAAAGAATTACTCTCTCGTCAGGATGGCAAGTGACTTGGAATACAACATGCAGGGACTGGTTTTCCCATTGCTCAGCCGAGGATATTAGCAAACTCAGGATTGTCTCCAAATCCCATTGATCACAGTTTTGTTCAGGATCTTTGGTGCCACGCTCCATCAAGTTCTCCTTTGATGGCAAGATAATTTACTCTGATATCACTTCAAACATTCGGGAAAACATACTGCAGGTGATGGAGTCTGTACTGAAAGCCACCAGTGCTGAAGAAGACAGCGGGTCAGACAGCATTCAGTTCTCTTTTGAATCCACATTCCTAAATCTCCCAGGCAGGGCATTCCAAATTCTGACAACGCCCTGAATAAAGAAGTTTCTCCTCATCTCACTTTTAGCTTTTTCACTGAAAATCTTGAAATTACGATTTCTAATTACTTTTTTTCAGAATATTCTTCTTTTTATACCCTGCAATTCTTTTCATACTGTGTGCACCTCAATATTTTCACATCTTATTCTTCCTGGAGCAGAAAACATTAAGCCTGTTGATCGCATTAACCTTTAATTTCTGAATTGCTGCTTTTTTTCACAGCAAATTGCTGCTTTTTTTCATCTTTTATTTGATTAAGTTCTCCAGACTTGGACAAATAAACCTCTCCACCAGGATACTGATACCCCTCCAGTGAAGATGAAAACCTCTTCGTTTAGTATAGGTCCCAGCTGCCCTGGCAGAGATCACAATGATCCAAAAATCTGAACCCCACGCCACACATCAGTTCTTTAACTACAGCATATTTTGATATTCCTTATCTCACTTCAATGTAGCACAGAGAAAAATCGCAAGATTACAACCTTGGATTTCCTGCTTTTCAATTTCCAGCCAGCTCCCTGAAATTGCCTTGTCGGACCTTGTCACTCTTGCTCTCTACGTCGTTTATACCAAAGTGTAGCACAACCACTGGCTGTTCATACTCCCCCTTAAAAATGCCCTCAGCACTATCAGAGACATCCTTGACCCAGGTATCAGTGACACATCTTCTGAAGAATTATTTATTGTGCTATTGCAGCACGAGTTGCTGAGTTTGCTGAGCGTTTGCACCAACTTCTAGCTTGTCCCCAATGATTATTGCTTATTGATCAATATCTATGCAACAGAGACTTGACAAATTCTGAATTTAATCATGTAGTGGGTGGTTTGTCTACGGCATGAGCTGTCAGAGGAAGTGCTGGAGGCTGGTACCATAACAACGTTTAAAAGACATCTGGATTGGTGTGTGGATAAGAGCGTTTCAGAAGACATAGGCCAAATATTGGGCAAATGGCACGAGGTTAATTTATGATAACTGGTCAGCATGGACGTGTTGGACAGAAGGTTTCTGTTTCTGTGCTGTACATCTCTATGGTTATTTTCAAACATTCCATGAACATCATCTAGTTCACTTCACCAGTTCAAGAACTGGAAAGGTATTCACAGCATTTCGACGTCTGACCACTTGGAAAATACCGTATAAATTCACAGCCTTATCAGAATATCATTACATTCTGTAACTGCAACAATTCTTCGTATTTATTCCAATTCGGTCTACATACACACACACACACACACACACACACACACACGACAGAACTTCACCAAATAATGTAAGTAACTTTATCAATAATTAGAATGCTAACTGGAATGAAGGATTTATATGAATGAAAGGTGACAGAAGCGTGTTCAGAACATAGTGATGGAAGAGGATGAACAGTCAGAGGTCGTGGTACACATTGGTACCAATGATATAGGCAGAAACAGCTCTACTGAAGAGTCATTTAGTCTCGAGTAGTTAGCTTCCGCTGCCTCCATGAATGCTGTCTGACCCGCTATGTTCTTCAGGACTTGTTGTTTACAGCCACCTCAAATAATGCTGGTACATCACTGTAAACAATGAACGTTGACAGGCCGATGAGGGGAGAGGCCGTTCGAGACTTGGTGCTCGGAAACGATCCAGGGCAGTTATCAGATCTTGTAGTGGGAGAGCATTTTGGTGATAGTGATCACAACTGCCTCACATTCTATATAGTTGTGGAGAAGGGGAGGATTAGGTAAAATTGGAGGATATTTAATTGGGGAAGAGGAAACTATGATGAGATTAGACATAAGTAAGGAAGCATGGACTATGAGCAATTGTTCCATGGTAAAGGCACTATAGACATAGGGAGACTGTTGTTTCGAGTGATGAATAAATATGTCCCTCTGAGACAGGCAAGAAGGGGTAAGATAAAGGAACCTTGGATGATGAGAGCGGTGGAGCTTCTTGTCAAAAGGAAGAAGGTAGCTTACATAAGGTGGAGGAAGTTAGGCTCAAGCTCAGCTCTAGAGGATTACAGGCAGGCGACGAAGGAGCTCAAAAATGGTCTGAGAGCCGGGAAGGGGTTCGAGAAAGGCTTAGCAGAACGGATTAGGGAGAACACAAAGACATTTTACACTTACGTGAGGAATAAGAGAATGGTCAAAGAAAGGGTAGGGCCGATCAGGGGTAGCATAGGGAACTTGTGTGTGGATTCTGAGGAGGTAGGGCAAGCCCTCAATGAGTTTTCCGCTTCTGTATTTAAGAAAGAAATGAACTATGTAGTGAATGAAGCCTTTGAAGAGCAGGTGTACATGCTGGAATGGATAAAGATAGAGGAAGCTGATGTGTTGAAAAGTTGGTAAAACATTAAGATTGACAAGTCGCCAGGCACGGACCAGATTTGTCCTCGGCTGCTTTGGGAAACGAAAAATGCAATTGCTTCGCCACTTGCGAAGATCTTTGCATCCTCGCTCTCCATTGGAGTCGTACCTGAGGACTGGAGAGAGGCAAATGTAATTCCTCTCTTCAAGAAAGGAAATAAGGAAATCACCGACAATTACAGACCAGTAAGTCTCGCGTCAGTCGTCTGCAAAGTGTTATATAGGATTTGGGACCATTTGGAGGAGAATGGCTTGATTAAATTCAGTCAACACGGCTTTGTGAGGGGCAGGTCGTGCCTCACAAACCTTATCGAGTTCTTTGAGGATGTGACTAGAAACCTTGATTAGGGTCGAGCTGTGGATGTGATGTATATGGACATTAGCAAGGGATCTGATAGGGTTCCCCATGGTAGGCTCATTCAGAAGGTCAGGAGGAATGAGATAAAAGGAAATCTTACCTGTCTGGACACAGAATTGGTTGGCCAACAGAAGACAGCGAGTGGTAGTAGGAGGAAAATATTCTGCCTGGAAGTCAGTGGTGAGTGGTGTTCCACAGGGCTCTGTCCTTGGGTCTCTATTGTTTGTAATTTTTATTAATGACTGGGATGAGGGGATTGAAGGATGGGTCAGTAGGTTTGCAGACGACACAAAGGTTGGAGGTGTCGTTGACAGTAAAGAGGGCTGTTGTCGGCTGCAGGGGGACATTGACAGGATGCAGAGATGGGCTGAGAGGTGGCAGATGGAGTTCAACCTTGATAAATGCGAGGTGATGCATTTTGGAAGGTCGAATTTGAAAGCTGAGTACAGGATTAAGGATCGGATTCTTGGTAGTGTGGAGGAACAGAGGGATCTTAGTGTGCAGGTACATGGATTCCTTAAAATGGCCACCCAAGTGGACAAGGTTGTTAAGAAAGCATATGGTGTTTTGGCTTTCATTAACAGGGGATTGAGTTTAAGAGTCGTGAGATCTTGTTGCAGCTCTATAAAACTTTGGTTAGACTGCACTTGGAATACTGCGTCCTGTTCTGGTCGCCCTATTATAGGAAAGATGTGGATGCTTTGGAGAGGGTTCATTGGCAGTTTACCAGGATGCTGCCTGGACTGGAGGGCTTATCTTATGAAGACAGTTTGACTGAGTTCGGACATTTTTCATTGGAGTAAAGGAGGAGGAGAGGGGACCTCATTGAGGGATACAAGAAAATGAGAGGTATGGATAGAGTCGATGGCCAGAGACTATTTCCCAGGGCAGAAATGAGTAACACGAGGGGTCATAGTTTTAAGGTAGTTGGAGGAAAGTACAGAGGGGATGCCAGAGGCAGGTTCTTTACACAGAGAGTTGTGAGAGCATGGAATGCGTTGACAGCAGCAGTTGTGGAAGCAAGGTCATTGGGGACATTTAAGAGACTGCCGGACATGCAATTGGTCACAGAACTTTGAGGGTGCATACATGAGTATCAATGGTCAGCACAACATCGTGGGATGAAGGGCTTGTTCTGTGCTGTACTGTTCTATGTTCTATGTTCTTTAAAAAACAAACACAGATAGTACCTTTCTTTTAATAATGTGCGAATTACCCTCACAATATTCAAAAGATAATTGATACAAGGACGTCTGTTTCGATGAGGGAACGTTTGTTATTGTTGTGATGACTCTATTTGTTTCGGTGCTGTGACAGAGAAGCAGAAAGAGGCTTCCATCTGTACTATGGGAAGAAAATCATCCCGTTCTCGTTGCATCAGACAGTGGCAGACACACATTGTTGCCTGTTCCTATTCGAAATAAACCATTCCAACCTTATCATTCATTGATAAACAACAGCAAAAAGAAATCTGCAGCTTCCATCATTCTGGTTGGAGAGCAAAACCGCTAGTGAATTATCTCAATTGTTTTTCATTTATTTTGCAATATGAAGAACAGTCGGTGTTTTATATTATAATTTACTTCAAATTCAAGGTAGGAGAAAGTGAGGACTGCAGATGCTGGGGATCAGAGCTCAAAAATGTGTTGCTGGAAAAGCGCAGCAGGTCAGGCAGCATCAAAGGAACAGGAGAATTGACGTTTCGGGCATAAGAAGGGCTTATGCCCGAAACGTCGATTCTCCTTCTCCTTTGATGCTTCAAATTCAAGGTAGGCATATGATTGTGAGTTGATCTCCTACAGTATGAATGTTCATCCACATCAGTCTCGCCCTTTAAAGCCAACTTAATGAGTGGTTCTGCGTCCATCCAGCGGATGGAAATCCCCTTCTGCTTTGACTATTGCATGAATTGTTACAAACAATATGCTTCAGCTGTACGTAAAGTACAAAGGTTGCAGTGCAAGATACCAAAACCGAGTGCAATATTCATGACGTACAAGCCTAATGAATAAAAATTGCAAATGTTCAGAGTGCAAAGGGAGAATTTAGCTCCATCTCCAAAATAAGACTTGTTGCTCACTTCGAAAAGAACTCGACTGCATCAGTGTATTAATCCACGAACATAAGTAAAACCAGGACTGAGATTTTCAAATCTTCCTCGGTGAACAACATCTGGAAACCAGAAAGAAAATCGAGGATTTTTCATGATATTCAAAAACGATAAGGATGAGAATGTGGAGGATAGGGAGGAGTGAACAATAAATAACTTTGAGGGTGACACAGACATGAGGATGATACTTCACATTGAGGAGGAAATTCATAGAACATACAACATGTAAAATTACAGTTCAGAACAGTCCCTTCAGCCCACGATGTTGTGCCGAGGATTAATCCTAATGTAAAATAAAATGAATTAACCTGCACACCCCTCAATTCACTGCTGTCCATGTGCATGTCCAGCATTCGCTTAAATGTTCATAATGATTCTGCTTTCACCATCAATGCTGGCAACGCATTCCATGCATTTACAACTCTCTACATAGGGACGCTAACACTGACGTCCCCTCTATACTTTTTTCTTCTATCTTTAAACTATGATTCCTCGTGCCAGTCAATCCTGCCCTGGAGAAATGTCTCTGGCTATTGCCTCTCACTACCTCGTGTAGGTCCATCAGGTCACCTGTCTTCCTCCTTCTCTCGAAAAAGGAAAATCCGAGCGGAGTCAACCTCTCTTCATAATACAAGCCCTCCAGTCCAGGCAACATCCTGGTAAAATGTCCTTGCACCCTCTCCAAAACCTCTGCATCGTTCCTATCGTAGGGAGACTAGAACTGGACACATTATTCAAAGTGTGGTCTCACCAAGTACTTAAAAATGTGTTGCTGG
The DNA here is from genome assembly GCF_037043375.1 of Chiloscyllium plagiosum. NCBI lineage: Eukaryota > Metazoa > Chordata > Chondrichthyes > Orectolobiformes > Hemiscylliidae > Chiloscyllium > Chiloscyllium plagiosum. The sequence continues at coordinate 87,020,369 of NW_028270175.1, read as the reverse complement.
AAAAGTGCAGCAGGTCAGGCAGCATTAAAGGAGCATGCGAATCGACGTTTCGGGCATAAGCCCTTCTTCAGGACTATGCCCGAAACATCGATTCTCATGCTCCTTTGATGATGTCTGACCTGCTGCGTTTTTACAGCAACACATTTTTACGCTCTGACCTCCAGCATCTGCAGTCCTCACTTTCTCTCACCAGGTATTTGTAGAGCTGTAGCAAAACCTCGCGGTTCTTAAACTCGATCCCGCTGTTAATGAAAGCCACTACACCCATGTGCTTTCCTAACAACCCTATCTGCAATGGTGGCATCTTTAAGGGATCAATGTACCTCAACACCAACATCCCTCTGTTCCTCCACACTGCCAAGAATCCTGTCTTTAAACCTATATTCAGCAATCGAGCACGACCTTCCAAAATGCACCACTTCGCATTTCTCCACGTTGTACTCCATCCTCCATTTCTCAGTCCCGCTCTCCATCCTGTCGACGTCGCGCTGCAGCCTGCAATAGCCCTCCATACTATCAATGGCAGTACCAATCTTTGTGTCATCTGCAAATTTACTGACCCACCGCTCAACCTCCTCATCCAAGTCATTTACAGAAACTACAAAAAGCAGAGCCCATGAACAGAGCCCTGCGGGACACCACTCAACACTGACCTCGAAGCAGCATACTTCCCATCTAAAACCTCTTTCTGCCTTATGTCCGCAAACCAATTCTGATTCCAGACAACCAAACCCCCCTGTATACCATACCTCCTGACGTTATGAATGAGCCGACAGTGGGGAACCTTATCAAATGCCTTGCTGAAATCCATATCCACCACATCCACTGCTCGACCTTCATCGGCCTCTGTTGTCACCTCATCAAATAACTCAATAAGATTTGTGAGGTATAACCTGACTCGCACAAAGCCTTGCTGACAAACTTTAATCACGCTATGCATTTCCAGATAGTCTGTAATTGCAAGGGATTTCCCTATTACCCTTCTTCAAACAAGGAACAACATTTACCTCCTTCCAATCTTCCAATAACTCCGGGAATATCAACTCTCACTGAATCTAGGACAGCCCAGCCATCCCTGCAAACATCCAGGATAATTCACGTTCTCAATGCAAGCATAGTTACGCACCAGCACCAATATTAGTCCAGCTGTTTGCCACTATTATTTTAAGTATACCAATAACATGGATATAGCTTTTCCTTCATTGTAATACAAACTTTTCGCTGAAAGGTTGTCTTTTATCAAAGCAAGAATAAAGCCCTTCTTCCCGGGTACTCACTCTGAGAATGGGTTTGTGTTCCTGACAATTATTAAATCCCCAGCCCAGAGCTAATGATCTTGGTGACTGTTTCCGTGGTTAGGTTCTTGTCACTTGAGCATATGGTTCTGAAGAAAATGTTTGTATTTGGACCAGGATTGCGAATGCTCACAACCTAACAGTCCACACTGAGACGGGAGGAAAATACCACCTAAAGAACTGAAATTTATTCCCTAACATCAATTCTCAATTCTCAGATATTACTGCAATCTATGTCACAATTCCCCGAAATTTGTGGACATTATTCAGGTTTCGCGGATAAGCGGCAAACAAGAATATTTCTTCAACATGATCAGGCAGTAAATATTTCCAGAAGGAGAGAATACAAACCCCACATTTGATATCAGTGATATGACCAATTCCGAACTAAAGATATCTGTGTATAACTATTGATCAGAAATTGACCTGGACAAGCCATTTAAAAACTTTATTTCAGATGCTGACAATTATGTGGCATTTAATTCATCTCCAGAATTCCACAAATCCGATTCATTCTCAACATGGCACCAAGCAGGAGTGAAATTAAAGATCCTTTGTTCCTGGATAAGCACATCTGCAACAACTTTTATCGAGAGGAAAGTAGAGGGCTTAATTAACTCTCCATCCTTAAGCAGAAATAGTTACTCCTGGCAACACTGACACACAAGATGCACTGCTATGTCTCCCTCCCAACAGCACTGTGGATGCACCAACAGTAACCAGCCATATAAATATCCCAAATGAATTAAAACGAACGTCCGATTGACTAATAATTATTGACAAAGGCAGACATTCATTTCATTGATTGGCTTACCATGTCGCTGTGCACAAATTTGTGATCTATTTGCAGATTTCATGTCGTTCATACATTTAATCAAAATACCAACTGACAGCTGAGATCAAAGATAATACAAGACAATGAAGCTGGAAAAGATAATGAACCGCTGAAGAATTAATTGGATAAGCACTTCAAATACCAGTGCTTGATAGGCTATCGATCTCGAGCTAAGTCGGATTAATACAGTTTGGTGGCATTGGGCTGGCATAGATATGTTGGGATGAAGGGCCTGGATATATGCCCGAATATAGAACATAGAACATATCAGTACAGAACTGGCCCTTCGGCCTTCGATGTTACGCCGACCTGTGAACTATTGTCAGCTCGTCCCTTTACACTATCCCAAAATCATCTCTGTGCTTATCTAAGAATTGTTTAAATTTCCCGAATGAGTCTGAGTTGACTACATTAGTCGGTAGGGAGTTCCACGCCCTTACCGCTCTCTGCGTAAGGAACCTTCCTCTGACATCTGTCTTAAATCTATCACCCCTCAATTTGTAGTTATGCTCCCTTGTTCAAGCTGACGTCATCATCATAGGAAAAAGACTTTCACTGTCTCCCCTGTCTAATCCTCTGATCATCTTCTATGTCTCTATCAAATCCCCTCTCAACCTTTTTATTTCCAAAGCCTACAGACCCAAGTCTCTCAGACTTTCCTCAGAAGACATTCGCTCCAGACCAGGCAACATCCTGGTAATCTCCTCTGCCCCTTTTCCAATGCTTCCACATCTTTCCCGTAATATGCAGACCAGAACTGTACACAATATTCCAAGCGTGGTCGCACCAGCGTTTTGTATATTTGCAGCATCATATTGCGTTTCCTGGACTCAATCCCTCTACCAATGAAACCTAACACACCGTATGCCTTCTTAACAGCACTATCCACCTGGGTGGCAACTTTCAGGGATCTAGGTACATGGACTCCAAGATCACCCTGCACATCCACACTAACAAGAATCTTCCCACTGACCCAGGACTCTGCCTTCCTGTTATTCTTCCCAAAGTGCATCACCTCACATTTAACTGCATTGAATTCCATTTTCCACCTCCGAGCCCAATTCTGCAGTTTATCCAGGTCTCCCAGAAATCTATAAAATTCTTCCAAACTGTCCACTACTCCACGACTTTAGTGTCGTCTGCAACTTTACTAATCCATCCAACTATGCCTGTGTCTAAGTCATTTATAAAAATGACAAACAGCAGTGGTCCCAAAACAGATCCTTGTGTCATACCACTAGTAAGCGGAATCCAAGCTGAATATTTTCCATCTACCATCACTAGCTACCTTCTTTCAGAAAGCCAATTTCTAATCCCGCCTGCGAAATCACCCTCAATTCCATGCCACTGCATTTTCTCCAACAGCCTACCATGTATAACCTAACCAAAGGCTTTACTGAAGTCCATGTATACCACGTCAACTGCCCTACCCTCATCAACATGCTTGGTCACCTTCTCAAAAAACTCGATGAGGTTTGTGAGACACGACCTGCCCTTGACGAAACCATGTTGACGATCTGTAATCAAACTTTTGATTTCTAGATGAGAATGCATCTTACCTTTTATAATTCTTTCCAAAACCTTTCCTACAACAGAAGTAAGGCTCATTGGTCTATAATTAATTGGGTCATCTCTGTTGCCTTTCTTGAACAAGGGCACAGCATTTGCAATTCTCCAGTCCACTGGTACTAAACTTGTAGACAATGACAACTCAAATATCAAAGCCAAAGGCACCGCGATCTCCTCCAGAACTTCCCAGTGAATCCTCAGATAAATTCCATCCAGCCCGGAGTACTTGCTTACTTTCACTCCTTCTAGAATTGATGACACCTGTTCACAACTAACTTCGATCATTTCTCGTCTAATATCTCGTACGTCATTCTTCACCTCTACAATGTTCTCCTTTTCTTGAGTGAAATCCGATGAGTAATGTTCGTTTAGCACCTCTCCGATCTCTGCAGGGTCCACACTCAGCTTCCCACTTCTGTCTTTGATTGGCCCTATTCCTGCACTAATCATTCTTTAATTCCTCACATACGCATAGAAAGCTTTGGGGTTCTCCTATATTCTATTTGCTAAAGACTGCCCATTTCCTCTCTTTGCTCTTCTTAACTCTCTCTTTAAATCCTTCCGAGTTGATCTGTAATCTCCATCGCCTCATCTGAACGAGCTTGCCTCATCAATCCATTAACCCCCTTCTTCTTTACAAGAGATTCAATTCCTGTAGTAAATCATGCTTCCCTTACCTTATCACTTCCTTCTTGCCTGACAGGGACATTGCTATCATGGACATACAATATCTGTTCATTAAACTAGCCCAACGTTTCCATTGTTAGCATCCCCAACATTTTGCTACCCCATTCAATGCATCCTAATTCTTGCCAAATCGCATTATAATTTCCCTTGCCGCATCGATAACTCTTGATCTGTGGCATGTACCTATCTCTTTCTATCGCTCAACTAAACGTAACTGAATTATGATCACTCTCGCCAAAGTGCTCACCTGCAACTAAATCAAACATCTGGCCATGTTCATTATCAAACACCAGATCCAGTGTGGCCTCCCCTCTTGTCGACCCTTTGACATACTGAGTCAGGAAACCCTCCTGTACACATTGGACAAAAACTGATCCATCCGACGTACTAGAGTCATAGCATTTCCAGTCAATGCTGGGAAAGTTAATGTCCTCCATAATGACAACCTACTACCTTTCACTCCTACCCAGAGTAATTGTGTTAATTCTCACGACCACTTGCCTGGAACTCTGTGGTGGCCTATAAAAAAACTCCAAGTAGTGTGACCTCTCCTCTCTTGTTTCTAACCTCAGTCCATGCTACCTCAGTTGACGAGTCCTCATCACAAATTCTCTCAACCACCGTTATACTATCCTTAACTAGCAAGACCACGCCTCCACCTCTTTTACCGCCTTTCCTGAAAGATCTAAACCCTGGAACCTGCAACATCCATTCCTCACCATACTCTATCCATGTCTCCGAAATGGCCAGAAAATCGACGCCCCAGATACTTATCCATGCTGCTAGTTCACCTACGTTATTTCGGATACTTCTGACGTTGAAGTAGACACACTTCAAACCTGTTTGCTGTCTGCCAGCACATCCTTGTGACCTGAAGTCCTGTACCTGTCTTTCCTACTCTCAGCCTCCTGTGCACTGCAAATACACCTCCGGTTCCCATCCCCCTGCTGAAATAGTTTAAAGCAACCTGATCAGCACCAGCAATTTTCCCGCCCAGCACATTAATACCCCTTTGGTTCAAGTGAAGACAATTCTGTTTGTACAAGCCCTACCTTCCCCAGAATGAGCCCCAATTATCCAAAACCTGAAACCCTCGCCACTGCACCATCCTTGCAGCCATGTGTTCAGTTGAGTTTTCTAGCTCTCAGCTTCCGACCGAGCACCCTGAAATCCTGCCTTACATTACTATCCCTCTTTCTACCTATGTTGTTGGTACCTACATGGACAACGACTTGAGGCTGGTTACTCTCTCCCTTCAGGCCCCAAAGATACGATCCGAGACATCATGGATACTGCTGGACATGTGTTGGAGATAACACATCAATCACGAATCTCGTTCGTTCCCAACAAACTTCTATCTGAGCCGCGAACTATTGAGTCCCCAATTGCTAACACTCTCCTTCTGTCCCTCCTTTCATTCTGTGCTACAGGCACAGGCTCTGTGCCAGAGACCTGAGCCCCACTGCATTACACTGGTAAGTCGTCCCCCTCCACAGTATCCAAAACGGTACACATGTTTATCAGGGTAATGACCATGGGGGTTCCATCCACTGACTGTCTTTTACCCGTTCAAACAATCACTCAGGTTTCTTCGTGCCTAGGAGTAACTACTTCCCTGTAACTCCTATCCATCACAGCCTCTCCCTCCCGAACGATCCGAAGTTCATCCAGTTCCCGCTCCAGTTCCCGAACACGGTCTTGGAGGAGCGAGAGTTGGGTACACTTCCTGCAGATGTACTTGGATAGGTCACTAATGGCGTCCCTCACCTCAATCATCATACAGGAGGAATATTGCTCTCTCTGTACTGCCATTCCGGCTAGTTACTTTATCACAAAGTAAAAAAAAAAACGCTTACCTAATATGTCCCTGGTCTTTCAGGTCAAAGGAGCTGGTTGGGTGGGAGGCCCTACAAAGTTAGGCTCTCGGGTTGAGAAAACACTGGGCTCTATAGCTGGACGAAAATTTAAATAAGAAGTCCCTCCTTTTCCAGAAACCTCTGCTGTCTGACTTCAAATTTAAAATCTGAAATCAGTGACTGACTGCTCGCGGCAGGCCCCTGGTGCAAGCTCCCGCCCTTCGAGTTGCTGCTACCGCTGAAAAACAGAAATGGAGGATTCCCGCGCACGCGGTAAGTTTAAAGTTTCAAATCAGTGACTCACTGCTCCCGGCTCCGCCCTTCGAGAATCTGCTGCCGCTGGAAAGCAGAAATTATATATATATATATGTGTATGTATATATATATATATATATATATATATATATATATATACATACACATATATGTGTGTGTGTGTGTGTGCTTATATGCTGTATGAATCAATGAGATTAACTTTTTTGAATACAGAAAATGTTGTTTATTATTTGCATGGCTCGTGAGCATCACGAATTGAAGAATATAATCTCCAAAGTCTCACAGCACCCTGACTTGAATCTATACCATTGTCCCTTCACTGTCACTTGTTCAGAAGCCTCTCCTTCTCTTTGAAACATATCCGGCGCTGTCTCTGCACCACGACGTTCACTGGGGATCATCACCATAATTTGAAAGGAAATTAGAAAAGGGCAATAAATGCTAGTCTTGCTAACGTAACTCACCTCACAAGAACAAATGAAAGGAACCTGCACTGTGACAGACATCCATGTGGCCCATTGTTGTTTTTTACCATGTGTTAATGAGACTTTCAAATGTTCAGATCTTTTGGCAAACCCATGAACATTTCTAGAGTATTTTCCCAATTTTTTTTTTAAATAACTTTCATGTGCGCGTTGTTCCCATCATTCCAAAAGGGAAAGACCTCGTGTTCATCAGAATGCTCTCATTATATTTCTATATCTAAACACAACAGAAATTTTGAAACTATTGTCAGAATTATGCGATTGGATATCTTCAACTAACACTGATATGGGATAAGATAGTGGATGATGTATCGTTGCCTTAAACATACATTCCACACCATCCTTTATAACGCTGATGTGTCATTCTTAGTCAAGTAACGGTCTGTCTCTGCGTTAAGAATAATCATTACTTGATCCTCCATCGTTCACTGGGAAGTGATTTTTCAAACACACAATCATTTGAGAGGGTAAAAAAAAAACTTCTTAACAGTGAAAATCTTCAGTTTTACATCAATCCATTCGTGGAAGTCTCTCGCAAAATCTGAAAAATTATTTAAGCAATCAAATTATAATATAGTTCGGGTTCAAATATGACCATGTCACATTTTCCTAATTTTCAACATATCCATGGTCAGTCTGGCTAAGATTTCCTTCGAAGATTCATGTTCCACAAAGGAACCAGTTGAGAGAGTATTCTCTGACTTGCTTGTAATTTTTTATCCACAGAGCTCCCTCGAATAGGTCTTACTAATACCTTGTAAAACTGCAGATAAAACTCCTTACTCGTAAAAACACAACGTCAATGAATTTTTGTTGTGTGATCCAATTCGTCTGTGTCTTAGTTTTGCAATCTGTCCATTGAAATAATACACTGCATTTCCATGTCTCTGATTCATACACAATATTTGTCCATTCACTTGACCATTAGTTAAGCTGGAAGGTTCATTTTCAAACGTTTCGTCACCATAGTAGGAAACATCTTCAGTGTGTTTCCGGACGAAGCATTGTTGATGATTCCTGCTATTTGTCGAAATGTTTAGGTTCCTTGGATTTGGTGATGTCATTTCCTGTGTTGATGTCAATTCCTAGAGTGATGTCCTACATTTTCATGCCGAATCTTATGCTCCTCGGTTCTGGACATGCCCACAATTGGGAACATCCTCCTTTTAATTACACTGTTTCGTTCAATTCGAATTTTGCAAGTCTCTGTAAAGTCTCCCCTCATTCGTCTGAACGTCAGCGAAAACAATCCTAACCTTGTCAATCTGTTCTCATACGTTAGTCTTGTCATCCCCAGAATCAGCCTGGTTAACTTTCAATGCACTCCTTCGAGACCAAGAACACCCTTCTTTAGAAAAGAAGACACCAACTGCACATGATATTTTATGTGTGGCCTCACCAATGTCCTGTATACCTCTGAAAGACATCCCTGCGCCTGTACTTGAAACGTCTCACAATGAAGGTCAACATACCAATTGCCTTCTTTACCCCCTCCTGCGTCGACATGCCTATCTTCAGCAACTGATTTAAAAGCACACCCCGGTCCTGCTGTCGACTTCCATCTTCCAAGATACGACCATCCAGGTAGTCATCTGCCTTCTTGTTTTTGCATCCAAAGTGAATTACCTCACATCCATCCAAATTATGCTGTATTTGCCATTGATTTGCACACTCACACGGACTGTCCAGATCATGCCGCAGGGTGTCTACATTCTCCTCAGCGTTCACCTTCCCAGCCAACTTATTACCATCTGCAAAATTTGAGACATCACATTTTTTGTCTCATCCAAGTCGTTTATTGTATATTGCGAATAGCTACCTGTGAAGTGGAACATCATTAGCTATTTTCCAGTCCTCTGGCACGTCCTCTGTCTCCAGATTCCAGTAAAAATGTTGCGTCAGGGTCTTCCCTCCATTATTTGCAGCAGCAGCCTGTGATACCACACACCTGGACCCTGAGATTTGTCCAGTTTTCTATCGACCAAAGCCATCAAACACTGCTCGCATTTTATATCAAACTGTAAAAGAACTTTGCTGTAAACTTCTCTATTTCTGTATTTGCATCTTCATTCTCCCAAGTAAAGCAGATATAAATCTCTCATGTAACAATCTGCAAGTGTTTTTTTAATTTCACGCACAGATTATCCCCTTGGTTTCAAATGGGCCCTAACTGCTCCCTGTTTATTCTCTTCCAATTAATGTACCTGTCGAAATTCTGCGAATTCTCTCTAATCTTACCTGCCAGCACACTTCATGCCCCTGTGTTACTCAGTCCCCTCTGTGTGAATTGTCTAAGTTGCACTATGCTTTCCTCTCATTTTTTGAAACTCTGGAGAACACAGACTGAGTTTGCTCATTAGACATTATTGCCATCTGAGGGATGAATCTGGAGAATTTCTATTGCAGTTCCCCTGTGATAAGTGTATCATTTCTTGAAATGTAGCACCTAAACTGTTCACTCGAAGTACAGTCTCACCAACACTCGTTGCAATGAGTGCAGGATTTTTTTAACTTCTATATTCCAATCCGCTTTAAGTGAAGTTAAACATCATTTTAATTTAATTGTTTTCACCACTTTACTGTATTAGTTCCTTAAAAATGCTCTTGAATATACAGCTGCACGACATTCACGGTTCATCATTACTTTATCCACAGGAAATATATTCAAGCAATTGGAAATAAAAAAAAGTTCGTCAGTTATGACTTTCCTTTCTAAGATGAGTTATTATTCTTGCCAATTTGCTGTTACTTGCTAAATATCGAATATCACATCCTTTATGTGGATTCCAACAGATACTCTATTGTGAATGATAAGTTTGCTGTAGTTTGCTATTCTCCCTCTTTTTCCGTTCCTGAGGCATCGGATTATGTTAACCTTGTAGTTGTCCACAATAACTTGCTGCATTTCCAGAACGTCCAGGAAGACAACACAATGATTCATATTCCGGTCAATATGTTCATTGCTGCTTCCTCCAAAGTTCTGGTATGAAGCACAACTCGTCTGCTACACTTCCCAATGCTCAATTCAGCTATGTTTCCAAATGCTATTTTGTGACTGGTATGAATGCGTTTAGTCTTCAGTTACACACGGTCCATGGTCATGTGGTAGTTCTCTGGAATTTTCCGTATGTTTCACCATGAAGGCAGACACAAAGTAATTGTTTAGTTCCCCTATAATTTCTCTGTCCTCTGCAAAAAAGTAGCATGTTTGTACATTATAGTTTCCTCATTTGATCTTACATTTATATTCTTTTCAAATATTCAAGTAAGCTCTCCCGCAGTCCATATGTTTCCCGTCAGTTTGCATTATTGTTCTCTTTTTGATTTCCTTATTATTTTCTTGGTCCTCCTTTGATGGGTCCTATATTTCTCTCTATCCATGGTTTACCACAACATCTGGCATGGTTCTAAATCACTTCCTTTCATCGAATGCAATCTTTTGTAAACTGTCATTGAGTCATCATTCTCTTTTGCTGTTTGCGCGCTGCAATATTATGTACATCTTGCAGTGTTTCTACCAATAACAGATATTGCCTGTTTTCCATTAAATATTTCTCATGTACTTTGCGAATTCACTGAAGCCAACTTCTTCCTCATACCTTTATGCGTTGCTTGAATCAGGTTTATAATTGCAACTTCAAAAAAAAACGAAAACTGTTTTGTGTTCAAATGTCATGTAAAATTCATGATATTATGTCAACTACTTACACTACACCAAAGGTTTCAACTGGCTCTCCTGATCATACAATTGCAAACAACGTGATCTGTAGCTCGGTGCTCAGCATATTGCTTAAGTACATTATGTCATACATGCTCATGGAATCCATTTTCCCAGCATTAACATTCACTGGGGTGAACGCAATTTAGATGAAACTTGAAATTATGTATTTCAACTGCAGGAATCTCTACATGTTGTAATCAATCCTGCCAAGTGGCTACTTAGAACCTCAAGAACTTTTAGCAATCCTCAAAACTTCGTACCACATCGAAAGTAGCCACTTCCCTAGTTGTTTCATGACATGTTGCTCTAAGAAACAATCTCCCATGCACACTGAATATTTCATTGCAGTACACTTGACAAGTTGATTAATCGAGTCAATATGCACGCTCCAACTATCCATTATTAGCACTGTAACCTTCTCACTCGACGTCCTTATTTCTTGATTGATACTGTGCACTACATCGGAAGTACTGTGCGTCAGGTGGGGCGCTGGAAATTGCTCCTCCCAAGTGGCTTCTCCCATTGCGTTTTACTTCCGCCCGGACTGATTTATCGTGTTGGTCCTTTGTGCAATTTCACTTCTTAACACATCTTTAATGTCTTTAACAAAGCTCCTTCTTGCATTTCCCTTCGCAATGCTGGATGCCCATGGACATGCAACCCTGCACCCCTGACTTTCCCGTCACCACGTTTCATTAATCGCAACTACGTCGTACCTATTTGTTTCTATTTCTCCCATTTGGTCATCTATTTTATAGCAAGTACGACATGGAGTACTTTGAAGATTTTTAAATTAGTTCAAGCGTTTTGTATTTTCGTTTTTAATATTTTCTTCTGCGCTATGCTTTCCAAATTCTCCATCCTTATTTATGAATCCCTGATCACACTGAGCTCCATCTCTATGTTTACTCCAACCTTCAACTTACATTTTTAGCTTTTATGATTCATTCCCTCACCGTGGTCGTAATACTGGCCCTGTCTGTTGATCCTATTAACCTTTACTTTCTGACCAGCTGCTTTTCTTTACAGCCTCCTGCTTGATTTGTTTACATCCAACAAACTTGCACTGGCAAACCTCCACACCAGGATATTGATGCCCCTCCGGTTAAGATGGAAACCTATTCTTTTCGTACAAGTCTCAGCTGCTGTAAAAGAGATCCCAATGATCCAAACATCTGAAACCCACGCCACTAAACTATTCTTTATATCTATATTATCTTCTTATTCCTTATCTCAATTCAACGTGTCACAGGAACTGATCTTGGGATGACAAACCTGAACATCCTGATTTTCAATTTATACCTATCTCCTTGAACTCTCCTTGCAGGATGTTATCACTTTTTCTGACTCTGCCATTTGCACCACTGTGTACAAGGACCACTGCCTGTTCATTCTCCACGTTAAATATGCCCTGAGCACTATCGGAAGCATCCTTGACGCTGGTATCAGTGACCCCTCTTCTGAAGAAGTCTTCATTTTGCTTTTGCAATACAGAAACTGCAAGATCTGCTGAGCTTTTCCTTTAATTTCTGATTTGTCATCAATGATGATTCCTATTGAGCAAAATCTATGCAACTGAATCTTGAAAAATTCTGAATTTAATTTTGCAAAGGACGCTGCGTGTGTGCAATGAGCTGAGAGAGGTGGATGTTGGTAGAGTTCCAACATTTAAAAGGCATCTGAATGGAAGCACAAATGGGCAGGGTTTGGAAGGATGTAGACCTAATACTGGTAAATGGACGAGATTAATTTAGGATGCCAGGTCAGCAACGATGAGTTGGACTGAAGGGTCTCTTTCTGTGCTGTGGATCTCTATGACTATAGAAATAATGAGTCTTCCAGTGATAACAATAATTGTCCTATGGTTTTTTTGATTAAGTTCATGGCCATCATCTTGTTCACTCTACCAATCCAAGAACTAAAGAGATTCATTTTGCATTTTCTGGATATCAGACTACTTGGAAAATGTTTACTCGGCGATAGCGGAATGTAATGACGTCCTGTGACTTCAACAATATTTTTGAATTCAGTTCAAATACAGAGGATTGTTCACAACACACAAACACACATACACACACAAACAAACACAATGCATTACTTTGTCAACGCATACCAGTAATGTTATAAAGAATAAGAATGATAACTGGAATGAAAGATTTAGACTAAGGAAGAATGGAGGAAATTTGGCTATGTGGTTTCTGCTCTCGGAAGGATAAGATGTGAACGTATTGAGGTGCATTGAAATTGGGAGGAGTGGGAGTTTTGGTAAAAATCTCAGCAATAGTGAGGGCCGGATAGCTAGCGCGATTTACATAGATCTTGAGGGGTGTAGTAGGTGGAGAAGGTTGCAAAGATATGAAGGGATGCAGTAACTGGAGGATGTTAAAGAAATAGGGAGGATTGTTGTCGATGAAGGAGGTTACAGAGGTAGGAAGGAGTGCAATAGCTGGAGTTGGTTACAGAGATCGGGGTGAGTTTGGAGCTGGGTCAGTTTTCAGAAATAGGGATGTGTTTGGGACTGGAGGAAGTTACAGAGATATGGAGCAGTGTAGTACCCGAGGTGGCAAAAGAGATAGGGAGTGGTGTCGTGTTGGAGATGTTTGCAGAGATAGGGAGGGTGCAATAGCTGTAGGAGATTTACAGAGTTAGGGAGGTTGCAGTAGCTGGAAGTGGTCACAGAGACAGGGCGTGGTGTAGTAGATGTAGGAGGTGACAGAGATAGGGAGTGTCGTGCAGCTGTGATTAATACGATGCGGGATGATGCAAGTGTTGTTGGACGTTATGCAGATAAGGATAGGTGCTGGACGAATTCAGAGATATCGGGAGGTATATAGAGGCTGGAGGACGTTATAGAGATCAGGAGCAACGTGGAGGGTGGATGGGGTTTGTAGAGGTCGGGAGAAGTGTAGCAGCTGTAGGAGGTTGCACAGATAAGGAAGGGTGGAGCGGCTAGAGGACGTTTCAGAGATGTGGAGGGCTGTAATTGCTTGTTTACATCGATGGGAAAACATATAAGTGTTGATTGAGGTTATAGACAAAATAATGGGTACAGGTGCAAGTGGATGCCCGAGATATGGGGAAGTATGTGGAGGATGGAGCAAGTTACAGAGACCAGGAGGTGGGTCAGATTCGAACTGTGTTACCAAGGTCAGGGTGATGGAATGGCTGCTGAATGTTATAGTGATTGGGAGTGGTAGAGTGGCTCGAGGATGTGGTTGAGATTAGGAGGTGTGGAGGTGATAGAGAAAGCTGCAGGGATTGGCAGGGATGTTGATGCGGTTGGAGGTGACAAAATAGGGAGGAGTGGAGTTGGAGGACGCAACAGTGTTCGGGTGGATTGTACGTTTAAGGGCTGGATGAAGTTAAATAGATAAAGAATGTTGTCAAGTTTGGAGTACGTTACAAAGATAGGGAGATATATAGATGCTGGAGGAGATTGGAGAGATTGGGCAAGAATCTGGAGGAGTTTAGAGAGACAGGGAGAGATGCAGGGTTTGGAGGATGTAACAGAGACAGGAAGGAGTGTCGGGATGGAGTGAGGTTAGAGAGGTCGGGGTTTCATGTTTGGAGGATGTTAAAGAGATAGGGAGGGTGTAGGGTTTGAAGGATTTCAGAGAGATAGAAATTGGTTTAGGGTTTGGAGGACGTTAGAGAGATGGGGACGGCTTAAGATTCTGCAGGAATTTACTGTAATAGAAAGGTTGATGAAGGTTATGAAGATACGATGGGTTACTGTGATAGAGATGGGTGAGGCGGCTGAAGGTGATGATGGTGAAAGATACACAGGAACAGGTGGACAGTTTAAAAACAGAGTTGTCCACTTAATTACTGGAGAAAAAAAGCAATTTAGATATCTGTGGAATAGACAATGAACAGGGAGGAACTGAATGAGTGAGACCTTGGAATGTCCAATCACAAAACCCATGGAGTCAGTGACATGCAGCATAGGAGAGGCCTTTCAATTGATACCGACGAAAAAATTAAAACAGCCCTGTCGAATCTGCATTCCTTCCGATTGCCTGGTGGCTAGTGCCAGAATTGGGCGAGCTATCCTAAAGTTGGCTCAAGCAACAACGTTTCGGAGTAGAGTGGTGCTGGAAAAGCACAGCAGTTCAGACAGCATCCACAGAGCAGGAAAATCGACGTTTCGGACAAAAGCTCTTCATCAGGCCCGAAACGTCGATTTTCCTGCTCCTTGGATGCTGTCTGAACTGTTGTGCTTTTCCAGCACCACTCTACTACAGAATCTGGTTTCCAGCATCTGCAGTCATTGTTTTTACCCTCAAGCAACAACGTGACAAAACGAAGCCTGATGGTGTCAGATCACGCATTGACACGGAAACCTCCTGCTGACTCACCTCCCTCTGCCACATGATGTCAGATCAAACATTGACACGGAAGCCTCTTGCTGACGCCACTCCTACATCTAATGGATCAGTGTCCGTCCACATTGAACAACATTTTGAGGAAGTACTGAGAGAGTCACAAAAGTGGAGAAAATATACTGGGAGGGCCATTTCAATACCACCACCAGGAAGGGCTCAGCAGCAGCATTGCTGGTTGATATTGACAGGACCAAAAGGACATAGCTGCGAGATTAGGTCTGCAGCGGGAGGGCAGGGAATAACTAAGAGGGAGAAACATATTTGAACTCACCAATCTACCGGGTGTAGACATGTTGATGGATGTCCACATTGGGAATGGTTATTACCGCATGCAGCATTTCTGGAGACAATGTTACATTTTTACTTTGTGAATACCCTCTGTGTGTGTGTGTGTGAAACTATTACCGTGCTAAGCGGGAGAAATTTCGAATAGACCCACTAACGCAACACTGGGCTGTGCAAGATGATTCGGGTATTTGTATATTTGTACTCCAGCACAATGTTCACTAGCAAAGCCTGGCATATGCTTCACTTCACCCTGTCTATTAAGCCAGGGGACAAACCCCTGTTCAACGGAGAACACAGGATGGCTTGCCAAGAGCAACACCAGGTGCACCTAAAAATGAGTTGATGTTACCAAATAGGATCAGTTTCGCACCAAACAGCATAAGCAGCTTGTGATAGACAAAACTAAGTGAAACAATAACGAACAAATCAGACACAATCTCTGCAATACTGTCACATGCCGTCTGGGTGGATGGTTTTAGACAATCAAGCAACTCAATTGAGGGGGTGGATGCAAAATCATCACCTTCCTCAATGATGGAAGAGCCCTGCGCAACAATAAAAAAGTTAAGGCTGAAAGACTCACGACAGTGTTCAGACAGAAGTGCAAAGAGGTGACCAATTTTAATCTCCTGCAGACGGCATTTTTCAGATAATTTGATTCATTTTGTGTATTATCCACAAGCAGCTGGAAGGATTGGATAATGCAAAGGCTGTGGGCCCTGATAACAGTCCATTCAAGCTGCTCCTGCTGGTTTGCAATATTGGCGCATACCTGACAATGTGGGAAACTATCCGGTGTGTCCTGTACAAACACAGATAAAACTTCGGACAATGAATGACTGCCCAATTGGTCTAATCTCTATTTTTAATAAAGTGACGAAGGATGTCATCTACAGTAGTATAAAGCAGCACTTCGTCAGCACCAAATTGCTCAGGGATGATCAGTTTGGGATCTGACAGGGCCACTCACACCTGAGCTCTTTGAAACCTTGTTTTAAAGATCGACAACAAGAAAACATGCAGCTGATTCTAGAGATGAGGCGAGATTGACTGCGCTTAACATCATCATAATTACACTTGATCAAGTGTGGTACAAAAGATTAGTAGCAAAACTGGAGAAAATCGGCATCATGGAAACCTCTGCACTGGTTGCAGTTATACCTGGTACAAAGAAAGATGGTTGGCGTTGGTGGATAGCAGCCATCTAAGCTCCAGTTCTCCAGGGGAGGTATATCTGTGTAAGCATGTACATCAGAAATGGAAAGGCAAGGCCCTTTACTACTACGGGACGATCGGGTTGCTCCCTCGTTAGACAGAGACGACCGGTGGTAGATTAACTGTACGCTAATCTTGTCTCAAGTATGGGAGAGGTTGAGTAGTACAGTCCTTGACAGTCATCTGAGTCAGTGCAGGAACGGAACCCACACTTTTTACATTAATCTCCACCACAAACTAGCTGTCTAACTGATTGAACTAAGCAAGTCCTCACTCCGATTGTTAGGTTTGATATCTTAATATTAGTCTGTTCACATATGTGAAGCTAAACATCTCTGAAGCAGGTGAAACTTGAGTTAAGTATCCTTGCTCAGTGGGAGGGACACTATCAGTGCTATGTAAGAGTACTCTCTGTCCTGGACCCAACTGTCTTTAGTTGCTTCAGAAATGAAAATCCCTCCACTGTAAAGTCACAAGTCGGGGTGTCTGACAATGATTGGATAACTTTAAACGCCATTCGTGATTGTTCAGAAACTGAAGGCGACCTTATCCAAATGCAATAGGGCATGCAAAATATGCACACGTACGCTTAAAAGTGACAAGTAACATTTGCATTACACATGTGCGAGACAACGATCAACTCGAGCAATGCAGAATTGGACCATATCCTCTGACATTAAATGTAATCGCCATCACTGAACTCTCAACTATTAATATCCTGGGGATTACCGTTAACCGGAACTGGACTGATCATATAAGTTCAATATCTATTCCTGTTAAGGGCTTATGCCTGAAACTGCACTCAATATCATCAAACCTGCACTTGACCAAGTGTGATGCCACAGATTAGTAGCAAAACTGGAGAAAATCGGCATCACGGAAACCTGTGCACTGGTTGAAGTTATACCTGGTACAAAGAAAGATGGTTGGGGTTGGTGGACAGCAGCCACCTGAGCTCCAGTTTTCCAAACAGGTGTATCTGTGAAAGCGTGTACATCAGAAATGGTAAGGTCAGGCACCATATTACGACGGGACGATGGGTTGCTCCCTCGTTAGACAGAGACGATCGATGATAGATAAACTGGACAGTAAGCTTTCCGCAAGTCAGCTGGATCTCGGTTGCTGCCTGACCTCCAGTGCTTTTCCAGCGCCTCACTTTTCGAACCATATAAATTCATTGGCCAGAAGAGTCTGTTAGAGGCTAGGTATTCTGCAGCAACAACTTCCTTCAAGGTTGCCTAATGCCTCCACTCCATCTATAAGACACAAATTGAATGTGTGTGTGTTCAAATACACATTGCATCTATGCAGCTTCACCCCACATCCGCTGATATTCAGTACCAGCAAGGCCTGCCATCGACACGATGCTCTGCAGAAATATAACAACGTTCCTGACAAAGTATCTCTTAAACCACGACCATCAACAAGTACAAGGGTAGAAGATCCATGTGAGCACACCCATGTTCACATTACGTTCCAAGCCACCCACCGTCCTGATTTGGAAATATATTGCAATTCCTTCAGTTCACTGTTTCACGTTCCTGCACGAATGCTGGTATAAATATACCTACAACACATGGATTGTAGCAGTTCAATGTGTCAGCTCAGCTCCACCTTCTCAAGGACAACAAGGGATGGGCAATAAATACTGGTCTAATCTCATTCAATGAATAAATTAGAATGAAAACATATTTTTGAAACTTACCCAATGCTGGAAAATGAGTTTTGAGTTTTGTGAGTGCAAGCTGGTTTGGTTCAATTAATACCTTGTTTGTTGTGAACAGCTGAAGGGATATGCTGCTTGAAACACTCTGTCTTTCAGAGGCTTGGCCGTATACCTAGCATCACACAGACACTGACATTTACAAACCACACTACTGAGCTGTGAGATAGGAAGAAACAATTGAAAATCTACACGTATCTGACTGGAGATTACTCGGACACTCAGTAATATTATTGCCACGAAAATTGTTATGGGGATATTCGCACGCACATAACTACACTTTCAAAGCCGTTGGACTTAATAATAATTTGGTCTTGGGAGTGGTAACAAGACTCATCATTTCCAAGGCACTGAGTGTGAGCTGTGCACTGTTTTCATCATATTGTTGTCACAAAAGTGAACTGAAAAGAAGGGTGGATTTTGTTCATATCAGAAATTCGAGAAGTGAGACTTCGCAAACCATGTAGAACCAACAGTAAAAATACTTTGCTCTTAATGGTTAGAACAATTCGGCAGCGGGATGGAACCGAAACTGTAGTTTCAGTATACAGTAGGTTGAGAGTAGTGAGGTCAGAAATAATGTTCCAAGGTCGCAAGCGGGTGCCGGCAAGCAAGACGTTAGTTTGAAGTGTGTCTACTTCAACGCCCAGAGAATCCGCAATAAGGTGAACATGCAGCATGGATTGGTGACTGGGATGTCGATGTTGTGGCCATTTCAGAGACATGGATTGAGCAGAATGACTGGTGCAAGTTCCGGGATTCAGATGTTTGAGCAAGAATAAAGAAGATGGCAAAAAGAGAGGGAGATTTTGGCATTGTTATGAAAGGACCGTATTACGGTTGCAGAAAGGACGATTGAGGACTCGACAACTGGCTGAGATTAGAAACAGGAAAGGAAGGGTCACACTGTTGGGAGTTATTTCAAGGCCTCCGAGATGTCGAAGAAAAGAAAAAAAAGAAGATGCTTGATAAGAGCAGGAGAGGCAGGATAATTGTAATGGGGAGCTTTAACTTTCCAAATACTGACTGCAATTACAATAGCTGAAAATGTGTTGCTGGAAAGGCGCAGCAGGTCAGACAGCATCCAAAGAGCAGGAGAATCGACGTTTCGGGCATGAGCTCGTCTTCCAGAATGAGGAAAGTGTGTCCATCAGGCTAAGATAAAAGATAGGGAGGAGGGACTTGGGGGAGGGGCGTTGGAAATGCGATAGTTGGAAGGAGGTCAAGGTGAGGGTGATAGAGCAGAGTGGGGGTGGGGGCGGAGAGGTCAGGAAGAAGATTGCAGGTTACGAAGGCGGTGCTGAGTTCGAGGGATTTGACTGAGACAAGGTGGGGGGAGGGGAAGTGTGGAAACTGGAGAAATCCGAGTTCATTCTATGTGGTTGGAGAATTCCTAGGCAGCAGATGAGGCGCTTTTCCTCCAACCGTCGTGTTGCTTTGGTCTGGCGATGGAGGAGTCCAAGGACCTGTATGTCCTTGGTGGAGTGGGAAGGGGAGTTGAAGTGTTGAGCCACGGGGTGGTTGGGATGGTTGGTCTGGGTGTCCCAGAGCTGTTCTCTGAGACGTTCTGCAAGTAGCCGGCCTGACTCCCCAATATAGAGGAGGCCACATCGGGTGCAGCGGATGCAGTAAATGATGTGCGTGAAGGTGCAGGTGAATTTGTGGCGGATATGGAAGGACCTCTTGGGGCCTTGGAGGGAAGTAAGGGGGGAGGTGTGGGCGCAAGTTTTGCATTTCTTGCGGTTGCAGGAGAAGGTGCCGGGAGTGGAGGTTGGCTTGTTGGGGTGTGTGGACCTGGCGAGGGTGTCACGGAGGGAGTGGTCTTTACGGAACGTTGATAGGGGAGGGAAGGGAAATATATCCCTGGTGGTGGGGTCCGTTTGGAAGTGGCGGAAATGACGACAGATGATACGATGTATATGGAGGTTGGTAGGGTGTTAGGTGAGGACCAGTGGGGTTCTGTCCTGGTGGCGATTAGAGGGGCGGAGCTCAAGGGCGGAGGAGTGGGAAGTGGAGGAGATGCGGTGGAGGGCATCACGTCAGGGTGGAAATTGCGGTCTTTGAAGAAGAAGGCCATCTGGGTTATATGGTATTGGATCTGGTCCTCCAGGGAGCAGATGCGACGGAGACGAAGGAATTGGGAATATGGGATGGCGTTTTTACATGGGGCAGGGTGGGAGGAGGTGTAGTCTAGGTAGCTGTGGGAGTCGGTCAGTTTATAGTAAATGTCCGTTTTGATTCGGTTGCCCTAGATAGAAATGAAAAGGTCTAGGAAGGGGAGGCAGGAGTCTGAGACGGTCCAGGTGAATTTGAAGTAGGGGTGGAAGGTGTTGGTAAAGTGGATGAACTGTTCAACCTCCTCATGGGAGCACGAGGCAGCGCCGATACAGTCATCGATGTAGCAGAGGAAAAGGTGGGGGTTGCTGCCAGTGTAGCTGCGGAAGATGGACTGTTCCACATATCCTACGAAGAGGCAGGCATAGCTGGGGCCCATGCGGGTGCCCATGGCTATTCCTTTGGTTTGCAGGAAGTGGGAGGATTGGAAAGAAAGGTTTTTTAGGTATTACAATAGTTCAAGCACTCCAGATGTGTCAGCATTTGTCAAATGTGTGCAGGAGGGTTTCCTGACACAGTATGTAGACAGGCCAACAAGGGGCGAAGCCATATTAGATTTGTTACTGGTTAATGAAACCGGCCAGGTATGCATTTGTAGGTAGGTGAGCACTTTGGTGGTAGTTACTGCAATTCGGTTATGTTTACTTCAGCAATGGAAAGGGATAATTATATACCGCAGGACAAGAATTATGGCAAAGGCAATTCCGATAAGATTAGACAGGATTTCAAATGCGTAAGATGGGGAAGGAAATTGTGGGGGATGGGCATAATTAAAATGTGGAGCTTATTCCAGTAACAGCAATGTCCGTGATAAGTATGTACCTGTCAAGCAAAGAGGAAGTTGTTGAGCGAGAGCCGTGGTTTACTAAAGAATGAGATGCTCTTGTCAAGAGGAATAAGAAAGCTTATGTAAGGATGAGATGTGAAGGCTCAGTTGGGGCTCTTGACAGTTAAAAGCTCGCCAAGAAAAACCAAAGAGTAACGTAAGAGAGCCGGGAGGGAACATAAAAAGTCGTAGGCAGATAGGATCAAGGAAAACCAATGGCTTTCTATAGTTGCATCAGGGATAAAATAACAAAACATAGAAAATGGAACATGTAGCAATACATCGCAGAACAGGCCCTTCGGCCCTAGATGATGCGCCGACTGTGAAATATTCTCACCTCCTCCCCCTACACTATCCCATCATCGTCCATGTGCTTATCTAAGGATTGTTTAAATCTCCGGAATATGGCTGAGTTGACTACATCAGCGGGTAGGGCATTTCACGCCCTCTCTGCATATAGAACCTGTCTCTGACATCTGTCTTAAATCTATCATTCCTCAATTTGTAGTTATGCCCCCTAGAACAAGCTGATGTTATCATCCTAGGAAATGACTAGCCTAAGATGAGGGCCAATCAAGGATAGAAGTGAGAAGTTGTGCATGGAGTGTGAGAGATAGTGGAAGCGCTAAATTAATGTTTTTCCATGAGTTATCACACTGGTAAAAGACAATGTTCGAGAAGAACAACGAGATGCGGGCTATGAGAATAGATGGGATAGAGTTTCACAAGGGGGACGTGTTTTTGTTTTGGCTCCGGCCACAATAAAGCTTGAGTGGAAAGGTTAGCATCTAATGTAGGTTCAACTTTCACAGCATGCCAGAAACAAGGCCTGGGGTTAAAGTCCACCACGTCTCATTCAGTTTAAGGAAAACAATCATAGAAGATTCCGAAGGTTGTTGAGGCTGAATCATTAAATACGTTCTAGGCTGAAGGAAGTATACTTTTAAGCAAATATTACGGGAAAAATGCAGGAAAGCAGAATAGAGGATTATTGGAACAGATAACATCTAATTGAAATGAATTGAGCGGATGGGCACTCTGTTGTTTCTCCGTCTTATGGTATCCTTTTTCCAATATATCAAACATTGACATGCAAACCTCGGGCTGACTCAACTCCCTCAGCTTTTGGATCAGTGACCCTCGAAATGGAAAGGTAAAGCACCATATTCCAAGAGGTAGATAGGGTTCCTCTCTTGTTATACAGAGATGACTGGTGATGGTTTAACTGGACAGTCATCATCACTCAACAAAGGGAGAGTTTGAGTAGATCAGACCTTTGTAGTCACGTCAGTCAGTGCAAGGACGGAACACATACACTTTTGGCATTACTTTGCGTTACAAAAAGCCGTCGAATTATGTAAGCGCAGCTCCTGAGGGTAGATTTTGTAAGATTAATCTGTTCTGATATGTCATAACACACCCCTCGAACAGGTGTAACTTTATGCAATCTTCTTCGCTCAGAGAAAGGGACACTTTCAGTGAGTGCTCTCTGTCCTAGGCCAAACAATATTCAATTGTTTCATAAACGAGTATCCCTGCTCTGTGAAGTCAAATGTAGGGGTGATCGCCAATGATTGGCTAATGCTCACGACTTGACAATGTTTGCCATTTCTCAGATATACATTTTGTGCAGGCGTGGGCTGGAAAGCGACAAGTAACATTTACATTACACAGGTGCCAGTCAATGATCACCTCTAATAATAAAGATTTGGACCATATCCACTGACGTTCAATGGCATCACCATCACTGCACTCCCAAATACCAAGATTGTGGGGATTACTGTTCACCAGAACTGGACGAACTATATAAATGCATTCCTCATTATTGTGAAGGGCTTATGCCTGAAAAGTCGACTCTTCAGCGGCCTAGATGCTGCCTGACCTGCTGTCCTTTTGCAGCGCCACTATTTTCGACCGATATAAATTAGTTGGCTACAATAATATGTCGAAGGCAAGGAATCCCATTGAAATCGTTTACCTCGCGATTTCCGATGACTGTCCACCACTTATAAGACATACGTTGAATGGGTGCGCGATGAAATGCCCTCCATTTCACTCTCTGACTGCAGCTTCACGCAACATACACTGGCACTCAGTCGTAGCAATGCCTGCCATCGACACTGTGCTTTGCAGAAATTTACCAAGGCTCCTTACAAAGTACCTTTAAAACCAGGACCATCAAGAAGGACAAGGGCAGATACATGGGAACAACACCATATTAACGTTCCGTTCCAAAACACCACCATAGTTAAGTGGAAGTTGTTGTTCCTCCAGCCTCACTATTTCTTGTTCCCTCCCCAACAGCAATGTAAGTTTACCTGCAGCACGTGAATTGTAGCGATTCAATGTTGCAGCTCACCACCGCATTCTCAAGGGGAATACGGTGCGGTCAATAAGTCACTGGCGCAATCATATTTCAGGAATAAGTTAGAATGAAAGATATTCTCCAACCAGGCCCAGTGCTGGACACGGAGTTTTGTGTTTTGTGAGCCGAGGTTGGTTAGGTCCTGTGAACAACTGAAGATATATGCTGTTTCAAAGAAACTGCCAGACTTTAATAGGCATATTTATCTACATAGCATCACACATATACTGACATTTATACACCATATTATTGTGCTGTGAAATAGGCAGAAGAAATTGAAAATGTATTCATATCTGTTGTAGAATGTTGATACACACAGTAATACTTTTGCTATGAATATGATTGTGTGTGAATATTAGCACACAATATTAGTACAAGGGAAAATTACTGCATGTAGCGAAAGTCATAGCACTTCATATTAATTTGCTCTTGGGTACAGTAATGAGACTCATTATTTAAAAGTCCCTTACTGTGTTTTGTGCACTATTTTATTATATTGTTGACACAAAAGTTTACTGAATAAATGGGTGAATATTGTGCTTAGTGAGCAATCAAAAAGTAGGTATTATCCAATAATGTCGGACCTTCAGGGAATAGACTTTGCTGTTAATCATTCGAACAATGCTGAAAACATTGACATAGAATTCGCTAGCTTTTGTCACACACAAGGACGTTGGGCTGGGTCATGCCGGCCATCAACTTAGCTGCACCATTCTGTTTGGATACTGACGTTGTGGAGCTGACATACACTCTATAGGATTTATGGGGGATTCAGTGCAAGATGCAATATGCTGCAGGAGTTAATCATCTTTATATCATCTCCGTTCAGCATCTCATCCAAGATCGAAACTACAGAGTTTAGGTGGAACATCACAGCAAATAAACTTGCAATATGTACTTGTTTTGAGGTGATTTTTAGAAGTGTTTAAAGTGCTAGTCCTTTGGCCAGTCTGCCCCACGCATTCTCCTGTTCTTCTGGTATGTCTCTAAATGGTCAGTTGTGACGGATTGTTCAAATAACTGTCCAGATCTAGATTGGAAACTCTCTGGACAGACTTTCCAGATGAATGTGGACTTAGTAGTGAGGATCCAGTTGCGCGATGTCTGAATTCAGACTTCTCTCAAAATCATTTTCAGCAGTTTTGTTGCCTGCAAGTTAGTGCGTTCAATGATCAGAACATGAATCAGCTGTTTACGACAGTCAATGAATTATGAAATTTTTAAGTGTGCACTCTGGTAATTTAATTATTGTTCACTTAAATTGTTTTTAACTGAACAACAATGGTGTTTGCTTTATTTTAGCATACACAAGAAATAATGTGATATTAACTCTTCACTGTACAAAATATAGGAAGTGTACATGTGACCTGCCGTATATTTCCCAGAGAGCAATCAAGAAACAGTCAGATATTATCTGTAATGATTCTGCAGGTTTCTATGAACAACACTATGTATTAGGCAACGTCACCACCCTCTCTGGTAGGTTCTGTCCACTGACAGGCCAGAGCGAGGCAGAGGGGAAGCTCATTGATATATCATCAATAAAGTACTCAGCATAGATGCTGGATTCGGTGACCACTACACTGCTCTCCATCAGATTATGAGGGAATCAATAAAAGGGAAATATATAATTGACTACATCATCAGCATTGCGCCTGCTGCAGATACACCTCTCCATTTACTATATTGGTAAGAATGGTCACTGCCCAGGCCTTCTGAGGAGGAAGGGCCATCTTCACATTTTGTCGACCCTCCAAAATTATATGAAGGAACCTGTGTGCTGAATGTGATACACTTCAAACTGATCGAACAACTAACGACAATGCATCCATGGGGTGCAGTGGACCATCAGCAACAGCAGAACCATATTCTGTACAAGTCATACAGTCTGTGACTTCATGGCCTGGCATTTTCCCCACTCTACAGTAACCATCAATCTCCCCGGGATCCACCCTGTGTCAATGATGAGTGAAGAAGCACATGCTGGGAACAGCACAAGCCAAACCTAGATGTGAGGGGACAGTCTGTCGAAGCTCTTATTGTCTTCAGCTGCAAGAGAGGCTGACTTGCATGATAACCAGCATCCGCAGCAAGTGATCAACAGACCACAGTGATCCCACAATCAATGGTTCAGATCTATCTCTGCGGTCCTGCCACGTGGCGTCATAAAAGATAGTGGATACTGAAAGCGACCATTGGTGGAGAACGTTCCTCTCCAACAATGCAATCCCCAGATGTGTGGGAGCGCAGCACATCAGGACAAAATAAAGCTACTGAATTTGTAACAATCTTCAGCATGAAGAGCTGAGCAGATCATCCATTTCAACCTCCTTCAGTGGGCCTTAGCATCATATAACTCAATCTTCAGAAAACTCGATTCACTCCACACAATGTCAAGAAATAGCTGGAGACATTGAAAACTGTGAGTCAACTCCGGAGACTGCAGCTTTACTAGCCTAGCTGTTCCAATCCAGCATGAACACTGAAAACTGCAAACATTACGATAACCTGCACAAGTGTATCCAGTAAGCAAAAAGCATGACATTTGCATTGCACTCAGTCACTGATCCAACGGTACACGGTCTACCTTGTAAATGTGAAGGAAGTGTCAGTAATAATCTGATCAATCAGCAATAACCTGCTTAGTGTCATTCAGTCAGTCTCCCGTCAGGCTCACTCAGCTCCTGACCCCATGTAAGCTCAGTTCAGGAGAGTGGAATTCCAAAGGGGCACCGAGAGCAATTGCTCAAAAAGTCAAGGCCACATTTAACAGTGTGTGATAATAGATACCCGAATAAAATTGCAGTTAATCGGAATCTGAGGGAAGCATTTTCCTGGTTGGAATTATCAGCAGCAAAAAGGAAAAAATAAGATTGTCCTGATGATCAGTAATTAGAACTGCAGAAGGCCTCTGCATCCATTTCTCGGAAAAGAGACTGTCTGTGGATCAACCAATTTTGAGCTGCTGCAATAACTCTCTCTCCATCATAAAATCAGAATGATTATATCATTCTTGAAACAGTCCAAGTTGAAATGCTACAAAACCTGGAAATCATCCAAGTTTATTGTAACAATTCGCAAGTAATGTTCAGGACACAAAAGAAAGACAATAAAGAATCAAAACATCCGTCTTTGATTTTCAATAGCATTACATTCACTGAGTCCCCGGTATGTTGTGATCAATATATTGGATGCTATCTTTGACCAGAAATTTCCCTGGATTAGCCACATAAATAATGTTGTCTTCAAAAGCAGTTCAGAGGCTAGAAATCGCTAATCAGCATCCAAACACATTACAATTGCTGTGTGGCAAAAACATTCTGAGGTTTATCCAAAAGATCCAACATCATATCAGAAGTTAGGAGTCCTACAGATTGTAGGGTTTCTTCTGTCGTGACATAACCTGTTCATTATCTCTAATAATCTTGTCAAGAATATAATGGAGTAATTCCCACTTCTCTGAATGAGTTTAGCTCAAACAGTAGTCAAACAGCTTGGCACGATTTAAAGACCAAGCAGCCCACTTGATTGGTCCCCATCCACAATAACTCCCTCCCTCCACCACCGACACACAGCATTGAGTGTGAGTAGCATGGCACTCCTTTGACAGCAACTTCCACACTCATTACAATTGCCATCTGGAAGAAAAAGTGCAACATTTCAGGAATACAGATCAAAACTTATTACATTTCGTAAGTATTGTAAAGGACAAAGCTTGACGAAGATTTGGAGTTTCAGCATGGCCAGTACCACTTTATTAAGCTGAGAAGCTATCACAATGAAGTAAACAGGAAACAATAACAAGAAGATAAATGAGGATCAGAGCAGTGTCAGGTATACTGAGGGGAGATTAAATTGGTTCCGTGATAACGTGTTCACAAAAGTAAAAAGAGTCAGGCTGTGAAATCCAACCTTGAGGAGAAATTTGAAAATCTTTTTATTTTCACGTGAACATCAGTGGCTGAGGGGCTACCTGATAGACATTTACAAAATCATCAGAGGCATAGGTAGCTGGATACTTGGAGGCTTTAGCACAGAGTCGAAATATCAATTACTTATGACCATAGATTTTATGTAAAAGGGGATAATTTGACGGAGATATGATTGGCAAATCCTTTCTTTTTCTTTTCCAGACAAAATGTGAAAGTGCCGAAGAATGCACTGATAGAGGAGAAGAAGAGAAAACAGCAAGGTTTAAGACATATCTTGAAACAGAGATGAGTACGCAGAGAATAGAACGACATAGAGTGTGCAGAAGCCAAAACATTCTTTTTGACTTTAGACAGTCATACAACATAGAACGTTCCGCTGCAGTGTAGACTCTTGGGCCTTCGATGTTGCGCTGACCTGTGAAATTAATCTGATGCCTATCTAACCTACACCATTCAATTATCATCCATATGTGTGTCCAATGACGAATTAAATATCGTCCTTAACATCAGCGAGTCTACTACTCTTGCAGGAAGGTCGTTCCACGGTGGTACTACTTGGAGGAAAGAGACTACCCTGAAATCTGATTTAAATCTATCACTCCACAATATAAGGCTATTTCCCCTCGGTTAGCCTTCATTGCCCAAAGAAAATGGCTCTCACTGTCCACCCAACCTAACCATCTGATTGTCTTTAACATCTCGATTAAGTCATCACTCAGTTCCTTCAGCCTTTTCTCCTCAGACGTTATTTCTATACCAGGCAATATCGTAGGAAATTTACGCCGAAACGTTTCCACAGCTTCCACATCGTTCCTATAATGCAGTGACCAGTACTGCACTCAGTACACCAGGTGTGGTCACATCTGTGTCTTGTATAGCTGAAGCATGACCGCGACGCCCGAAACTCAATCCCGGGAGCAATAAACGCCAACACACCATATCCCTTCTTAAACGCTCTATCACTCTGGGTGGCAAATTTCAGGGATTTATGCACCTGGACACAGAGATCTCTCTGTTCATTTACACGGACAAGATCTTTAACATGAGCCCAGCACTCTGCTTTCCTGTTACTTCTTCCAAACTGAACTAAATCACAGTTCTTCGCATTAAATTCAATTTGCCAATTCTCATCCAGGCTTTGCATCTTATCTATAGCACTCTGTAAACCATAACATCATTCACTATCGACAGCTCTGCCTACCTGAGTGTCATCTGAAGATTTACTAACCCATCCTTCCAGACGCACCTCCAGAAAATGTCTGAGAATGACAAAGAGCAGGGGCCCCAAAACAGATCATTGCGGCACACCACTGATAACCGAGCTCGAGAATGAACATTTCCCATCATCCACCACCCCCATCGACGTTCAGCTTGCCAATTTCTGATCCAAACGACTAAATCACATTCAATACCGATACTCCGTACTTTGTGTAATGGCCTACACTGTGGAACCTTATCAAACGCTTTGTTGAAGTCCACATGCATCACATCAACTGCCTTAACCTTCATCCACCTGTTTTGTCACTTTCTAGAAGAACTCAATAAGGTTACGAGGCAAGGCCCACCCTTCACAAAACCGTGTTGACTAACCCTAATCAAATTATTCCTTGGTCTTGATTGACGCTGTACAGACAGAAGCTGCATGCATTTCACACCCGCCAGTGGTGACATCTATCAAATGCCAGTCTCACCATGCCAGAATTCCCAGGATCACTGACAGCAACGTCCTGCACTTCAGTGCGGAACCTAAGGGTGTAATGGCAAATCTCACTGCAATGTTCCTGCAAAGACACTGTGCTCAGCGACAAACACACATAGGTCATGGACTTTCCCTTTCGGCTGCTTATTGGGTGTGCGGAGATACTCACATTGAGCTGAATGGAATGTTCACAGAATGATTCATTTGCTGAACCCTGACTTTATGGGTATTTGCACCTCAAATAGAACTACCAGGTTTACACGACTTGCTGTATAACTTGTTGTTTACAACAGACCCAAAACCCAGACTTGTGATATCATTGTCCACTGTCAGTTATGGTGTCGAGCACAGTGAGTCAAGGGGAGTCTCACGTGCCATTCCAAGATCTTGGACACTGTCAGTCAGCCTCTCCCGGTTTATAGTGTCAGAATCCTTCACATTTTAGGGGTGATGAGATGAATGTTGGGAGACCCCAGTCCCTCTTGGCACTTTCTGCCCTGTTGTGGGTTATTTACCTTTTGAAATGTGAAACGTACCAAGTGGAGTGGTTGCTACATCTGTTAGCACAGGGGCAGCTTGGGAGAAGATGGTGAGTTGTCCTGAGTGAGTGAGTAGGCAGCACACAAGCAGGCAGAGTTAGGGATTTGGGTAGAGGTGTGGTGAGAGAGACCGAGCTAAGGTGTTGCATTCAGTGGGAGTCGGAGAACATGAGCTTTGTTGGGATCTGGATGCAGCAACAGATGTGGAATGAATGCGAGGTCACAAGTGTTATGCTGACATTTACCCTAATGGAGTGAAGAAGGTCACAGTCCTCCTTACTACACTGTTGGGCATTCACCAAAAAGGCTGGCAATTCACTGATCCAAGGGTCAACCTCAGACAAAGCAGGCAGGGCCTAGATTCATGGCCTCCTCTGTCAGTCCTGGAGGCGGTTAATGTCCCTCTCCTGCACCATGCCGTCCACCAGAACCTCATGGGCTTGGCCAGAAAATGAGGCCGTAGGTTTTTCTTCCGCTCTGCCATGTCCAGGGGAGTTTCGGATTGATAATTCAGGAGTTTAATGACGTTTTAAATATAGTACCTGTAACAGTAAGGCAAGTCCGTTGAGGGATCTTCAGGCAGTGGACAGTTGTTGTGACGAAGGGAAAAATCATCAGGTTAGTGTCACATGAGAGGAAGATCATCGGAGCAGGGAAGGTAGTTAATGAGATGGAATGGGCATGGCATTATGAGACCATGCAATGAAACGCGTGGAGAGAAACTCTCCATGATCCTCGACTAAAATTCGACTTGACCAAGTAATTGATGATCTCGGCCTCTGTCTTTCTGGACCAAAACAGGGAAGTGCTCCCAATTTGGTGCGAAATATTAGGAGTGTGAAACTTAATGAGTGGGGACTTATAAAGGAGACTCACATCTTTAAAATGGCCGAACACAACGTTCATGGCAGTTAAAAGATCCCGGGGGAAAAGTTCCTCTGTATTTCACAGACCATCATTATCCAATCCTCACCCAATAAATGGATGGGGCGGGTGACTGAACAATTGCTAGCACCGCAGCTTTGTTTAATATGGAACAAGGGACGATCTGAAGCTTTCGTGGTTGGATTTCTGCGATGCAAGAAAAACGATCGCCGGGAAGTCCCAGGCACTCCACGGTCGTCGGCCTAGACCTCTTTAGGGAAGATCGTGTAGAATTAATCTGGGAGTCTGGAAGGGATTTAGTATGTTGAGGTTGTAGAGATTGGGAAATGTGTAAGGGTAGAAGGTGGTTACACCATTTAAACTGTGCAAGGACTGGTGGATGTTACACAGCTGGTTATACATTGGAGAAAGCTACACAGTCGGGATAAGTGTAGGGGCTGGAGGAAGGTGAAGAGATGTGCACAACTATAGGTGCTGAAAGGAATTTCAGACATAATGAGCACTGTAGTGGCTGGACGATATTATGGGAACAAAGAATTTTTTTGTCAGAGCAAGAGGGAGTTCGTGACATTGATGTCTGTGTGGACTGGAGATTACAAAGATTGCGCGGTTTATGTGGATCGGCGTAGTTACAGAGAAAGTGAGAGCTGTAAGTACCTGAGGATCATTATATGGAAGGGAGGAAGTTAAGAGCCGGCGGATATTCCAGTGTACGGAAGTTTTTTGGCCTGTATGTATTACAGATATAAGCAGGGCTGCATCGGCGATATAGAGTGAAGAGATCGGAATGGATCATAATGGATCGAAAAAGATATAGAGATCGGATAGTATCAGAGTTGGATAACTCGAATACATTAATAAAGTCTCACGACATCACACTGAACCACGCAGAAGTCTTACGACACAGAAGGATGTCATTTCGTCAATCATGTTAAATTGCTGTTGAAAACTAGTATCATGTATTCTGTGAATCCAGGTACATTCCTCTACTGTTCTGTTTGGTTAATATAGCCCTGCCAAATTAGTTTAATCCCTCCCAATAGAACTAGCCAAGCGCTGCAGAAGGAACTCAGAACCAACTCTGTCACTTGTGACTCCATTTGGCGTGTACAATTGCTGCCTTCCTCGAACGAGTCTTAATCTCCCAGGAATCTAAAGCCCTACCCGGTGCACCGTTTACTAAGAGTCATACAGTCATTGAAATGTACAGAACGGAAACCGACCCTTCGTTCCAAATCGTCCATGCCGATCACACATCACAACCCAATCGAGTCCCACCTGGCCCAGATCCATCCAAACTCATGGTATTCACATAGCCATCCAGATGCCTTTTAAATGTTACAATTATATTAGCCTCCACAACTTCCTCTGATATCCCATTCCATACAGGTATAAACCTCTGATTGAAAAGGTTTACCCTTAGGTCTCTTTTGTATCTTTTCCCTCTCACCCTAAACTTATGCCTTCTAGTTCTGGACTCCCCCATCCCAGGGAAAACACTTCGTCTATTTATCTTATCCATGCCCCTCATGATATTATTAAACTCTACAAGGTCTCCTCCCAGTCTCCGACCTCCGAGGAAACCAGCCCTATCCTATTCAACCACTCCCTTCAGCTCAAATCCTCCAACCCTGGCAACATCCTTGTAACTCTTTCCTGAACGCTTTCAGGTTTCACAACATCTTTCCGTACTCGCCATTTAGATACAGAACAGTTTCGAACCTAGAAGACAGGATGGTGGTGGAGGGTTTTTTCAGACTGGAGGCCTGTGATCAGGGGAGTGTCACAAGGATCAGTGTTGGGTCTACTACAATTCATCATTTACATAAATAATTTGTATGTGACCATAACGGGTATAGTTAGTAAGTTTGCTAATGACACCAAAATAGGAGCTGTATTGGACAGCAGAGAAGTT
The DNA here is from genome assembly GCF_037043375.1 of Chiloscyllium plagiosum. Taxonomy (NCBI): domain Eukaryota; kingdom Metazoa; phylum Chordata; class Chondrichthyes; order Orectolobiformes; family Hemiscylliidae; genus Chiloscyllium; species Chiloscyllium plagiosum. Next base: position 86,987,758 of record NW_028270175.1, on the reverse strand, counting down.
TCCCTCAGATTCCAACGGGATCTCGATCAGATGGGCCAATGTGGTGAGAGGTAGCAGATGGTGTGAAATTTACATAATGTGAGGTGCTGCATTTTGGGAAAGTAAATTTTAGCAGGAAATATACACTTAATGGTAAAGTCCTAGTGAGTGTTGCTGAACAAAGAGACCTTGGAGTGCAGGTTCATAGCTTATTGAAAGTGGAGTCGCTGCTTGATCGGATAGTGAAGACGGCATTTGAAATGCTTTCCTTCATTGGTCAGAGTATTGAATATTGGCGTTGGGAGGTCATGTTACAGCCGTACAGGACATTGTTTAGACCACTGTTGGAATATTGCGTGCACTTCTGGTCTCCCTCCTATCGAAAAGATGTTGTGTAACTATCGGAAACTTAATAGACCTCGTGCTGTGCTGCCTTGGAGTATTAACTATTTCGGCCTGACCCAAGTGCGTACAATAATGCATATAATCAACTAAAATAGACAGTAGCAAATAAGGAACACAAACTTGTCCAGCAGGGTCCACCCATGTTATGGACTGAGAACCAAGGGATAACCACATTTGAGGCCATAGGTTGTGCTCTTCAGACAGGCTTCCACTGTGAATTCTGTACCGTACTCAGGTCTGGAATTCCCGGCCTGATCTTGTCTCTAACCGTGTTTTGCTGGGAAAACAACGGGACCAGAGTTTTGGGGTGTAAGGTTTGCAGACTGTATCAGTTACCTCAGCGGGAAACGAATATTTTAATAACTGCCAGGCTGGTTGGACAAAACAACATTACTAACAGGATGTCCCTTGGATGTTAAAATAATTAAATTCCCACACGTCTCGGTAATCGTGATTCCCATAAAAAATACCATAACATCCAGTGTATATTCACAGAATTTCGTTTTGCCAGGAAGCAAGGATGCCGATCCCTGGGTTATATCCAAGGTAAAACTAAGGACACATTGCTCCCCTGTGGCCATATTTCTACAAATAAAGCAAAGGCCTGCCATTCGTCCACTGGGGATTTCGCTGTTTTGTTCCTGGTCACAAAGGTGCAGTACTGGGTCTTGCCTGTCGGATAACCGTGGTCCTCTTGGGAACGAGTTGCTCAGCAGTGGTGACTGAGTGGTCATCTGAGATAGTTTCCACCCTCGTTGGGCATCCTTGTCCCAAGCAACTGTGTAATGGACAGTAGACGACATGTGGGATCGAGAGGGTGCTGGAAACATTCGGCGTTACGTGTAACTCGTATGGTGGTACGGTCTGGTGCTAGCCATCCCAATAGAAATTATCCACTCACCTCATTTACGACTCGAAATTCCTGAACGTGTTCATAATGTTTGTGTGGATCATATCAGCGACATCGGGCATAATACACAACAAAAGCACTGTGTTTAAGAAAGGTGAGTCAGCTTCTCGATTACTATCTAATTGTGGGCTGTAGACCACCTCACTCAGATGGATGGCCACTTATTTTATTCTAATAACACAAGCCATTCGTATTCAGGCCACTCCCAGAATTCTGCTGACTTGACATCTGTATCATCCTTTGGACATATTGAGCAAATTAGTTTGATCTTGCTCTCAGAGTCTTGCTTCATTTACATTATTCTGATTCTCGAAATGGCCCCTGGTTTAAGATGGCACAGGCTGCTCATCCCCATGATATCAGCTCTGAAGACTGGACGCTTCAGTTTCAAAAGAAGGTTTGCAATGAGGGGGTGTGCTGTGGACAAATAATGCGTATCCTGGAATAAAGTCCAAATCCATCATTCCTATCAGTGTCATGCCCATCCTCAAATAGGGTCGGTATGCCAGACATAGGCTCGGGATTCAGCTTGAAAAAAATGAGCTCAGAGGTGGAGACAGCGGAAGAACTATTCGATGACACAATGCGTATTGTATTTGTTGATGCATGAAAGGAGGATGATGAAGGTAAGTGGGGTGGGCGTGGTAGTTGTGGGCAAGCGGTGAAGTCATTTGCGGAAGTGACGCTCTCAACCGGGTTCTGGGATGCAGGGTGGTGACAGTCGGATCCGTGATGAGAGTGTTGGTGGTGTACAGGTGAATTGCGTCAGCGGGTGTGGACGTATTTGTGACAGCGGCAACTGCGGGAACGCAAGTGGTGAAATCCATGGCGTAGGTAATTCTGCTGGGGATGGAAGTGGCTGCAGTAGCGTTGGTTCTTGCGTTGGTCTCAGAGGCGGCTGATCTTGTAGCGATTGCAGTGATAGTTGTCTGGCCTTAATAGTCATCATGGAGGCGGTTGTCTGGCCTACTTAGTGATTATGGCAGAGGTTGTCTGTCTCTCGTGCAGATCGCAGCATGGGTTGTCTGGCCATCCTAAAAGCCATGGCGGCGGTTGTCCGGCCCATCCTCGGATCACGGCAGAGTTTCTCTGGACCTCGTAGTAATCACAGCAGCAGGTATCTACCCCTCGTAGTGATCACGGTGGCCGGTCTCTTGCCCTCATAGCAATTGCGGTGGTGATTCTCTGGCCCTCATATTGGTCTGTCCCGCATTTTGGTCAAGGCAGCAGTTTTCTGCCCCCCGTAGCAATTATGGCAGCAATTGTCTGGCCGTTGTAGCGAGCACGGTGGCAGTTCTCTGGTCCTCGTAACGATCACAGCGGTTGTTTCTGGCTCTCATCGTGATCATGTTAGTGGTTTTCTGGACGTCGTAGCAATTGTGGTGGCGTTTGTCTGGCCCTCATAGCGATCATGGCGGTGGTCACCGCTATCACTACCACTGCCCCCCAGAAACCCGGGGTTCGCATCATTTTCCCAAATAACATCATCCCTGATACCCCACTACCTCGCCCATACCGGTGACAATCTCTGCCGCCTCCCAGCTCCAGACCCATATCAGGACCTAGCTCCTGGCCCTGCCGAGTTTTCACTTTCTCCCCAGATCTCCCCCACACTGAGACCAAACTATCAATCCTCAGCAAAGAACTTGCCTTCATTCCTATCCATTCACGTATAAACAACTTCAAAATGCATTGTGACTTCAAACAACTCTTCTGTCGCATCTGCCTCTGCGCTCACTTTTTCAATCAAAACGCATGCCTAGCTTGCGAGGACCCCTTAGTTCGCCTCCAACACACTCTATCTACCTGGTCATCTCATGTTGGTCTGTCACCCACCTTCGACCATTTTATTTCAAACTGCCGCCCAGATATTGACCACCTCTACCTATCCACACCCTCTCCTATTCCATACTCTCACGTTCCCAACGCCAACCTCACCATCAAACCAGCA